>NC_136793.1:21335806-21465806 GCF_951216825.1 Electrona antarctica
TGCATTGCATGCACACACTTTTACCTCTCCGGTGAATGCTAGACATCCAGGCCAGACCTGTCCCCCAGCTCCCTTGGAGACCAGCAAGTGGGACTTTAATTAGCTCCGATAATTAGTCACACACACACACACACACACACACACACACACACACACACACACACACTGTGCCACATCACACCTTGCCTCCTCCTTTCAGAAGTCCAGTGGTAGGATTTGGAGACATTTTAGTTCAGGAGTACACTGATGCTCCGCTGTGTTATGTGGTATTCTGTCGTTGCCATGGCACTCAAAATGACCAGGGTGGTTTGTTTTGTAGAATCTTTCACCACTGAAGAAGTACTCTTTGCTAGTGGTGGAATCTTTCCCTACGCTGACCCAAGGCTAAACATGTCTGTGCGATTATGTGCTTTTCAGCGCTGCGAGCTCATGCAGCCTTTGCATGAGAAGTTAGTGAATTAGTGTCCTCTTTTGTCACACATGCACACTGGCCCTGTGGTGCATGTCCCCCTGCTGTGAGCGGCCGCTGAGAAGAACAAGGGCCATTGTTGCTCAAAGTGCTGAGTGGATCAAATTTTGGCCCATGTGAGGAGGGCCTTTTCTTTGCACCCCGGCAGGAGCTCATAAACGGCTGAGTCCGCTGAAACTGGTGAGGGAGACGCGGATGAAGACACATGAGAGAGAGAGATAGATTCTCTCAATTCTAAGCGTAATCTGCTACGACCGTTGTCAAGCCAAGTGTGTGAGTGCGCGTGCGTGCATCTGTGTAGCACTCACCTTCTTGTGGACGATGTGTCATACAGTTAGTTTGCCAACACTAGTACAGTACACTGCTAGTGCTAACAGATAGCAGGGGTTGACACTAACGCTTGATGACTGCTCGTGGCAAGTAAATAAAAGGTCCGGGTAAGTGGAGTTTGCTTTCAGGTTGCCCGAAAAACAATGCATTCCGTCTTCATTAAATATTATTGGCTATTCATGAAGAATAATATGCAACCCTTTTACAACTAGCAGGCTGCCTTTTACTCCACTGCATCTCCGATGGACCCATTTCTTACAGCCCTTACACTGGAGAGAGTTAGCTTGTACTCCCTTCCCACAGACTCCACATGGCCAAGCTCCTGACTGCGGTATCACTCCCAGGCCAGCACCACCAACCATGACCTTTGACTTCGCATTCACCTTCATCCCTTTCACTTCCAGGCATGTCTTCCAGGCCACTAGCCTCCATGCTAGGTCTTCTCTGGTGTGAGCCATCAGTACCAGGTCATCCGCATAAAGCAGTTCCCATGGTAGTCCACCCCTAACTTCCCTCGATACCACATCCATCACAATAGCGAACAGTAATGGACCGAGTACTGATCCCTGATGCACACCCACCCTCACTTCGAACCCATCACTGTCTCCGTTTCCTGACCTGACTACTGTGCATGCTCTGCTGTAAAGAAAGAGTCATCACTGCCTTGACCAGTCCCTCCTCAAGACTTCCTTAGGGCCAACCTCACCACCTCTCTTGGCATCCTATCCTATCTAGGTCAACAAAAGCATAGTACAACCTCTTCCTCTTCTCTTGGTCTTTCTCTTGCATCTGTCGAGTGACAAAGATTGCATCTGTCGTACCTTTACCGGGCATGAAACCAAACTGCATCTCATCCACCTCAACCTGTGTCCTCACCCTCCTTTCCAACACCCTCTCTAGCACTTTCATTCCATGCTCCAGCAGCTTTATTGCCCTGTATGACCCGCAAGCGAGTGGGTCACCCTTCCCCTTGTACAGTGGCACCAGGATGCTTTTTGTCCAGTCTTCTGGAATGTGCCCCTCAGCCATGACACTGTTGCACAGGTCAGTCATCCACTGCACACCGACATCCCCTGCTGCCTTTAGCATCTCCGCCACCACTCCAGAAGGTCCAGCCGCCTTTCCCTCCTTCATGGCTTTCAGGGCTTTCACCACTTCTGTTGCCGTGATCGGGCAGCATTCACCTTCCACCTTCTCACATCCCAGTCGTTCTCCACATTCAGCAGCCTCTCCATGTACGTTCGCCATACTTCCTTCACTCCTCTGCTGTCTGTCACGATGTTACCATCCTCATCCTTCACACAGCTTGCACCAGTCACATCACGCCTCTCCTTCACCATCTGCTTCGCTATCTTGAAGAAGCTCGCCCTCTCTCGCTCTCCAGCTCACTTGAAAATTCTTTCCTCTTGGCCTCTCGTGATGCCCTCTTTGCCTCTGCATATTGTACGTACTCTGTGCCTCATCTCTAAATTTCTTCCATACTTTATGGCACCGCCTCTTCTCGTTCACCCTTTCAACCATTCATTCCACCACCATGTCTCTCTTTATCTCTCTTCGCCCCTTGACCACCTACACACCACCTATGTTACTTTGAGCAGGGCCTTCTTCATTGCCTGCCACGTTGCCTGACTCCATCACTTCCTCCACTTCAGCTCTTTGCTCGATCTTCTCCCTATAAACTCCTTTTGTATCTCTGCCTTCTGCAGCTTCCACACCTTCAACATGGGCAGATGCTTTTTAGCCCCCACCTTCTTAACTCGCAGAGTTAGGTCTCCGATGACTAGACGGTGCTGAGACACACACTCTTCTCCAGGAATTGCCTTGACATTCCTGACCATGATGTAATCTTTCTGACCAGGATGTAATCTATTGTGCTCTTGCAGCCACCCAAACTGTATGTTACTAGTTTGGCTTCGTTCTTCTTGAAAAGCGTGTTGCACACCACCAGCTCCAGTGCATCTCCGAACTCCAGAATCCTCTCTCTTTCCACATTCCGCATGCCATACCCCTGTCCACCATGGACTCCATCGAAGCCACCTGACTCTCTCCCCACATGTCCATTCAGGTCACCTCCAAGGATTATAGCCTCATCCTGGGGGATCCCTGACAGTACCACGATGACTTTGTCCCAGAACTCATCCTTATCGTCCACACATCGGCCAACTTGGGGGGCATAGACTGAAATAGACTGAAATTACATTTGTCAGGCGCTTCCCAATAATCATCTTCACCAACAGTATCCGCTCATTTACCCTACTAACACTTAGCACTTGATCTATCCACTTTTCCACACGCTGGTGGGCTTGCGTGCCGCACGTCTGGGGGCCAAACCTCCTCCGAGTCCCTTGAAGTTCAGCCAGGGTCAGAACTGCACCCTGTTACCGCCACATGGAGGCACTACATAGGGCTTGCTGTTAGAGAGGCTATGTACTGGCAGGGAGAGGCTTACGTACTCTGCTCTCCAGTTCGCAATCTGCTAGCCAGCGGTGAAGGTTGACAGTGACAAGTGACAGGCACTGGATGACACTCCAACACACTAGACTCATCACAACAACCCAACTTCTTACGAAGAAGACAGACTAAAGAGTACAGTAGAGAGAACAGGGCTGGTACAGTATAGCTGTGTGTGTGTGTACAGTATAGAGAACAGGACTGGTACAGTAGAGAGAACAGGACTGGTACAGTATAGAGAACAGGACTGGTACAGTAGACAACAGGACTGGTACAGTATAGAGAACAGGACTGGTACAGTAGAGAGAACAGGACTGGTACAGTATAGAGAACAGGACTGGTACAGTAGACAACAGGACTGGTACAGTATAGAGAACAGGACTGGTACAGTAGAGAGAACAGGGCTGGTACAGTATAGAGAACAGGACTGGTACAGTAGAGACAACAGGACTGGTACAGTATAGAGAACAGGACTGGTACAGTAGACAACAGGACTGGTACAGTATAGAGAACAGGACTGGTACAGTATAGAGAACAGGACTGGTACAGTAGACAACAGGACTGGTACAGTATAGAGAACAGGACTGGTACAGTATAGAGAACAGGACTGGTACAGTAGACAACAGGACTGGTACAGTAGACAACAGGACTGGTACAGTAGACAACAGGACTGGTACAGTATAGAGAACAGGACTGGTACAGTATAGAGAACAGGACTGGTAAGGTATAGAGAACAGGACTGGTACAGTAGACAACAGGACTGGTACAGTAGACAACAGGACTGGTACAGTAGACAACAGGACTGGTACAGTATAGAACAGGGCTGGTACAGTATAGAACAGGGCTGGTACAGTAGACAACAGGACTGGTACAGTAGACAACAGGACTAGTACAGTAGACAACAGGACTGGTACAGTAGACAACAGGACTGGTACAGTATAGAATAGGACTGGTACAGTATAGAATAGGACTGGTACAGTATAGAACAGGACTGGTACAGTATAGAGAACAGGACTGGTACAGTATAGAACAGGACTGGTACAGTATAGAGAACAGGACTGGTACAGTATAGAACAGGACTGGTACAGTATAGAGAACAGGACTGGTACAGTATAGAGAACAGGACTGGTACAGTATAGAACAATAAGTATTGTCTCGTCCACACTGAATTAGGGTGAGCAAGCACTTGCACAAGCTGATATCAGAGCCACAAGCTGATATCAGAGCCACATACACCGCTTTTCGGTGCAGAATCCGGTGTATTCGCTTCTATATTGAATATGTGCACAACATTTCGTTTGTGCCATTTTGATTGTCGTCTCAGCTCTGTTTGTGCTGTGTGTATGTGTGTGTGAGTGTAGTACGGGTATCACAACATGAACTGTGTGTGTGTGTGTGTGTGTGTGTGTGTGTGTGTGTGTGTGTGTGTGTGTGTGTGTGTGTGTGTGTGTGTGTGTGTGTGTGTGTGTGTGTGTGTGTGTGTGTGTGTGTGTGATAAAGGCTGCGAGTGATGGTGTGTGCAGTCTGTGCACATGTTTGTGTGTTTATGAGACAGGGAGAGGAAGAGTGAGTGATGGCAAGTGTTTTGTGGTTGTGCATAATCTCAATCTCTCTCTCTCTCGCCCACACAGTAGACACTGTGTGGGTGTGGATCCTGCAGCCTGCCTGTCTCCCTGCTCCTACTATTAGTCACATATCATCGCTGTCTGGCACAAACCTTGTATCTCCATATCTTATCTCTTTGTTTTCCGTTAATGAATGTCATGCAAAAGGGTAGCGAAATTAGCCGAGCTGTATATGCATATATATCTTGAATTGGTTTTGGATTGGATCCATTTGAACTATTCTATTGGAACACAGGTTATTTTTTCCATTTCCTGGAAATGAAAGGTTTTGGACATACAAGGTTTCCGCCCGACATCGACAATATGCTGCGCACTCTCTTGCTGCTCACGCATAAATACACATACAATTGCACAAACGGCAAACAAACACTTGCATACAATCACACATATACGTCACACATGCTACAGTATAGCTTTCTCCATCTATTGTGGCAAAATAGCATTTCCAAGCTATAGCTGTCATTTTTCATTTGTTCTACTTTTTCCATCATCCTTTCCTTCACTGTTTCACAGCTCTCCTCTTCTCCTTTCCTCAATGTTTTTGTGATGTTGTCTGACAGGATGTTCTGCTTTGGGTTGTCTTGTCTTGTCTGTCACCAAAAAAAACAAAAACAAAACAATGTTTTTTGTCTCCTCTGTTCCTCCACTTGCACCCCCCCCCTCTCCAAATCAACCCCCTACTCGTTTATCCATCTTCGTCGTTTTCACCTCGTCTTCCCCTTTTCCCTTGTTGTGCGTCGTCTTCTCATGTTGGGATCCACCCTGCCCATCACTACATTCACCTGCCATACTGTCCTCTCCTCATCCTTCACTCATCCCACCCTTCCTTCCTTCCTTTTACCCCCCCGCCCCCCACTCCTTCACTTCTCCCTCCCTCTCTCTGTTTTGTCTTCACAGTCACTGTATCCATCAGATTCTAGACAGTGTCCATCACATTCACCAACATGACATAGTGCACAGGGACCTCAAGGTTAGTATGTGTTAGAGGAGCAACTGCAAAGCCACCCTCCCGGCCCGTCCCGACCTCTCCTCTACCTCTCCTCTCATCTTCTCTGCTCTCCTCTCCTCTCCTTCCTTCTTTTGCCCCCTATGCCTGCTCCCTTACCTTCTTCCAACCTTCCTAAAGCACCTTCTCCGCCACCTGTCCGTCTTGTCTTGTCTTGGTCTGTCTGTCTGTTAGTCTGTCTGTTCGTGACTCTTGTCTGTGTGATGGTATGTCCGCCTGTCCGACTCTCTGTCTCTTGGTATGCTCTTTTTGTTTGATTTCCTTTTTTTAAACTTTTTTTTGTCATGTTTTAATCGGCAGTGCCCGGCCTGCCACCCCCCCCTTTCCTTCCTCCTATCCCTTCCCCACCCCGGTCCTAGCCGCCCCACACCTCCCACTCAGCCTGCCCACCACACCACCACCCCAGCCCACCAGTCAGGCATCCGAAAACTCTGGAAACGAAGGCTTGCAATGCACTGACTGTCCATCAGTGGATCAGTCAGTCGCCTCAACTTCACCCTACCAGCCAGCCAGCCAGGCAAATGTACCTTTGGGCTCCCTGTCATAACGTCCGTCCAACCCCGGTCCCACTCCCAACCCTATCCGTTTACAGGCTCTCCTCTACGTGTACTGTACTGTATGCCATGTACCCGTGACACCATGCACACTGCTTCACGTGCACCAGACAATCCTCTGTGTTCATTTAACTCACAGAGAGAGAGAGTGTACAAAATGAAACCAAAACCCTTAAGGGTCCTTTTGATTCCATTTGTAGTAAAATTGACACTAATTTACACATTCACACACAATCCGCCACCATATATTTACCTGTAAAAAACAACAGCCTTGTTCACTGTGATCGCGATTGAGGCCCCCACTATACCCCCATTGTGTCTCAGAGGCACTGATTTAGCATTATTGATCCCCACACGTGTGAGTTACGAGGAGAGGTGATTCACTCTCTGGTTCAGCCACGCAAACACGGATTCAGAAGACAGAACCAATGCCATAGGTGCCACATTGAGATCAAAATCGCAATGGAAATAAGCTCTCACAGGCTTTGTTGTGTTTTAAATTGTTTACATGCATATATACATTTTGGCAATAATAAACATCAATCAATTATACTTGGAAAGATGTGAAATATTCTAATATCCTTGACCAAGTGGCATACAGTGACCAGAACATTTGTAGGCTTTGTTGTTAATTTATTTATTGGACGCAGCAGACTCCACACCATAACAAAACACTGAGACTGCATCGTGTGGGTGCGTGTTTCTTTAGTAGTAGTAGCGCTGGTTGTAGAAGTGACCATATGTCATAGATATATTCACTTACTATATTCAGTATAACTATTAATATCTCATTGAAGGAAAATTATCATAATATTGCAACATATGGAGGATCAAATTATTATTGGTGTCATCTGGCTACGGTACAGAAGACAGCCACCCGTCCCACACACATGGTTGTGTTAACTCGGCAAGATCACTCAACTTGCAAATCGTCACAGTTGATTTATTAACAGTTTGCAGAATTACAGTACATTTCAAGTACAACTCAATACAACAACTGTTAACTGTGAGTGGACAACACCATAAAGCATTACACTTGTTTACAATAGGGCCCACCATTTTCAATTCATCGAAACAATTAGAGACGTACGAATATACACAACTATATAGTCAAAACAGGAAATCATCATAGGGGAGGTAAAAAGGGAAAAGAAACATATACAGTGAGGGGGGAAAAAGGGGTGGGTGGGGGATTCAGGGGGCCAGTTTCGAATTGCAGCCGTCCGTAGGTGCCCTTTAAGGGCGGTTTTGAAGGAGTCAAGGTATTTGCATGTCTTAATGACTGTTGGTAGGGCGTTCCACATTTTGGTGGCATAGGATGTCCAAAACTGTTACTTTTCAAGAAATGGAAGAAAAAAAACTGTTCCAATTGATCCAATGTTTAGCTGTTTTTATTGCTTAAATATTTATAGAAACCCACCGACAGACTTTCAATCACTTGCCATCATTAATCTGTAGGTGAACAGAAACAACCAAAATAGCACAAATAGCAGGTCTACAAGCTCACAACACGTTGACTGTAATGACTGTAGAGAAATATCTTTTTTTAAATTACTTTTTAAACATTTGAAATATGTAAATACAAGGTTTCTACCCAATAGCGACGGCATGCACACACAGAGCACACATTTGGTGGATGTGACCTGCCCAGTATTTATTCATCGGGAGACCTTTCGGAACAAGACACAGGATTCTAATTTATAGCCATGAACTTTACAGGCATGCCTCTCTCGCTCTCTCTCTCTCTCTCTGCTCCCCCTCTCTCTTTCTGACTTTCTCTCTTCTCTGGCTTACTGTCATATCACATAGGTCAGAGTTCACAAACAGTGTGTGTACAAGTCCAGGTGTGCCTTGGGATTTTGTGACACACACACACACACACACACACACACACACACACGATCCATTGTGAGCTTGTAGGTTAGTTATTTTTGCTATGAATATAGATGTGCCTTTGAGATTTTGACTTACCCATTGGTGTGCCTTGGGCAAAAAGCCAATTAAAATTGCAGCCTGTAAAGTCAGTAATATTCCCGACTTCTTTGTATTTGTTTTCAAATTCTGACTTATTGCATTTTATTTTACTTCTCACTAAATATCATTATATGATTAATCTCATGCGTTCGTTAGAGCAGAAATAAACGCAGCTCGTGTTTAGAACATTATTGGCGTTGTCGCCTCTTGGGGGGGGGGGGGGGGGGGGGCAGGGGGGCTTTTATTTTTAGTGTTTCGTGGTGTTGGTGGTGCATGACACATGGTGGTGTGTGGGCGTGTGGACGGGTGCGGAGGAGATTTGTGGAAGCGGACTGTGGACAGACAGAGCCCCGGATACCAGACACTTCTTTATAATGTGTCATTAATTGTACGATGACTCACTCACTCTTTCTCTACCTCATCCTATCCAATGCCCTCACCCGCCCCAACCTCGGCCAGCCACTTCCCTCACACACAGTTCCTCCTCACCCAAGGTCTGTTGACCACATCACTACTTCAAGATCTACAATCATCAGCTATTTTCACGTATTCGTCGACAGATTATATATAGCGTAGCCTCCCCATTCTGGGTCAAAGAGATTTGGTGTAAAGGGGAAAAAGGAGCAGACCCCTGGGGCACTCTGGTTAAAGTATTCTGCGAGTACATTTTAAGAGGTTAAAGATATAGTGCAGGCTGCTTTTGCTGAGGAGCAAGGCCATGGCAATGGAAGAACCCCTTAATCTCAACCACCCACCCCAATCATCAATCACAACAACCCTGATACCCCACCCACACTCCTGACCCCACCCCATCCCTGCCTCCTCCACTCCCCTGGCCTGTGCACGGAATTGTAAGCGCTGCTCAGACTAACATGCGCCCCTCCCCCCCTGGTGTTTGCATGCAGTCATTGCATCCAGCAGATCCTGGAGGCGGTGCTTCACTGCCATCAAAGCGGTGTGGTGCACCGGGACCTGAAGGTGAGTGATGGCCAACACCTGTGTGTGTGTGTGTGTGTGTGTGTGTGTGTGTGTGTGTGTGTGTGTGTGTGTGTGTGTGTGTGTGTGTGTGTGTGTGTGTGTGTGTGTGTGTGTGTGTGTGTGTGTGTGTGTGTGTGTGTGTGTGTGTGTGTGTGTGTGTGTGTGTGTGTGTGTGTGTGTGTGTGTGTGTGTGTGTGTGTGTGTGTGTGTCTCTGTCTCTGTCTCTGTCTCTGTCTCTGTCTCTGTCTGTACAGGTGTGTGTTGTATTTTTGTGGATATAATACTCCCCACCATAACCCCTCCCTGAGGAAACAAAAATGATACAAAATAACTAAAACAATCTTGTGTACATACAGTATAATGGACAGCTTCCTTATATCGGTGCAATTTGCTAACCTGGCTTATGGGAGCCCTACGCCTTTGCTGGTTGCACTGTAGATGGCCGCTGGGTGTCAGTTTAGGTAGGAAAACAGGCAGACGGATACAAAGACAGACAAGATAGCCGTTTGGCCACAGCTCCACTCTCCAGGTCAGTGCTGTAATCCTGGCATCATGGTGCCCAACACATGCCCATCCATCACCACCTTTGACCATTTGCTTTGGCCTGCCAAACAACCTGAAACTCTCTCTCGAATGCGCCAGTCACCCATGTTGCCTTGCGGATTGTGAGCAATGGCAGTCTTCTTGTGTGTAGTTAATTTGACTTGCATTGGAGTGGTTGACTATACAAGTGAAATGCCTGCCAAGTGGGGTCAACCACACGCTTCTTTCCTATCGTTTTGACGCCCGGTCAAAGTTCACCGATGTTGAACTCAAAGGGAAGCGGCAGCCCTTCGCTCCCGTACAATAGGACACTCGCTCTATAGAGCGCCGAAGTCCTGACGTCACTCGCTCATCCCCTGGTTCTGCCTGGTTCACGGAAGTAATTTCTCTATGGAGAATAACATGGGGTCATCTTAAAATGGTTTCATATAAGCATTGTGGTCCATCAATAAACATGCTGTCTCTGCGTTATTGTCAGGGAGGTGTCTCTGTATCGTTTGCGACCGCCAGTCACTCATATATGATACAGTCTGTTTCTAGCAAAAACGAATTCAGTAGCAGTAACAATAGTGTTTTCTCTCAGTCAGTTGATTCTTCGTATCCATATGATCGAAGCGGCCGGGATGACATGTTTATTTTTCAAACACAGTTGAGGCGAATGCAAATAAAAACTACATGAACCCGTGGATTTGCGCCCTCTACCGATATTGACGTCAGACTTCGGTGCTCTATTGTTTGCTCAATAAGATGCAAAAGAATGGTAACCTATGAACCAAAATGACTCACTGTCCCTTTGATTATCACATGTTGAAGGGTTGGGAAATGCTTGATGTTAAATCTGCAGTCAGTCATTTTCATGTCCTAGTCAGGAACCAACCACCAACCACTGTAGATGTGCTGCTCGTATTGTGAATTGTATTAACATAAACAGTTTAACATTCGCATTAACATTTAAAATAATGTGTTATTCACTAGAATAACTTCTAGATTGCACCTTTAAATATTCCCCTGCTGTCTCAGTCCCAATAATATGCCCTATATCTGTTTTTAGAAAGGTTAACCTACTAGCCTTGTCATGGGAATAAGAATCGCACTCTATTGTCAATGATTGCCAAATATATAAAGGGCTATTATTAAGCATGTTCTACCAGTACATTTGTTCACATAGTATTGTGTTGAACCATAGCCGTCAGTGTCTGTTTAAAAGTTCATTCTGAGCAGAATTAGTCCTACTGGTTGTCTCCACCAGGCCGAAGGCATGGGGAGAGAGTATGTTTTGCACTCCGTCCGTCCGTCCGTGTGTCCGTCCGTCCGTCCGTCTGTGAACAGCTAATCTCTGGCACCGTTGGCTTGATCGCAGCCATACTCTGCACACACACTCCCTGAATGCCAGAGCTGAACCTCTGCCCCAAAGTTTTCACATTGGCCTGTTATAGCGCCACCAGGAGGCCGCTTTGTGCAAAACAAATGTTTTGACAGTACACCTACAGATTTTGTCCAAACATTACGCAAATTGGTACACAGTCTCTCTAGAGCCATTCAACGAAACGGGTCTTTCAGATTTTTCAGACTCCATCCTGATTGGCTAAGATTGGCTTCCAAAGTTCGCAGCACATGGTGTGATTTCCGTGACATTTTGCATGCACATTCCCACTAGGTCGAGGAAGAAATGCCACTTGAATATTTTCAACTCAGCCTCATGGTGGCGCTATAACTGGCCGATTTGTGTTTTTACCTATAACTGCACCGATCTGTGTAAAACCATGTATGCACACTCCCTAGAGGCCAAGTAAAAACCTTTGCCTGGAATTTTTCACATCTGCTCTTTATAGCGCCACCAGGAGGCCGACATATGTAAAACACATTTTCTAATATTACTCCTTCAGATTTTATCCAAATTTCACGCAAATCGGTACACATGCTCTCCATAGTCATGTGATCATGTGATTTGTTTGATTTCGCATAATTATCCATCCTGATTGGCTACGATTGGCTTCTAAAGTTTTCAGGAGTAGCCCGTTTTGTACAAATCGCCACAACTCCGCAACGCAGCGTCCGATTGCGGTGAAACTGTGCATGCCTATTCCCACTACTAGGCTGAGGAAGAAATGCCACTTGACAGTTTTCAAATCAGCCTCATGGTGGCGCTACAACAGGCCAAGTCGTGTCACACACGCACACACACACACACACACACACACGTTTATATTACTCCTAAACATTTTGCCAAACATCACACACAATCCTATCCTCCTGGTGGAGACCTGTGCCCAGAAGGGCACTTTTTCTAGTTGTATACTGAAAATAGCCTACAATATGTCCATGAATGGTAATTCAAAAAAAGTATTTTGGCTAGAAATATTCAGCTCCTAGAAACCATATACTATGGTAAGTGTTGCTATCAAAAATGTATAAGAACTGACAATCAGAATTATCTCCAAAAACAAAACAAATGTCCTTTTCATTGTCCTGTTGTATTGTCTGTAATTGTGCATGGCCTGTGTGTTGCATCTTGTTCTGCATGGGTCTGTTTTTCCAAGTCGGCCCGCTTCTATGCAAATGTCAGTGCGGCGCATTCCAGCCAAGACGTGTTGTGTTGATCAGAACTGTTGTGGCCATTGCTTTATTTAGCTGACACGCCGATCGGGTTTCACACCCAGGCATGGGGGGGCATTTCATGCAATAGGTCATAGTGTGATGACTGAGGACAGCCTTGCTGCCAAGATCCCTCTGATCAGGAATTGGGTTATGGCAAATGAAGTGACAACACAGTGAACACATCTGTCTGCCAAAGAAGAAAAGGGGGGGGAAATGCCACAATTAAGGCACAACCATGCTGACATATGTAACCGCTTCTGATCAAGGCTAAGTAATTGGGGGAAAAAAATGTTTTATTTTTTTCATGCCATGTGAAAGCAGGGAGTCATAGCTTCAACTTGACATATTGGTTGTTCAGTTTGGCCCACCAGCTTTGGAGATATGACTTACAGTATAGAGTAATGTCTTGCAGAGAAACAATGACTTACAGTATAGAGTAATGTCTTGCAGAGAAACAATGTGGAGATACAGTCATCAATAAAGATTTCTGATATTAAACGGTAAATAAATTCCTCTGTTACAAAACCAGGCAGTCATGGACATAATTCATTTTATATATCAATTCAAATAGTGTCAAATTGAACCGCTGGTCTGTATAACTGGCTTCATTGTGCAGTCGACGCTGGCCAAGTGGTGTAATTTCCTCATCTTTGTCGGGGTAAATTGACTGAGGACTGAGGAGCGGCTTTTGGTTTCACACTGTGACCGTCTGCTTAAATTGGAGTGCCCTTTTAATGGAGGCCTCGGTCTCCTCAACTTCCTGTGAAGGAATCAGAGCGGGTGCCTTGTCAAGAATGCTGCAGTGGCTCCCGCTCTCTTTCTCTCTCTCTCTCTCTCTCTCTCTTTCTCTTTCTCTCTCTCTCTCTCTCTCTCTCTCTCTGTGTGTGTGTGTGTGTGTGTGTGTGTGTGTGTGTGTGTGTGTGTGTGTGTGTGTGTGTGTGTGTGTGTGTGTGTGTGTGTGTGTGTGTGTGTGTGTGTGTGTGTGTGTGTGTGTGTGTGTGTGTGTGTGTGTGTGTGTGTGTGTGTGTGTGTGTGTGTGTGTGTGTGTGTGTGTGTGTGTGTGTGTGTGTGTGTGTGTGTGTGTGTGTGTGTGTGTGAGCTGGCAATGGTTCTATCTGAAACACCCATGCTCTGCTCTGGAGCACAGTTCTCTGAGTATGTCTCTCTGTCCCTAAATGGCAGTATTTCCCAGTGTGTGTGTGTGTGTAAACCTTTTACAAACTTCTTTCAAAGAATTTGGAAAATAAAACATTATTCCAAAGAATTTCAGACATTTAAAATAAAAAGAAATCCAAAGAAATTCCATGAATAAATAAAACTTAAAGGACCACTTTGCCCATCTTTAACCTATTTTCACATACCGTACCTGGTGCTCATTAATGCTCATTATAACATACTATGATTTATGTCTACTTGGTCTGTGTCTCAGAAGAGGACTGTTCAGAAGTCAGTTCAGAAATCTGCCTACCTACCAGTGAGTCAGTGACATAATTGTAGGAAAGTTTGTTCATTTAAAAAAAATATATGTCAAACTTTATATTTTTTTAATGAAGCAATATATATTCTTTTATTATTGCATGCTAACTTTCCAGGAAGATAAAGGCTGTAGTTTCTATTAGCTTGGAATTCCTATTTGATGTCATTGGAAGGCATGTTACTGAATTGTCCATAGCCCAAAAAATGAGACCCAGAGTAAGTATTTATGAAAATAAGGTTGAAAATGCTCCTTTAATTGTGAAAATAGCAGATCTACAAGCTCACAACGCGATGTGATTTTTGAGCTTGTAGATCGGTTTGAAATGGGGCATTTAACTTTTCAATTCATAATGTATTTGTGTTAGTTTGGGTCCAGGGGAGACAATTAAATTATCTTTTGGATCTCGGCTGACAAAGTTGAAACCCCTGCTCTAAAGGACGTGCTATGTAGAGCGTGCTTATTTTCTGTCAGTATGAGGAAGGAAACATTCACGCTCTCGTAGCTATATTGGAAAGAAATTGGGCCTCTTCCTTACTCCCTTTACAGGTCTTCCCAATGATACTAATAAAGGCTCCATTCCATTCTTGTCGAGCAGAGTCAGGTGCTGATGTTGTGCATGTTGGCTCACTAGGAACACTGTGTGCTCCACCAGTGGTTCTCAAGGTGTGGTCCAGGTATCCCAATGGTGAATACCACAGAGATAAATATTAGACTGCACCAGAATTCACCTCCCATCCACGTGCATGGAGTTGCTCACCCAGCACATACTCCCTTTTCACCCCTTCTTCCAGGTTGGAAAAGTGGTGGGCTCTGGCCATTTTGGGCCCAAAAAAGTCATAGGATTGCATTCATGAACGCACCGGGAGCACCGCGAGTCGTGCATGCATGTGCGTGCGAATCGTGAATGAGCACCGCCGCTGTCGAGTACGACGCTGTGGAGTGGGCGGAGCATAGCGCACATTCATGTTTTAGGCCCAGTTCGGCTTGAGCTGCAGTACCTACGATCGGCCAGCATGTCCATTTGGCTTCAATGCTTCCTCTTGTGGCCGGGGCTTTAAGACCAGTGACGGAAGTAAGGAAGAGGCCCGATTTCTTTCCAATAACTGTTGTGCAACTGTGCATAGAGCCTATTGAACTGGTGTGCAACTGTGCATAGATCCTATTGCTGCTGTGATGAGCAAGGATGCCGCCAGTAAGTCTGCCATTGCGTTCATCCACCTATTCTGATGGAAGCTTGCGCTTCATCAGAATTTCCGCCCACATTTCCCTTTTCACGGATTATCTTACTGCTGCAGTGTTGGCAAATTCTAACTCCCCATTTAGTGGTAGAGCTTGGCGAATATTATGATGACATGAGTCAAGGCTTCTCGGGATTAGTCCCTCTCTCTCTTTCTAGGCCTCTCTTCTGAGCTCAAAGCCCAAACTTTTGTCATTATGCGTACATGTGTCTAAAATGCTATGTCTCTGTTACCATGCCTCAGACTAGGGAGGGGTGGCAGAGGAAGTGGATTGTGTGTGGGGGGCTTGTGCTGGGCATTATGATGAAAGAGGGAGCGGGAGAGAACCAGGGAAAACGAAGACAACCTGCAGCAATGCAGGGGAGGCAACAACGGAGGAGCACACTCGGAGTGAGAGAGTGTTCCTTCTTCTTTGGACACATGTGTGTCTTGGATGACGTGTCACACGAAGTGACCGGCTGAAGTGAAGAGAGGTTCAATCAGGAGACGTCACTTTCACAGGCTACGTAAAGCATCGATCCACCCACTTTGTCTGGTTTCCCAACCTTGGAAACACTGGCTTCGCCTCGACTTGAGGTGGCAAGTTCTAAAAACTGCAGTATGAAACGCGACCCAGGTGTGGACAGGCCCAGCTAACACGCACAAAGTCTGCTCAGCACAGCACAGCGCTTCACAGCAGCAGAGAGAGAGAGAAGCCAGTGAAAAGCCAGTGGGGATAGCAGCCCATTATTAGAGCCCTCCCCTGATAGGGAATAATGAGGTTGGCTGCCTTATCTGGGCCACAGAGAAGGAGTATGTACACCACAGCTCTTTGTTGAGATGTAGATCAACTCCATGCGGTTTGTGCCACATAGATCAATGTCGTGTATTAAATGTAAGTGCTGTGTGTGTTCAAAGTGTGGATTTGTAATACTTAATACAGAGAATGTATGAGGTGTGTGCATGTGTAAGACCGTTAAGACCTCAAACCCTTCTTTCCCCGTCAAGAGTGTGTTGTCGTTATCGTTTTGGCCCCAGTCCTTCTAGTCTTAAGGGTCCAGTAACCTCAGCACCCTCCCCCTCCCCTCTCCAGCCAGAGAA
This sequence comes from Electrona antarctica, assembly GCF_951216825.1. Lineage (NCBI taxonomy): Eukaryota > Metazoa > Chordata > Actinopteri > Myctophiformes > Myctophidae > Electrona > Electrona antarctica. Next base: position 21,352,130 of record NC_136793.1, read on the forward strand.
CCTGTTATTGGCCAGCAAATGCAAGAACGCAGCGGTGAAGCTGGCCGACTTCGGCCTGGCCATCGAGGTGCAGGGCGATCAGCAGGCCTGGTTCGGTATGTAGCTTCACACATGCGTCTCCTGAATGCGTCCTCTACTACTGGTCTCTGTGGCAAAATGGTACTGTTCCCCCTTGAAGGAATGACTTTTTTTTCCTATCAATCACTCACTATGTGATGGCTTGACTCCATGAAGATTTTTTTGTTTTTGTTAAATGCCTTCACACAGTGAATGAAGAATTTAAAAAAAAGTTATTTTTGATAATCACAGTTTAATGCAATCGTCCTGTATTTAGTTGTATATGCACAGTACTTCCAAAATACTGTATTTTTGCTCAAACTTTACTATTGAAACACTTACATTATAAACGGTATCAAGCAGGAACGAGGAGTGCGTCTGGGTGTGCGTGTGAACACGGCTTGTGTTGAGACTGGGCCTTAAGCCTAGAGAGCCACCACAGACCACTGTATGCTGACATGATCTTAAGATAACCCTGAGTTAATATCTTTAGTTATGAGTGATCATATACAGCATGCTGCGTCCTCATGTTTCTGTGTCATTCAGTTGTCAGTCAAATCAACTGTGTGCGCGTTGTGCTGCAGGATTTGCAGGCACACCGGGGTATCTGTCCCCCGAGGTGCTGAGGAAGGAGGCATATGGCAAACCTGTGGACATCTGGGCCTGTGGTGAGTAGCAGTGTCATTCACACATTGTACACGCAAACTGTATGTGCATGGTACTACTACCTGGATCTCTGTGCACACAAACCACAAGCATGCTGGTAAGCTAAGCAAAGAAAGAATGAGATGGAGAAGCTTAACGTGTCTGTCTGTCTGTCTGTCTGTCTGTCTTAGGGGTGATTCTGTATATCCTCCTGGTAGGATACCCTCCTTTCTGGGATGAAGACCAGCACAAGCTGTACCAGCAGATCAAGGCTGGAGCATATGATGTGAGTGGCTTCTTCTCTACTCTACTCTTCTCTCCACTATAATCCTCTATCCTGGCTTTTCTCTATAGTCTATATTCCATCATACATTTTTCTTTTCCTCGTTTGTTTTTGGAAACGGTACTAAGTAATTCAGTCACCTCATTCATATTTCAGGAGTGTAAGGAGGCCGTACCTTGGATCTATTTCAAGAGGGTGTGTGTGTGTGGAAAGAAAGTGACAGTGACAGGAGGCAAGATTATTTTTGGGAAGACTTTCTTTTTGGTTTTAACGGCGGCCAAATTGATTTAAAACATGGCTTCCTCAAAACGGTGTGCGATACACTGTACACTGTTATACCTGCCATATTAAAAGGATAGTGCGCTGCGTACAATGGTTCTTACTAAAGTCCTTTCAAAATCTATCCACTGTATGCAACAGCTGAAAACATTATGATGACATATTTGTATCTTTGGCTATTTTCTCACAAAAGATCACAAAATTCTCAGGTTGCCATTTTTGGTTTAGGATCATGTCTGAGTCGAGACGGAGTATGAAAACGGAGACATTTCCTTCTTACCTACAATCGGCTGGTTAAGAAATCTTTCAGTCTCTGTCTCTCAACCCCCAACTCTTTGCACATTTACTGTTGTCTTGTTTCATCTGTATTTTTGAATGACTAACTGAAGACGGTAACGTGGTTGGATGTATAACAACCTGAATCCAATTATTCATCTACCACTCAGCCACAGGGAATCCCTCCTGACCAAGGGTAGTTGGATATTTAGACTTCAAACAGGGCTTCTCTGCTACATGCGTATGTCTCAAATCAGGTCTGTCCCTGCAGTTCCCTTCCCCAGAGTGGGACACGGTGACCCCTGAAGCCAAGAACCTGATCAACCAAATGCTGACCATCAACCCTGCCAAAAGGATCACAGCCCAGGAGGCCCTGAAACACCCATGGGTCTGCGTAAGTGCCCCCCCCGACCACTTTGTCAGACAGGGACACAAACGGAAAGGAGATGGATGTTAAATCATAAATGTTAATTTAGGCATACGATCCAGGCTCACGCACACATACATTGTAATTATGTATCAATAAGTACAGTGATTATTAAATTATATTTATTATAGTGACATTTTGTAGTGTGCTTTGTGACAGCCGGCAAAGTTAACTCGAATAACCTTCATTGTCTTCCACCCCTCCCCTCCCAGCAACGTTCTACAGTGGCGTCCATGATGCATAGGCAGGAGACCGTGGAGTGTCTGAAGAAGTTCAACGCCAGGAGGAAACTCAAGGTCTGTGCTCGTGGCAGCTGTCTTAATGTGTTCGTTATTATTACATTTATTATATTTTTTACCCCTTTTTCTCCCCAATTTAGTCATTATGCTAATTGATTTCTTTCCACACACATTTGTGTGTGGTAGAATCAATCAGTTGCTGGAAATCAGCAGCTGTCAAGAGAAGGGTTTGTGATATTGTCTCTTAGCCTTGCAGTAAAGACTGGAGAGTTTTCTCTGAGACTAATATCCGTCTTGAAATAGCCCCCATGGCCTCTTTACAATCCATTACAATCCAGGGGGCCAGACCGGTTCCGGCAAGCCTTCCTGCGTCCAAAACGACTGAAAAATTACAGAGTTACCGCGTGGGGGTCCCCGGAACATCCAGACACCCAGGAACACGCCCAGGGGGCCGGCCCTGTTCCGGCGAGCCTTCACGTATCCGAAATGGTCGAGAAATGACAGTTACCGCGTTGCAGCTTTCCGTGCTCGGAAACACACATACAGACACACATAGCTGCATAATGGAGCAGAGGCACCGCTCAAAAAGAAAATACTGTAGTACCGTAGCCATGTTTTATTGGCGTTGTTGGTATAACATCTCCCTGTCAGCAGCAAAGCAGGTACAGTTCATTGATTTAGAATTGAGTATTTATTGTTTCATTTTCCTCCCAGGGGGCCATTCTCACCACCATGCTGGTTTCTCGGAACTTCTCTGGTAAGCATCAGTCACCATGTCGGTCTGTTTCAGTCAATGCATGCAATATTTAGGACAATCAAGCATAACATATGATGCTTAATTTCGACTGAAATTGACAGATCTACAAGCTCACAACCCGCTGTGGATGCAATGTGTAATGACCTTGTAGATTGGCTATTTGTGGTGCCCAAGACTACTTACTGTAAGAAACATCCAATAAGATTGAGAGTTTATAGCATACCATTCGTCTCTTTTCTTCAATGAGATTTATTTCCCCTTGTTAAGTTACAACACATGCAGAGTTTTCATCTGATAAGCTGGATGGTTTGACATAATATTACGTTTACAAAAAGCCCAGGAAGAGTAGATGCTGCTGATGGTAGCCAATGGGGATCCAAATAAACCCGAAAATATTTACAATCACAGACTGCAACACCAACCCAAAAATAAAGACGAAATTAAGTTAGAGCACCACATCTGAAAAGTGATTTCCAAGTCTAATTATGTACACCTTCTTAATTTATTTATTTGATATGGACATAACAATCACATTGCTCATTGCACAGTAGATGCGTCATTTACAGTGTGTTAGCACATGTGCTAATTTTCACCACTTTTCTAAAAAATACAGGGACACTATAGTTTAAAAAACACCCAATCAAATACAAAAAATTATACATTCTAATAATATTTACAGCACAATATCCATTACATAATCTCTAATACAAAAGTAAACATACTCACTCTAATAACCAGTCAGAAGCTATACATGTGAACACATTTGATTTCAACCATAGTTTGAGTCCTCTGTAGAACACGTTACCATCCGACTCTAGTTTTAGAACCGTAGGCAAAGAGAGGCAAAGAGTTCCAGTGTGTGTGTGTGTGTGTGTCCCCATGGCCCACTACAAACACCACCAGAGTTTTGTGTGTGTGACACGCGCACACACAAAACTCTGGTGGTGTTTGTAGTGGGTTTATATCCTGTGTGCTCGCTGCTCGGGTAGGAAAACTACTGTTTGACAAGAGGTATTGAATCAAGGTTCAAATGCCATTTAGTCACTCACTGCTCATACAAGCTCATTACCCATCCTCGGGTAGAACTTTGGAGGAAATTCGGCAGTCAACCTTTTTTTCTTTTTTTGAAGGGAAACGGCTACAGTATGAACATCTTTTCAGTGAAATGCTCATCCGGAGAGAGATTGAGAAAAAACATATTTAGTGTTATGCACTGGGTCAGGCTACCTATAATTATCCTACATTATACAGCATCTCCAATGTTATGCAGGTTCATGCAGCATCAGTATTTATCTGTACTTCATGATGGTAGTGATATCGAAGAAAGGAAGGAAACTCAGAGTTGCAAATGGATAAATACAATTATTAAATTGAAGTGTGTAGCTGTAGCACATGTGCACTCAGATACTTCTTCTGTTTTATTTATTATTTTATGTTTTTGTTTTATTGTCACTGTGAACCTTTCTGTATGTGGTATTAATTACACCATCTTCTTCCTCAAACTAATGGGCACTATTTGTTTCCAACCTCTATCTATATCCCTCTCTCCTCCTCTATATCTCTGTATCCCTTTCTCTCTCTCTTCCTTTCTCTCCTTGTTATCACTCTGTCTCTCTCCCTCCCTCCCTGGCCCTCTGGTTGCCACGTACTTGCGTGTCCCTCCGTGTTGTGACTGGGTGTCGGGACACCAACAGTGGGCAGCAGGCAGACCACGGCGCCAGCAGCTGTCTCGATCGCCGCGGCAGCTGCGGCGGCGGCCAGCGGAACCGCGGCGGGGCTGGTCGAACAAGGTAGTGTGGCGGCGGCGCCCCGGGAGTGGCGTGTCTGTTCCCCCTCCCCCCTCCACTTCCCCTGTATGCCATCCCAACCACCCTGCAGCATGGGAGCTCAGAGCATGATGGTGGCTGGTCACGCTTCCCCCCCCCCCCCCCCCCTGTAGTAGTCACACCTCTCACCTCCATCCATCCATCCATCCTGACTCACCATCTCTCTCTCTCTCTTTCTTCGCACAGCCACGGAGCATGGCCAGAACAGCAGAACAGCGGACTGTCATACACTCTCACGCTCACATTCGCTTTCTCTCTCATGCCATAGGAGGACTATATAATATGATATGAGTTCACCTTATTTTCCCCTCTCATCATTCCCTGCTGTCAAGCATCAGTCACCCTTTACCGAGAACTTTGTAGAAATTACCCTCTCTCTCTCTCTCTCGCTCTCTCTGTGTTTCATTGCACTCATTCTGCATCCAACTCCTTCCCTGTCTCTTGTTTTCCTCTGTTGGATAATGATACAGGAAGGACCCCCCCCCCCCCCACTGTTACTTAAAGGATGGACTTGTTAGTGAATGCTGCATGGGGCACTCTGGTGTATGATACCCACAGGAGAGGGGGGGGGGGGGGGTTGTTGTGCATGCATGGTTAGCACTGCAAGAGACGTAAGGTTGGGCAGCTTCTCAGGAAATGCAGTGAAAACAATGAAACAGTTGCCTTTTCATGTATTTCATGTATATCTATATCTATATTTATTTATACTTACGAACATGTTACCAACAAATGAATACAGTTACAGTATGTGTACATAGTGTACATATACAAATGATGCTGAAAGTGTAAAAATGGCTGTCATTGGATGTCACACCGCACAATCATAATTATAATGTTTACGGGTTCGGGAAGGTATCCCTGTTCTGGTAACCAGAATAACCATTAAGTCAATTTCTCAGAAGTTCTACTATATTGTTATTCCCCCCCAAACAATTTACAACAGGAACAGAATATACACATACAAAAAGCTACAAGCTCACAAGTATTTTCAATTATTATTCTTTTTGCAAAAACCTGTTGTGTGTCATATGACCGTGGCGTGTAGACAGGAGAGAGTGAATACAGGAAAGCTGTGTGTGGAAGTATAGCCCCCACCAAGGGTCCAATCAATCAAATATTAATTTGCCTCCCCCTATCCACACATGCACGCATGCACGCAGACATTACACGCCCGGACGTCACAGGGGGATGAGGTTAAATGTGAGTGTGTAATGGCCTTTAATAACCACTTAAACCCTATATACTTGGGGATTTGATTTGATTTGATATTTTCAAGATGCAATTCACAAAGTGCAGTACAGAATTATCACGATTGCACAAAAAGTCAGAGGACTTAATTCCATTGTGATCCAAATAAATAGTAGAACAGCGTAGAACATGTGTTGACTAAAATCACAATAATAATGACATTCACAACAAAGACATTCATGGATCATCAACAAAAGACAATAATTCTGGATTCGCCAGATGTTCTTCCCCATACGAGGGACGCTAGGGTTGATGTGCAGGAAGATGTCTGGAGGAATCCTACCACCAGACAGCGTCCACCCTTTCCGAAGAGCTGATCAATACTCTTAAGATACTCTTAGAGTAGCGACAATGTGCTCAGCAGCATAGCTGGTTGATGATCAATGTGAATCCATGCCCATCCTTGCCTCCATCTTGCAGCCTTTGCATTCAGTGTATATACAGTATGAAGCCATACTTCTTTATTTCCTTAGCTGCTAGTTTATTAGTTATTAACCTCTTCCTCCTTTCTCCTCTTGCTTCACGTGTAATTTGTGGCAAGGTAAGAGTCCCTCTTCAACACCTGGGCTGTGAACTATAAGCTGCGTGAACTTTGACCTTGCAGTTTTCTTGAAGGTTCTATTCACTTCCACCATGGAGATAAGCTGGAGATGTCTTTATTACACTAATGACTTGTTGTAACCATCGCGCTCTGACTTCTGGCGCGTTATCCACTTAGATCAACATCGTATAAATAAAGTTACTGGGTCGCAGATCTACAAGTTTGCATCACACAGTGAGAGGTGTTGCAAACAGCTTGTAGCTCGGCTATATTCGGTGTGCAACAACGACACACTGCTGAGTCTAACTCGACCCTTAACTCTTTAGTAAAAGTGGAGTCCTCCCCTCCCCCTCCCCTGCCGAGTTGTCCAAGGGGAGTAGAGAATGCACTTGATAATGTTCTGACCCCGTTTCCTCTCCTCAATAACAACAAGTCAAGTGAATGGAGGGTGGGGGCAATGATGAGCCACGGGCACAACATTGGCGCCTGAACATTCTACATGTTCTGAGCGGATTCCCACGTGCTTCCTCATCGCTTGCGATACAGGGACATGAGAAGAGAGGGAAATGATTGAATATAGAAATAAAAGAGAGTAAGATGGGGATGGAGAGAGAAGAGGGAGAGAGAGAGAAAATAGGCACAGAATTCCAGAAATAGTGTTTTATGTAACATGGCTGGGCGGTTGATGTGATGGGATGTGATTGGACTGTGGAATGCAGTCTGCGCTTCTTAAAATACCTCAGGCTTCCATTTGGGGAAGTCGGGACGACGTAGAAACGGTGCACAGCCGACGTGGAATGCGGCAGGTAGCTGATCGGAACCTACTGCACGCAGGAATGTTGTGGACGTGTACACAGTACAATCCTCAGCGTTTAACTCTTGAGAGCGTACAAATGAAGCAAAATGCAACGTTGTGGATCCATTTGGTTTTATTTGTACACCCTTTTGTGTGTGTGTGTGTGTGTGTAATTGCCATGCAGTGGGTAGGTCAATTAAGGCGAGTAAGAGCAGACTCGTTCTAGGAGAAAGTGTGCATGTGTTTTCCTGCATGTGTAGACTTGTAGTACAACTGGTGTTGGGGTCAGGTGTGTGTGTGTCTTGCGTATAGTGTATGCACAATCTTTACACTATGGGTGGGCCACTCGGGGGCCACCCGCTGTGTCCGTGCTGCAGCAGCATGGTCTTTGCATACACCCTGCGGACCATCTGTGTCCCTCATTGTAAGAGATGATGTGTATTATGCTAATCGGACTGTGTCTGTGTCTACAGCTTCATTCCTTCTCTCTCTCTCTCTCTCTCTCTCTCTCTCTCTCTCTCTCTCTCTCTCTCTCTCTCTCTCTCTCATTACCCATCATTAGAAAGCAGACTGAAGACTAATCCTCCCCTAAAGAGCTGTTTAAGGCAAAACGTATTGTTGGGCGTCGATGGCCTCGTACGGCAGCCATATTTGCAGCGGTTCTGTCATTGGGGTCATGGTGGCGAGCCAGAACACCAGCTTGAGAACAAAGCACTTACTGGAGTATAGAGGTGGTGGAGAGACTGCGGATGAGGCAGCTACGCCCAATTGTGTTATACATGGCAATGATGTGACCCGACAGTAACATTTCCTGTTCCAGAAAGCTTTGGCATTCACTCTCTTAATGCCAGTCTGAAGTGCAACTTGCACTACAGTAAATTAACACTGGGATAGATATTATCTCTGCTGTCGCGAAGAAACCACCTATCTCCAAAATACATTTTTCAGGAAATTAAGAAAACCGTATATTTTGAAAACAAAGCAATACTGCCTCATCAAAGTTGTTGTTGTGACTTTATATATTGTCAATTATTTGCATGAGAGGGGAGAGGTGGTGGAGTTGGTTACTGGAGACAGTGTGAGGGTCCAATGGAGTTGAGAGGTTTTGTCCAAAGTGTTTTTTACTACTTTCCATTGGTTCCAATTTCGAAACAACACACAGACGTAAAGGGTGTTCAATAGCACTGATTCATGCAAAATAAAATCAAAAACCTCAAAAATGGAGTTGGGTGGTTTCCTCCCAACAGCAACGTTATGTAGTATACAATGCACACAGATGGCAAAGCTACCTTACTTAACTCTTTTTTTTGCCATCTACGTACATATTCGTACCCCCCGCCTATGGGATGTTACCTGCCAGCTACGTACATATACATACTACGCAGTGGTGTCACTTGTCGGAAAGAACAGTTTTTCAACCAGCAGTGCAGTTGTGCTACGATGTATAAATTAGGTTTCAGAGTGTAGCAGCTGCCATTGTATGCTGTTATCATTGTAAATGTCCATCTCTGACAGATTCCCTCTCTCTCTCTCTCTCTCTCTCTCTCTCTCTCTCTCTCTCTTTCTTGCTCTCTCTCTCTGTTCATCATTGCAGCAGCCAAGAGTTTGCTCAACAAGAAGGCAGACGTCAAGGTAAGCGTCTCCTCCCTCCCCCTTTCTCCTTTTGTCTATACTCTCTGCTCCTTAGGTCACCCACTTTCCCTCCTCCTGCCTCCTAACTCCTCTTCCTCCCCTCTAATTATTTCTTTTGAACTCTTCCCTTTTCCTAGCTCTCCTCTCTTGTGTGTGTGTGTGTGTGCTTTACTGTACCTGCACAATTCATCTTCACGCTGCCTTGTGTGAGCTTGGACTTTTTTGTGTGTGAGCTTGCAGTGGTACATCCATCTGAGAGCGCAGTGTGTTTGGATGTAGTGTTCTGGAGGGAGCTCATGCTCCATCTCTCCATTATGAAGCACCGGTGCCATCTGCCACCGCCCCTCCCCAACCCTCAATCAGCTCCTCTCTCTCTTTCTCTCGTCTTCTTGTTGCTTCCGTTTCCTGCTCATCCCATCCGGTCTTTAACCTCGCATTTCCAGTACACGTCCTTAGCGAAGATCTCGCGCCAAGCCACGCACGAACATGCGCGCTGTGTACACTCACTGCATTGACACATCCCACGCACAGCTCCCTCGCATGTTCCCTGAGCGTGCACAGTGTTCCCTGAGCGTGCACAGTGGCGAGCTGTTCCCTGAGCGTGCACAGTGGCGAGCGGAGCGTGCACAGTGGCGAGCGGAGGAAAGAAAAGCCATGTTCCCTGAGCGTGCACAGTGGCGAGCATGTTCCCTGAGCGTGCACAGTGGCGAGCGGAGGAAAGAAAAGCCATGTTCCCTGAGCGTGCACAGTGGCGAGCATGTTCCCTGAGCGTGCACAGTGGCGAGCGGAGGAAAGAAAAGCCATGTTCCCTGAGCGTGCACAGTGGCGAGCGGAGGAAAGAAAAGCCAAAAGCATGTGCGTTTCGGCTCGCAGCGCATTTGAGCGACGTCTCGTCGCGATTCCAGCTTGGCGCTTGCGTGCGTGCGGATGTGCAGATGTGCGTGCGCGTGGATGTGAAGTACGGCAGATATGGAGAGGTCTCCCTAGTGTGCAGATGTGGCTGTGTGTGTGCGTACATGCGTGTGTCTGCAGGCTGCCCCTCCCCCTCTCCTCACTGCTCAGTGGGTTCAGTGGGGAATCTGACTCCAGTTCCAGGAATAGCTCCAAGTTTGGACCCTGGAAACTCAGGCGACAGAAATAGACTTTCACTTCCCTTGTGCCGCGCTCATCACCTAGCAACAGGCTCCCCACGCGCTCGCCCCGAACCATTTCCGAGGATTTAAACTTTTCGTCCACCGCTCTCCCTCCTTCCCTTTTCCGCTCCTTTCCCCTCTCTCGTTTTCTTGTCTTTCTCCATCCTCTATCTGCACCTCTCTCTCTCTCTCTCTCTCTCTCTCTCTCTCTCTCTCTTACATCCACTCTCTGGCCTTGTAATATGCAACACTACCAACCACCAACACCACTATACCTGTTCATTGCTGGCTGCTCTGTGGAGCCATGCTAATGTCTTGTCTCTTCTCCACCCCCCCCAAAAAAGGAAGAAATAGCAGGTCTCCTGCTTTCCTCTTTCTGATGACTTCCCACATTCAGCCTCCCCTCGTTCCTTGACTCCGCTTCTTCCTCCCTAGTATATCCTCTATGAGAGGAGCTCCTTGTGCTGGGAGTGTATGCACAGTGCACAGTCTGCATTCACCTGTTGGTTCTCTTCTCTCTTTCACCTTCTACCATCCATCCGCTCAACCTGCATATCCATCCATCAATCCATCCATTGCCAATGGGGGGTGGGGTGGGGACAGAAACGCAAGTCCAGCTCAACCATCCAGCATTACATGGTGAGCATGCAGTTTACACTAAACCCACACCAGTTCGGCTTCTCGTCCTCCACTTGGCACCTTATTGTCTTCCTATACAGGGGTCATATCTCTTTCATTTTCCTCATTTTAGAGTACAATAATGAGGGCAGCGGTAGGGCAGCGGTGGCCTAAGGTTTAGAAGAGCGCCCTTGTTGCCGAAAGGTTGCCGGTTCGATTCCCCGGACGGGCAGGAAAAATCTGTGTGGGGAAGTGATTGTCATCACCCAACACCGCTGAAGTGCCCTTGAGCAAGGCACTGAACCCCCAACTGCTCCCCCTGGAGCTGCTTAGTGGCCAACAGTAAGACTGTGGTTGTACTGGGCAGCTCCCAGGTTTTAATGTGTCTGTCTGCGTGTTTCTATGTGCAGGGTGTTGCTGAAAATGAGCACTTGTGCTCAGCTACTACCCTGGGTAAATAAAGGATATATTAAAAAAAAGAGGTTTCAAGTCCATATATATATTCTTTTTTATTATTATTCTCAGAAGTCCTTGACTGGGTTCCAGGTGGTTGATGGATTTATAATTAAGATAAAACCATTTAGTTGCATATAAAATGCAGAAGGGACCATTAATGATTCAAGATATAAAGGACTGTATAATACTGAATTACTGAGCTTCACAGGGCTAAACTATAAAAATACTTCTAAGAAAGTATTTTTAAGTACTGATGAATACTCAGCACCACAACACTAGGCAGAGAGCCTATGACCAAGTTAACAATTAGCTTTAACAGGATTACTTTAAGCAGGAAATACTCTTTTAGAAAAATACCTTAAGTACCCAATAAAAAGATGACACCACCAGGAAGAAGGATTGTCCAGTCAGCACAATTATGGTTTAGTTAATTCATTTTCAGATCAGAGAGACAGAACAGATCCACACACAGCCAAATTACAAAAAACTCTCACCCTGTGCGACAAACTGCACAGGGTTCTCTCTCACGAACAATTCATTTCACTGGCATTAATACTGTAGAATACGTCAATTGTTGATACACATTTCATTGGCTGAATACACAGTTAATTTCCACTATGCCACGCTGGCACTGGGTGTCGAGCGCTCATTGGACCAGCACATAGATGATGAGACTGATATTGTGACAGCTTCCTTAGTCCCGTCATTGAAAGCCATAAACCGGGAAAGCGCTGAGGCTGGCGTTGCTATGGCAACCTGAAGATAACATTTCTTTCCCTGTTAGCTGTAAACTTTAGACAGAGAGAAATACTCCCTCTCACTAGGCCCCAAGGCCACACTGATATCGAAGCAGCTGCCTGTAACCTAAAATCAAAACAGCACACTACAGTATGGTGACTTTTGTGGCCCCAGGCAGACAGTATGGAGACTGACTAAGATATGAAAATCTGAAGGTGGCGTCAGGAGAACAACCCAGAGTAAACAGGCAGTAGGCTGATGATCAAACTGATGGTAAAAGGGCAAGATGATAAAATATGAACCAAAAGGAAACATTTAGACAATTCCATCCACCAAACTCCAAAATTATCCATCAGTGGTCCCCAGCTAAACGAGGAGCAGTTTAAATACTTGAGCCCTATTTTATTTTTCGGCCGCACAAACTCACAATGTGTCGCAACACAGGTAGCCTGTCGATCTGCTACTTGTAGACTAAATGTAGCCTGGTGGAACCACTCCCTCTGCTGGAGAACATTTGCATTCTGCCAGAAGGTTGAGTCTGGGATCTCTCGGGCAGAGACGATGTACTCCGGACCAATTCTGGCTGGAGCGATATGCGGCTGTATGCGGCCGCTAGAGGCGGGATCAACGCGAGACTCATGACACATTGAAGCTGTGCCACAGCGCAATTCATTCCCTGAAGAAGGCAACTTGTTGCCGAAACGTTGGAAAAATAAAGATTTTGATGGCATCGTGACTACGAGCTGTGCGGCCTCTCTCCTTTTTCAGTCACAGCGCAAATGTAAACACAACCTAACAAGACTACAACTCGAAATTATTATGGAGATGTCCCGCTGCTTCCGGGTTCATCGTTTCTGCTTGAGACAGCCCAGATGCAGGCAGGAGGAGGGAACTTGTGAACTCAATACTGCCGCAATCTGGCAGAGTCAGGTTAGACTAAATAGGCCCTGGCACCAAAGAGTCATAGTCTTACAGGCTGCTGTAGTGGTACGCACCCTCCTTGTCCCGTCATGTCTGCAACTCCTCTCCTCCAGCCTGCTTCCACCTGCTTTCTCACTGTCTTCCACCCCCCCCCCCCCCCCCCTTCTTAAATATTATTTTGTCAATTAATTCCTCCCACTGCTTCCCTGCTGACAGATGCCACCCCAGCCCGTAGGAGTATGTGCAGTAACAAATATCCACCCCCAGACAATTTGGTTCATGCAGACGTTCGGCAATCTGGTTGTACCATGGTAGATTTAAACTACACTATAGGTGGTGGACAGGTGCTTAACTTTTGCCCTGTGCCACCTGAGTGCTCTCCATCTTCTATAGAGTAACGTCACCTTGGCTTAGCCTGCAGGGTTTATAATAAGTACTTAACCGGGGGGGTCATGTTCCCCTCGGAGGAACAGCTGTCTCTTGTTTGGGGTGCTGCAGCCAGCCTTTAGAGGCATTAGTGGCTTTCATTGCCACCGAAGTCCACAACGGTGGCAAGCTCCCATTCTTGAGGTGGTTTTTGTGAAAGTATTTTCAGTTCACACCCTCCGTCCGCCCTTGTCACTGTGGATACACAACACGTGGCTGGTGCTTGCCGTGTGTGTGTGTGTGTGTGTGTGTGTGTGTGTGTGTGTGTGTGTGTGTGTGTGTGTGTGTGTGTGTGTGTGTGTGTGTGTGTGTGTGTGTGTGTGTGTGTGTGTGTGTGTGTGTGTGTGTGTGTGTGTGTGTGTGTGTGTGTGTGTGTGTGTGTGTGTGTGTGTGTGTGTGTGTGTGTGTGTGTGTGTGTGTGTGTGTCACCTTTATGTCAGCTTATGGCCAGCTTACTTTGACTTCTGCTTCATAGCAATTCTGTGAGCATGTCTTAGTGTGTTCTCCTCCCCTCTCCCCCCTTTCTTAACCTAGACGTTTATCCACCCCATGTCTAATATCGCGTGCGCGCGCACACACACACACACACACACACCCCTTTGTACCTTCCGTTGTCATCCGCAAGCTCTCATTGGTTTCAGCCCTCATCACTTTCAGCTACCACTGTATTGTGCTGTACCTTCAGTACTATAAGTACCCCTTATATACAGTACTTTGTATGACAAATGGCGAACAGCTGCAGCTTTGATGATTTGTGCTTATTAACATTCAACGCAGGCTTTGAAACTGGATTTGCCGTTGCCCACACATGGCGCCGGGATATTGAGGCAAAGTGGAGTCCTGAGCGAAGGAAGACACTGTTAACGGCCTGATGCTGTCACATCCCTTGTGTCACTTCTCAGGAACACGCTGTGAATGGTGTGAATGCTTGCTGTATTTAACCTCTTCTGCAGACAAAATGACGGAGCTCCTGAGCACGCATGCATGGTTCATGCACATTGCACACATACAAATGCACTGACCTAACGGTACCTCCTGTTGTTGACACCCTTTTTGTTGTGTTCCCTTTCCTCCCCACTCCACTCCTCATCTCCTGTCCTCTCCTCTCCTTGCACAGCCTCAGACAAACAGCACGAAAAACAGCATAGTCACCAGCCCTAAAGGAACCACCCCTACACCTGCTCTGGTATTTACCTCCTAATAACCCTGTCTGTTTGTCATAATAACTGTGCATGTTTGTCAGTACCTCCCCTATCTGCCATCCCTCTTGTTTATCTCGTCTTGGTGGATGTGTATCTTTTGGTGGGCTCAGCTGAGACAAGGGCATGCCAGTCTGCCTGTTGGCAAAGGGGGCCAATGATACAGGGATATCTTCAGATTTTGTTTTACGTGATGACCATGTGGGTATACTGTATATGGTGTGTTCTGGTAACGTGACAGTCACTCCAACCTCCCCCTGCCCTTTAACTTCAATTGTATTGTCACATCCCAGGTTTACCAGTCTATATGTGTGTCGTCAGTATGCAGGTGTGTGTCGTCGTCTATGCCACCGTGCTTCAGCGTGTGCGTGAAAGTGTGGGCAAGTGTGTTGCGCGACCATGTAGGAGAGCTTGTGCGTGCGCCATCGGGGATCACAGTGGTGGAAAAAGTACTCACATTATTTACTTAAGTAAAAGTATCAATACTGCAATGTTGAAATACCCTGTACCCTCGATTTCAAAATTTACTTGAGTAAAAGTACAAAAGTATTTGTACCAAAAGTAGAAAGTACTTGTTATGCAGAAGGTCCCATTTCAAGATTCAAGATTTCAAATGTATTTTTTTTTTTTTTTTAATCTTTTGAAAATGGCAGATCTACAAGCTTGTGAGCTTGTAGATCGGCTTTTTTCAAATGGCTGAAATGTATAGGGTTGAAGTGGTTAATGTATGTTTTGAATAATAATCAAAATCTATAAAGTAACTAGTGCTCAAATAATTGTAATGTAAATAGAGTAGAGTAAATGTTCAATATTTGCTTCTGAGATTTAGTTTAGAGGAGAAATAAAAGTACAGAAAATTGGAAACAATTTTAAAGAACCTCAAAATTGTACTATATAAGTGTACAGTACTTGAGAAAATGTACTTTGTTACTTTACACCACTGGTGACACGAGTTGTGACCGTCAGTATCTAGTGAAACCATAATGCACACTAAAATAAACTACATAGTGAGGTAAAATGGCCGTGCGTACAGCGGTCGAACAACCCCCCCCAGTGCTCTCCGTCTACCAAGCCCTCCATCTGCAGGCCCCCAGGTACTTTATTCCCGCTCGTCATCGTCTCCCATGCCGTCGCCACTGCCTGTTGCCCCAGGCGATGGTTGCCATGACGACATCGCCATCATCATAGTCAGGGAGACAACTGGCTGATGATTGGTCACCGGGAAGGTGTCACTTCCTGTGGGAGGTTAAGAGCCGGGTTGAACGGGCGGGGGGGGGGGGGGGGGGGGGGGGGTTGTGTGCGTGTGCAGGCGTGCGTGCTCTGATATACACCGGCTGACAGTTGAAGAGCACAGAAAATAGCAGGGAATGGAAGAGGAGACGGCAGTGACTAAAACAAGACTGACAGAGTGAAAGCCAAAGTACTACTGGGTAGGCACGGCAGGGTGGAGCACAAGTTTGTCCCTTTTCACTCTTGGTGAAAGAACCAAACAGGATCACCCCCATGTAATTCAAGTTGACTGTTCATGAGTAAATGACATTTTAGGATAGCTTCCTTCCTGCCTTCATTTAGGTTCCCAACCTTTAGGTTCAACCACCCATCTGATGCCACGGCAGCCCATGCATATTTAGCTTATGTTTATTTTAATGATCAATCAAACAAGTGGGTTCCGGATTGGATTAAAGGAACCAATATTTGGTTCTTATTTGGTTACTTATTTACTTTGAAAACACCATTTTCAATGTTTTAAAGAGAAATACCAGGAATTATTTGAGGGGTGCTAGCCCCTCCCATGGCCAGCTTTGTGTGTCCGTGTGTAAATCATTGATATGAGGATCAATGATTTGCTTGGATGAGGGCATAAAATGTGAGGACGCCAAAAGTGATTGGCCGGAATGTGATGATGTATGATGATAAGAGCACCCCTCACTTAAGTTCACACGAGTGTGATCTTTTGACATTAATGTTTAAATATTTATTATGCCCAGCTTTGAGTGTTTGTGCAAACACAAACATTGTGTAAACACAAACATTGAAGACAAAAGTGAGTACGCAAATTGATTGGCCAGAGTGAGATGATGTATGATGATAAGACCGCCCCTGACTTCACACGGCTGTGATTTTGTTACCGTAATTCTACAGTAAATAAATGTTTGTGTTTTGCCAATTATTTTAGGACCCACTTGCAATACACAACACAGCCCAAAGGTTGGAAATCACTGACTTTTAAGACAACACAACGCTCTCTGGCGATGATGGCAGAGAGACATTGGCACGCAGTCACTGATGCGAGGCATAAATGCCCCTGCACACTAATGTGCTGTGAGTGAAGCTCTCAGTATCCAAAATGTATTGCAGTAAAGTCATTAACCACATGAACCCTGGCATCCCTAATCTCATTAGCATGGTATTTAGTGTGGAGGGGGTAATATATAGTCAACAATTTACAGTATGTAGGGTTTAAGCAGCTAAAGGAATAGTTAAATAAAAATTCTCTTGCATGTTTTGATGTACAATGTCTGGTTTGCACGCATGCATCAATGTTTTCAAAACTAATGGCGGAATTAAAACTAGCATAAATACAGCTATTTTCCACTAACGGTGCAATAATTTGGCTTCAGACTACTTGGCTTGTTCTGTGCAAGCTGTATGGAGTAATTTTATGGTGGTTTTGCCCTTTTTTAAACTAAAGACCTGGATCTAAAGATCTCTGGGTTCAAGACCTCCTTTTCATCAAAGATGTTATGGAATTGTGAACACGTGTTTATCCACTTTCTTTTGACTTTTGGTTATAAAAACTCCCACAATTGACCATTTTTGCGACTGTAGGTCGTAGTTTACTATGAAAACCTGCAAAACGACACTAGGGTAATGCTCAGGCTGAACCCATCGTTCCTGCCTAAGGGCCGATTCATACTCCTACTTTACAGCCGAATAAAACTCAGTTCGGTTCTGTAGAGACTACAATGTGACGTCATTCAAGGTTCTGGGTGTGTGTGCGTGTGCGTGTGTGCGCGCCACGCATTAGTGCTGTGTCTCTTCTGGCTCTGCGTGTTCGTGTGTAAATGCATATTCTGGGATTTAGCAGACCTCCAAACAACACTCTTCAGCTTCATCCACCCACTCTTTCACTCTGGAGGGTTCTTCCATCTTTCCTTAATACTGTATATATCTCTCTCTTTCATCCAGCTTTCATATTTCTCTCTCTCTCTCTCTCTCTCTCTCTCTCTCTCTCTCTCTCTCTCTCTCTCTCTCTCTCTCTCTCTCACTCCCTCCTTGTCCACTTGATAGCCGTTTTGTTTTTCTTTTTTTCATCCATCCATTCTCTACAATTATGTCACACTTCTGTTTTTCTGTTCTTTTCCCTCCCTCCCTTTCCCTCTTTCTCCCTTCTGCTCCACCTCCCCCACCCCACCCCACCCCACCTCTCCTCTCTCCTATCTCTAGGAGCCTCAGACTACAGTTATCCATAACCCGGTCGACAGGACGAAGGTAAACTCATCATCAATACTCCAGTCCTGACTTTCTCTCTTCTCCTCCTCCTTGCTCCCTTCCTAGCGTCCATCCCTCACTCAGCGTGATATCTGCTATACCGATGCAAGCGTGCAAGCCTGTGTGAATGAGTGTTGCCTGATTTATACTTAGTTGCACTGTCCAACTAAGGCTCATTAACATATGAATTGAACCCCAGTGGCCCACAGAGCGAGTGTGAGTAGTTTGAGTGTTCAAGATGGAGTGCCATGACTTTTTTCCACCTTAAAACATGATCATCAGGTATTATTGAGGGGCGATATTCAGCTATATTGTAGATTCTTATCTTAACACAAACATTAAATGCCATTGACAATGAATGGAGAATTTATGTCGTGTCTGAGCAAATTGGCTATTTTTGCCATAAGAGCACCCCTCACTCCACACCGGTGTGATTTTTATTGTGACCGTCCGCAGGTCGCATTTACTATGAAAACGTGCATTTCCTGTCAGTCACCCCACACCTCCATATATGGTCATGCCTTGTGACATCACGTGACATCATCATGGATGGAGATCCCTGATGATGAATGCCCGGCCCTACCTGGGTCCTCATCAAACCCTGTACACCATCGCCCAGCAGTATGCCATCACCCAGGCGGATGCGTGCACGCCCTCAGGGCATCTTACTGGTTATATAAGGAGGAAGAATTTTGTACAAAAGTGTACAGTATTTGTTAAAATGTTGTTTTTATGTGAACACGCCCACCAGTTCAATAAGTATTCCTGGTTTGCCTGGTGGTTATCCACCTGAACTGAAGCTGCACCTACAGCTGTTGTTGTATGATAAAGGGGTGGGGTTAAGGGAGGGGATGATATTGTGATGTCACTATATCACTGTTTATTTCATTGGCACGTTTGACTGTCAAGGTTTCAGCCTCCAGGAAGAAACCCTAATTGCAAAGGGAAGACATCATTGCACATAACAACCACACCAAGGGATCTAATGAAGTACTGTCACCTCATAAACACATGAAAAATTGGAAAATGTACAAAAATCACTGCACTCCCATCTTTCAGGACTCCTGGGTACCCACCATAGGGTTATATATAAACTAGAGTAGAGGTGGCCCCGCCCCCCACCTATTCATTTCAATGAAGTTGCTCAACCAGCACATGAAGCATGCGTAAGTAGTAAAGTACACTTTACTTCCTGAGTTGACACTAACGTTAGTGCAGGCACACTAGCGCTTCAGACGATATACAAGCATCAGCTCAGAAGACTATTAATGCCTAATTTATATGTGCCGAAAATAGCAGTAGTTTGTTGTATAGTTGCGATGCAGTATAGTTTGTTTCTCTGTCAACATCCCTGTTTTGGAGAATTTTAACCAGTTTTAGTGATAGTGAAAAAATAAAATAATCCCATACTCCCACAATGGGCAGTTTTTATTTATTTGTTTGTTTGTTTTACCAAAGGAGAAGTTCTCAGCTCAATCCCCCCCCCCCCCCCCCTGTGATAGGCCCCCCATGATATCTATTTTGTCTTTTTTGTGAAATTTCAAGTTGAAATATTTTAGAAGAGTATCTCAAATTGCCATGTATTGCTGTACTTTAATATATTTGGATGATAGATGGATGTGTGCGTGTGTGTGTGCGTGCGAGCGCACGCGCGCTTCTATTGAGGTCAACACGTCTTGCTTCTCCATGCAGGGGGGAATTTTAGGCCCATTTAGTCTGCTAATTGGAAACCAGAGGCTAAATAGTTCTCTGGTGAAAGACACAGAGCACATAGCTAGAGACACGGGGTTCAAGTTCACTGGGATTGGTGAAACTGTTTCTTTTTCTTCCCATTGTTTTCTCCAGGCTTCATTTTCAAGATATTGGTGCTATATAATTGTGTGCCATTAACTTGCAGCTCTCCACTGAAACGTTTATACCAATTAAACGTTTATTCTTAGTTACACACTTGTCCCCAAGTGTGAACCTCAATATTTCCACTGTGTTTTTGTGTGTGTGGGTGTTGCCACCTTACAACTTAACTTGACTCTGCCTCTTTCTCTGACCTCCAGGAATCGTCTGACAGCAGCAACACCACAGTGGAAGACGAGGACGTGAAAGGTAAGAAAGGATGATGAAATGAAAAAAAAAAAAGTTCTAAAGATGGTGGCTGGAAAAACGTCCTTATCGTTTATCAGTGATAGCTTTGTCCATAAATTCCAGAATAATAAGACTGCTGCCAGAAAGGCTATCAAGAAATGAGAATCAATTTTACTGTTATATAAAGTCATAGAAGTGAGTGAGATTCATTTTTGTGTCAATATGTGAAAATATTATATTCAGTATTTTCACATAGACCAGAAAAATATGATGATTAGGTATCTTAGGTTTGGTCACCAATTTAGGGAGATATATACTTTTATTTTTTTGTCTATGTGAAACTGATTAACGCTAAAGAAAATACTTTTTCCACCACTGCTTTTGGGTACGTAGCAAAGTACTCAGCAAAGTATCAAACACTAGTCAGTAGTCCCTGCTCCAGCCTCATTCCCACTGTAGTGACAGGGCAGTTGCTGGGCTAATAGCTGACCTGTTACTGACCCCTCATGGAGCCATGGCCGCATTACCTTCTGTCGCTG
Organism: Electrona antarctica; assembly: GCF_951216825.1. Classification (NCBI taxonomy): domain Eukaryota; kingdom Metazoa; phylum Chordata; class Actinopteri; order Myctophiformes; family Myctophidae; genus Electrona; species Electrona antarctica. Next base: position 21,372,737 of record NC_136793.1, read on the forward strand.
TTACAGTAGAACTGATGACAAGGGTGTGGGGCTGGGGAAAATTGAAATGTAAGAGTCCTTGTAATGCTGTCAGGGTTTGGCTTTCTCAGAAGTGTTGGCATTTGGCTGAAACCTTTCTACTGGGAAACACTCGCACACCTCTAAAAGACCATCAAGCCCTGCTGGGTGTTGACTGTGTTGACTGTGTGTGAGTGTGTGGGTATTGCTTGAGGTTTAAACTTTGGAGATAAATAATTTTCCTCCTGATGTAGTATGACTTTACATGGTGCTTTCAAGGGGCGCGTGTGTGTGTGTGTGTGTGTGTGTGTGTGTGTGTGTGTGTGTGTGTGTGTGTGTGTGTGTGTGTGTGTGTGTGTGTGTGTGTGTGTGTGTGTGTGTGTGTGTGTGTGTGTGTGTGTGTGTGTGTGTGTGTGTGTGTGTGTGTGTGTGTGTGTGTGTGTGTGTGTGGGGGGTTATACACACCCTTCTTTTCCACCTCTTGCTTTGAGCCAAGCACAATGCATCTCCCTATAAATAAGGTCAGACTTGCAGCATTTTATTGCCAAGCAGAACATGGTCCCGTCTCCTTCCCTCCCCCTATACTGTACTGTGCCATGTTGTACTGTACCTTACCTCTATATGCAGTAAAAGCTATGGTAGTACTGCCCCACCTTCCAACCGTTCTCCTAAAGCCCAAATACCATAACCCCCCAGCACACTAGAGGGCAAGGGCACCTTGTGTCTAAAGGGGTGGGGGTTGGCTCTAAATTTAGCCCCGGTGGCAGCAAACAGGAGCCAGAGTGCTCCAAGAAGAGCTAAAGCTATGGCTACCGTCACGTGGGACACGACACAGTCACCCCAAAGATAGGCTGGCAACATAGTGGTGATCAGTGCCAGAGACGCAACCTGCAGATAGAACCAGGTGAGAGAAGGGTGGTTGGGTTTGGTGGGAACAGGCCAGACCTTATGCTGTTGTCCTTTTTTTTTTTTTCCTTTTTTTTTTTTTGTAAGATCACTTCATGTCACTGCTCGACAGCTGGTTTGTAATCCAATGCCTGTGCCGGGTGACGGAGCATCTGACCACATAACTTTTCAATTACTCTCAATACTTTTATAGAGAGAATTATGTCGCTGGATTCTGAGCTTTGTTTACCGCAAACTTCTTTGGACCATGAATGTTTTTTTTGTTTTTTGTTTTTACTTTGCAGCAGCTTTTGTTGACTTTATCTCTGACTTGAGGTTAGCAACAACGCAGCACCGCAACAGAACACCCCCCCCCCCATCCTCTCCAGATTACTTCATGCTATGTTTTACTGGGTCGTCTGTCTGTGTGTTGCTCTTCCTGGGTTTGGCAGCTGATTAAACAAACAAGTGATAATTTGTAATGTCCGCCTCACTCTCTCCTGGTCACGGCCATTTTACTCATTCTGTCACGACCCACGGTCCAGGCTGCCGTGAACAAACTCAATAAAGTAGCGTGTACGGGATGGACACACAACTGATAACCAGAAGACCAAAAGGCATTGATTTGTACTTTGTGTTGAGAATTGACTGCCAAGGCAAGGACACTGTGTAGTGAGTACCGGTATGTCTTTCCATCACTTTGTTGTTGTTTATCTCCTCCTTCACATACTCTCCTCCCTTCCTCTCTCCCATCCTCTCCCATGTTGTCTGTTATACGTGTGTGTGATATGATATCAGGGAACGGTATAGACAGCCCAGTTAAGTCACAGTCCAGCACCAGCTCTCAGCCTGATACCCCTCAGGGCCCTTCACCTGCTGTGTACTGTAAGTCAGCATGGCTTTGTGATGCAGATTGCGTGCACACACACACACTGCAACTACGCACAACTAACACACTAACAGCTGTGTGGGTTTCATTTAAAGATGAGTGCAGTGATTTTTTTTAGTTCTAACCTGCCCAAGTTATGCTCCTTCATATGACAATCTACAAGCTGATCTTCAAGCTCACGATGCGGCCAACCCAGGATACGCTGTGAGCTGGTAGATCAGCTATATTTTTGTCATGTGATGCCATCATTATGATGAAGTATAAATTAGGCTTTCATGTTGTTCCTTCCCGGACGTAAAAGGCTAGTTTAACCACTCAAACTGTATAGTTTACCGGGGCTCTATACTAGTTCCGCATTTTTTCCCCCTCAACACCAAATCTCTTTTCCACAAATAGCCGAATCTGCTAGCTTGTAGAGCTGACATTTCTGCCCAAATGGCCACCCCATAATTATAGGCACGCTAGGGTTCATGCGGTTAAAGTCTCAGGATGATACAGAGCTGCCTACAATTATTAATTTTAGAAACCGACATCCAGCCAGCGGCTGACATGTTCTAGTCGCTGGCTGATTAATCGGGTGGCTCCATGTCCAAGACATTGTGGAAAAAAAGTATTTGAGAAAAAAGATGAAGTGAATTGTGCTTGTGATCCATCTCCTCCTCTATACTCTAGTCTATTGTGCCCTGCTCCTCTCAAATCACTCCTGTATCGCCCACCCCCTGTCTTTAGAAAGGTCCACCGCTTCCTCCCTGTGGACATAGATGGTATTGCAGCACCAGTCACCGTGTGTATGTGTGTGTGTGTGGTTCTGAGCATGAACCGTTCAACTGTGCATCTTTTATCAATGTATGTGTTCATCACTGAGTGAGTGTCACACTTGGTCTCAGAGATTTCTGCAGGTATTTCACTCCAAACATTCAAACATTGTCAGTCAAATGGGACGTTGTGATCTGATGGTAGGGATATGGTCAGTGGTGGAAGAAGTACTCGCAGTACCACAAGTACACAGTATACAAAGTATACAAATACGCTATTACAACTACAAGTCAAAGTGCTGGTATCAAAATATAGTTGCAGTACCAAAGTAAAAGTACTTAAAACAAAATGTAAAAAGTATAAAATGGTGCTTAATTGGTTAATGTAAGTTTTGTAATAATCATCTAAATCGACTTTGTAGCTAAAGTATGTGAAATGTAACTTACTGTACATTATATAAGCAGATTGTGCTTCATATTTGACTGCATGAGTCGACACTACTGTCATTGCTCTCCCAGACCATGTGTGAACACCGTCGGATGTTTTCATCGACGTGGTTCAGAGAGCCTCCCTCCATTCACCTCCATGTCTTCATGTGTCCCTCGCTCCGTCCTTCGACCTCAGCTGCCACTAAGTTTGCTGACCTGCTAGGCTCTGTGCGTAGGGGTTCGGGGCCCACGTCCGACGGCGAGGGGGGAGCCAGCACTCCTCCTCTGGCCAGCCTCTCAGCCTCTTCCCCCTCGCACACTCCCATGCAGAGTAAGTAGCGATCCCTCACCCCCTTCGCCCCCCATGCAGAGTGAACCCATTTAGACCTGAGGACGATTCTACAAATGCCTTCAAAATCCTGACAGTTTTCTGAAAATATATAATATGTTTGATAATGTGTGATACAGTAAAGATATAAAAAAAATGTTGGCCCTATTTTAAGATTGTCTATCATCATATCTACCAAATTTAATGTATTTTGATATAATTCAGCACTATATATTTGAAGTTTCAATAGTCCAATGTATGGCCCTTCACTCACTGTATCGAAGTCAGTTATGGTCCCCTGGGAAAAAAATAATGCTGCCCTAGTTAAACACTCTCCTAACCTCTAATAATAATTGTATGCCAAAGATAGGAACCCGAGGGTTATTATACGTGCTTTGGACTATATCCATTCCTGTAGTGTACGTGCTTCATTGATGTCTCTCTGTCTCTCCCTCCTCTGGCTCCATGTTCCTTCATGCATCCTGACCTCTGTCAACCCCTCCCCCCCCTCCTCACCCCCTCCCCATGATGACGTGCAGTGTCCCGCCTCACAGACCTGGTGAGCAGCGTGCGCAGGGCGCCGGTACCCACGCCCCCTGAGGCAGAGTCCTCGACGGGGCCTGCTCCCGTCCTCAATGCCAGGCCGACACCCCCGCCTGCACACACCACCTCCCCACCTCCCCCACGCACTCCCCCCAGCCCCTCACCCTTCTCCTCCCAGAGTGAGTACTGAGCATGAGCACTTCCCCGCCCCCCCCCCCCCCCCCCACCACCCAGTAGCAGCCCTGTCAGGGTCCTCGGTGATTGGCTGCCACGCTGTTGAGGTGTGTTGTTTCGTACGAGGTGCCCTGACTAGTGTGTGTTGGACCTAAGACGTTGTGTGGTTTTACTTGCTGAGCTCGGAGTGTCAATGATTGTGATGCTGATGCATATTAACCTCCTGTCTCCGTCGTGCAGCGATCAACATGTCAGACTTTTTGAAGGAATTAGAAATATACAAATGGGACTGCTACCAAATCGGTGATGTTGTTCTTCAGTACAGGCTTTGCAAATCAGTGACGTTGTTCTTCAGTACAGGCTTTGCAAATCAGTGAAGTTGTTCTTCAGTACAGGCTTTGCTTTTTGAGTTGATTTCATTGTCACACAAATAAAAAAGGCCTTGTTGAGCTTGTAAAGGTTTGTTATTGTTACGTTGATATGGTGTTCAGGTAAGTGTTTTTATAACTCACCAACTGTGTGCAAACTAACTAGGATCCACTGGCTCAGTTAGCCGCTATTCAATGTGACTCGGTGTGCGTTTTCTCTCCTTTGCAGCACGCAAACAAGAAATCATCAAGATCACCGAGCAACTCATAGAGGCAGTCAACAATGGAGACTTCGAGGCATATGCGTGAGTCAACGCTTAGTTTAGTGTATGGCTGCAACTGCCGATTATGTTCTTTTTATTTTATTTTATTTTATATATCAATGAATCTGATTAGACTTTTTGGTGAATACAATTTGGTCTCCAAATAAAGGTGGTGAGAAATGTAGATCATGTGGTCTAGTAGAACCACTACTGGTTGACAAGTGGTACTGAAGGTCAAAATTCAATACCGCCCCGCTCGGTTGTAAAAAAAAATGCACGGGAACTCAGGTTGGAATCCCCGTTAGGACATGAAAGTATTTTACACATTGTTGTACAATAGTATCATGCAAAAATAGCCAAAATAGCCAATCTAAAATCTCATGACGTGTCTCAAGTTCGCAACATGACGTTATGAGCTTGTAGATCAGCTTGTAGATTTATTTGGAGAAAATCATTCAATTCGAGTTTTTATAATCGATCTGTTGCACCCCAAGTTCAGCGCATTTTCACATCCATGATTGAGGTACGTGCAAGTGTGATTTGAACCACTCTCCATTCCGCTGATGTACTAATAACACACTCTGTCCTTTGTTCTGTAGTAAGATCTGCGACCCTGGTCTGACCTCCTTCGAACCTGAGGCCCTGGGCAACCTTGTAGAGGGCATGGACTTTCACAGATTCTACTTTGAGAACCGTAAGAGACACAGCGCTCGTGGAGGCACTAACCCAGTGGTTCCCAAACTTTTCAGGTCGAGACCCAAAAGAGAGAGTTTGTCCGGGACCCAAACAGCCAGTCTACAAGCTCACAACAAGGCACTTCACGTTGCGGTGTGAGCTTGTAGATCAGCTATTTTCACTACATCTTTACACAATTTGTGCCCAAGACGTCCACAGACGTCCTAGAAACTATCCCATGCAGTGCTGTACACGTCTTGGGATTTGTTTTTATCTTTTATTTCAAAACTGTTTCTTTTTCTTTGCAAAATCGGATGGGCTATTTTGAAAGAATGAAAGGGCACGTAATGTGTTAATTATTTTTATTTATGGAATGGGGTGGTCTAACTAACGCAATAAATACACTTGATGTCCTGACTGTACTGATCTTCGCCCCCCCCCCCCCCCCCCCCAGTTCTGGCGAAAAACAGTAAGCCCATCCACACCACCATCCTGAACCCCCACGTCCACCTGATCGGCGAGGACGCGGCCTGCATCGCCTACATCCGCCTCACGCAGTATGTGGACGGCCAGGGCCGGCCACGCTCCAGCCAGTCGGAGGAGACCCGCGTTTGGCACCGCAGGGACAGCAAGTGGCAGAACGTGCACTTCCACTGCTCAGGTGCACCGGCTGCCCCGCTCCAATGAGGTACGTCCAGACCATACATCACGGTGCGCTGCAGGGGTCCTTCTCAAAGTAGGGTACCGTGAATTAAGACGAATACGAGACTGCTCGCCCCTTTACCAACTCGCCCCGGGCGTACAGCCGGCGGAACAGCGCGGCCTGGTATTCCTAAAGTAATCTAAGTAAATTATGCTTAAACGGTTAAACCTAACCTTATTCCTAACCTCAACCTCAGTAAAACGATGCCTAAACCTAACCCTATTCCTAAACTTAACCCCAGTAAAACTATGCCTAACCCTAAACTTATTTCTAACCTTATTCTCAGTAAAACAAAATAAAGAATACAAGAACCGCCGCACCGAGCTGTCGGCGTGAGGTCGGCGGAAAAAATCTGGGGCGAGATGGAATTGGGGCGACCTGACCTGTTACCATTAAGACCAGGGGCGCTGCAGAATACTTTTTCATGTCAAGGATCCCCAAAACTGTAGTGTATTTGGCTGCCGACCCCCCCATCTGTAAAGAGGTTTTGCCAAAAAATAAATAAAATGATTTAATATTTAAAAAAAAAAATTCGAAGACAAATGTTTGTGACACTGTATTTTACTGTCGTTCTCAGGGGTCGACTCCTATTACATCTGACAAGACTGCTCAGCTGGAGGGAGAGACAGAGAGACAGAGAGAAAGAGAGAGAGAGAGAAAGGAAGAGGAGGTAGAAGGGATGGACTGATAAGTCCAATGTCGGGGAGAGGGGGGGAGTCAGAAGTCCCAGACCTTCCCACACTGGGCCCACCCATCTCAACCCCCAGCATGCATCTCTTCTTTTACTAACCCCACCCCACTCTGTTGCCACTAAATGCCACTGTAGGCCATCGTACAGCAATGGAAACTTGCGGTCTACTGACTGTTCCACCCCCTCTCTTCCTACTTCTGACAGTGGGCAGTTTGAGGGGGGGGGGGGGTGTTCTTGATGTTTTTAAGAACTCCGTATGTGTTTCCTTCTTTCTGTGGTGACCCCATGACCCTCCACCCTACTTCCTGGGGTTTTTGTGACCCTATACCCCACCCGTTCTGTGTGAATCCACACCTGTGTGACAAAAACACTGCACTGGAAATACAGTATTGTAAAGTTAAGTAAGTTCTATTATAACTAATTATTATGACTATTATTATTATTATTATTACATAGTTGCAATTGTATACAGTATGTACTTTGTATAATTTGAAATTCTTGATGCCAGTGGTTTCTAGAGTCAAAGGAAATCTCTTCTTTTCATTGTTTTTCTCTTGTCTTTTTAAGGAAGCATGACTTCTTTTCCCCAATATTCACAGTGGCTGTTTTTTATTGTGGCTATTAGGTGAAAAATTATATTGGCAGTTTTTTCTTTAATTTATTTTTCTTCTTTTTTGTAATTTGCTTCTATCGTTTCTATTATACTGCGCCCAAACTCACTTTCAAGAAAACCTTTTTTCTTTTTGGAAGGACAGTGTCTGACCGGGAGTCAAGCGTGTGTGTGTGTGCGTGTGCCTGTGTGTGTGTGTGTGTGTGTGTGTGTGTGTGTGTGTGTGTGTGATGCCTGGATTTATACTTTGTTGTGTAGTGATGTCACACACCGAAAATAGCAAATGAAAAGCTCAGAATGCATTGCAGCGCAACACATTGTGAGCTTGTAGATCTGCTATTTTTGGTGCGTGACACCAGCCTGTAACTAACTATATGTCAGTTTGAAATCGGCACATAGTAAGTGCTTATCCAAAAAATGAGTATCTTTTTTTTGCCATTAAGATTGGCATCTTCTTTTGTTGAATCTGAATAATTACAAACATACTAAGTTGAGGTGCAAAGAAAAGGCAGTTCAGATTATAATTATTTTCTTGTACATTTGCCATCTTTACATACTATACATAGCTCTGTAGTGTAAGTTATATCAGGACCTCCTTGCACTCTAAATGGTAATGACAAGCATGCTGCACATATCACAGGAAGACTCATCTACAGAACATAATACACAATATAGAAGAAATACATATCGTTTCCCCCTAGCTCACGTTCACGTTTATGTTACTGAAAGGAGTATTTTTTTGGTTTCCTGGTCGAGGGGAAATCCCTTTTAGTGCTTCACCCAACAGATGACTTCTCATGTGGCTCAGATGAGCGCATGGGGGGGTGTTATAAACACAGTAAAGTCCTCTGTGTTCATTTGACTCAAGAGTGTTCAAATGTAAGAGTCCATTTGGTTACATTTCTTACATTTATGCACTCAGAGTTACGCATGGATAATGAACAGGGCGTTAACAGGATTTCCCTGTGTACTTTTCCTTTTACCTTGCATGTTTGCCTCGTCTTCTCCAATCCTACAGGCAACATTGCAGCCTTACTTCTAAAGCCATAGCGCGTCACACGCACGGTGCTTCTGTCCATTTCCCACATCAAAACACTTAGATAAATGCCATTCTGAGGCGTCCTCAGACTCAGAGTCCTGTCCACTGTCCATACGTTGAGTCAGTGATGACAGTTTACACGATAAGAAGAGCTAAGAGGCTCTATGAGTTTGAAACCTATGCCAGAAGAAATATTTGATCAGCCACAAGGCCATTGTGTGTGTGTATGTGTGTGTGTGTGTGTGTGTGTGCGTGCGTGCACGTTTTAGACTTACGTGGGAGTTTCTCATTTCTGGACAGTGATATACCAGTGGGTCTGAAAGGATGTCCTGTGTGCACTGTGCATGCGTGTGTATGGGAGAGTGCGTGTCCACTTACATTAATGTGTAACCTACTCCTTCCTTACATGGAGATCTTGGAGTTGTATGCTGTGTGTGTGAGAGAGGAAAGTTTAAAGGAGAAGGCTTTATTTTAGAGGACATATCAGCCCTCTGCCTTCAGTCCACAACTTGTACTTTTCTTATCATTTAGTTTTTCTTACTTGTTTTCATATTTTTATCACCATGCTCTTTGACTTGTGTCTTGTGTTAACAAGCAAGTGTTATTATCAGCTTTTCTTAGAAACGTGTTTGTGCCAGAGGTTTTGACAGGAATGAAAAGATGGACTTTACAGAGCTGACAGTCGACTGGAGCTTTGACTTCCAATGAGGTCAGTTCAGTAGTTCCTTACCTATCCGTCATTGGCTGCCTTCGGAGGTGTGTGGCCACTATTGGTCAGACCGACATGAAAGGGACTTGACGTGTCTCAATGTTGGACAGGCAGTCAGCCGGTGGCTAGTCCTCAGGTTTATATTTATTTTGATTATTTATTTATTTATTTGAGGAGATGTTTAAAATTTGCCTTTTTTCCTGTTGTTTTTCCTGTTGTACAGCCTCATGCTCTATTATTCAAAGGGACATCACTGCATGTAAGCACAAGTTTTCTTTTAAAGGGATAGTACACCCAATTTACATCCTGCATGTGTGTGTTTTACTGTAACTGACCAATGCGGACTGTTTTTCTTTTCCTGCGGCTACTATATAATTTCCCTACGTTGCATTTTTTTTTACTTTTCCACTATAGCTGAGTTTCAGAAAGCCCTGCTTTACCAGAGGGGAACATTTATGTAGAAACTTGACAACAGGTGTGTATTTTGTGTGAACTATCCTCCAAACAAAATGTTTTGTCACCATATTGTTGCATGTGTGATAAAGCTTTTGGGTACAGGGTAAAGGTTGTGTTTGCCAGGTGTCATCTGCTAACAATGTTCACACTAAGACGACATGGTAGATATGTTTTTGTCCATTTGTACCTCAGTGTCTACAAATGTAACCAAATGGACTCATAAGGTTAATTTGTAAGTTGAATTATCATTCACCAAACATGACCCCCTGGCCCCTCCAAAATAAGAAAACGCTGCATACAGTAACCAAGGCTTTGTTCCTCTGTTCTTAGTGTTTACTAGCCTTGAAGTCAATAAGATTCACCTTTTAAATGAGGGAGAATACAGTGTTACACAGCTGCAACTAACTAGCATCGTTTTCTTTGCATGATGATGACGAGACACTTGTTTTATGGTGTTTTTTCCTTTTTATTTGGTTTCTCATTTTCTACTGAATGCTGGTATACAAAACCTTTCTCTATCTATTTTCTCAGCTTTGTAGGCACATATAACTATTTTTGTCCCAAGATGATATATTGAAGAGGATTATAATGACTATGTTGATGATGGTGGTGGTGGTTGTGGTTTTGGTACTAATAAGGATGACTCAGTATGAGGATAGTTGTGTGATGTTATGATGATTATTTAGCATGCTTTTCTATGGAGCTCTGTGTTGTCAGTGCATGCTGGCTGACTTTTGTAGAACAGGTACAACAATATGTTTCACCCAACCAGCAATGATGGCACTTTGAGGAACAACACTTTTATCCAACTCTGAATGAATGCAGTCCACTAGGGGGTGCAATCACACAGGAGAAAACAGGACACGGGACACAGATGGCCTAATGTCTAGCCAGGTTTTACTGTCGGGTTCATCCGTTGGAAATTGAGCGTCAGCTTACAATATAACATAATGATCAGTGTGCTAATTCACAGCAGCTTTCCTTTTCAGAGCACTTTGGCTAGTTTGGATCAATGCTAGCTCTACTGACCTTCAGTCAGGTTTAGCACGACCATGTTTTAAAGTCTCTCTAAAGCACTGATGTCTTATTTTCTCTATCGAATGATAGCTGTGCTGACAACACTGAGCTAACTTCCTTTTGTATGTTTCTTTCACCCTTTCCTTGTCCCTCTGTTTCTCACCTTATTCAGTCATTTCTTCTGCAGATGACCCCCCCCCCCCCCTTGACTTTTTTTTCTGTTTGGGTTTCTTCTGTATAATATTAATCTCGATCTATCTAGTTCTCTGACTCTTCACATTATTGCTCTGTTCTCTTATGTGCTTTGTGTTTCTCTAACTTCAAGAAAAGTGTTGTGTTATCAATAAAATGACAATTTAAGTATGCAACTGAACATGTTTTGTCTTTATAAGTGATGAGGCTGCAACACAATGTCTGATTATTTTTTTAAGATTAATGAAAAATAGAACATTCACATTGTGTGACAGCTGACGGCAGGCTTGCATTGACAATTTACATACATCTTTGTGTGTTTGTTTGCTTTCTGTCAGTAGGAACTAATGTATATAGTTTCCTGATAAACCACGTTTAATCCCACCGCTCAAAATATTTGCAACCTCTAACCTTTGCTGACCTTTTTTCAGAATAATAATGGTCACTATTTTTGGCGGCACGTGACAAAATTGTAGGAGCACATTACATGTGACCTTTTTTGTATTGGCTGTTATAACTCAATTGCGTTTTGTATTAATAGAAAATGTATCGGTTATACATTTCTAATCACTAACAATAATCTGCATTGTTAGCATTCAGTGTAGATGCACATGCAGATGCATTTGCCTTCCATAATGGGTCCTAGTAAGACACAATGACGAGACCTTTCTACCAACAATCAACAAGCTGGCCAGGAAAGGCCTCACCCCAGTGCCCAGGTAGGTAAATGAGGTTTTTAAATCAATCTTTATTGAAAAAAGATGCCATGTACAAGCATCACTGACATATCCTTGGCATCTTATAACCAACCTCGAGCGTATCGTATGCCACATCGAGCTCACTGTCGCATATCAGGGGCATCACGGGTGAACCCTTTGAATCTGTTAGACCAGCGTCACGCTCACTGGTACTCACTACATTCTCAAACCCGTGCCACTGAAACACTAGTGGGATTATTTAATGTCAATATTCAAGTACAACTATCAGACAGTGTAACCCAGGTAAAATAATGCTTAACTTACATATGATATGATATAAATATAATATAAATAGCAGTCAACTTCTGTGTTTTGGAATGGTTGGGTTTCACACCTAATGCGTAATATAAATCATACTCCAGACAACCTCGTCCAAGCATATCCGTTCTCGGGTACATTAGTGTTCACACTAATCACAACATCTGGAAAGTGGACCCAGGTCCGGATTCGAGACCCTAGTGTGACTTTGCCCTTTATTAGTTAATAATTTCCCAAATTTGTCCAAATCTTTCAAAAATAGCAGATCTAAAGGTCACGATGTGAGTTTGTACATCTGCTATTGTCACTACGTGTTTCATTAATAATGTACATACATGCATGTAATGGAGTCAAAATACAATGTCTTGGAAATGTAGTACAAGTATATAAAATAAAAACACGTATGGAAAGAAATACAGAAATACATTTCTACTTAGTTACTGTCCACCACAGTCCAGTGCTATGGCCAGCTGTTGATCACCTCACTCTCCGTCAGACTAGTTTGACCAGTCTCTCACTGGCCTCCCACAGTTTCTTGGCCACACCGGAGTCTCTGGCAAAAGGACGCAGGGTGGCCGGCCGGCAGTCTACAAAGTAGCCCCCGCTGTGTTGGGCGGCCTCGTCTGACACGGCACAGTAGACGACCGTCTGAGCGCCCAGCTCGCACGGCACAAAGAACATCCACATGATCACCTGCATCAGCATCCGGAACAGGAAGGAGAAGTGGCAGATCCAGCCACTCTGGACGAAACCTGGAGAGCACAGAGCCACAAACAGAGATGTTAGGACCAGTGGGGACGAAACCTGGAGAGCACAGAGCCACAAACAGAGATGTTAGGACCAGTGGGGACGAAACCTGGAGCACTTAGGCTTCATACACACTATTGAAACGAAATCGCTCACTTCACTTGTTGTAGGTGTCGGAACATTAGCATCATAAAAGCAGCGATCATATACAGTACATGATGTCATCTCAGCGGAGGTAGGCTACTGTGGTGTCCGAGTGCTAGCTAAAGCTGAATGAATGTCCGTCTCACCCATAGTTATGCATAAATATATGTATTATATATATATACACACACACACACACACACACACACACACACACACAGTATATTCAGTGACCACGGACGTGCGTGCCGTGGGTGTGGGCGGGAATAAGTATAGTATGACCTGAAAACAAGTCTAGAACATGCCACTGTGTGTAAGCTACTGTAGTACACGGAGCTTCTCATGACGTCTCACCAGGATGCACCACATAGGTGGTCAGCCCTTTCCCCTCAGTGATGCGGGCCAGCTCCTGGCTGAAGTAGATGTTGGCCAGCTTGCTGCGGCAGTAGGTGAAAAACGGCACCAGGTTGTAGTTGAGGTCCTGGAAGTTCAGCCTCTGGTACTTGTAGTTGGAGCATGTGAGGGTGATCACTCTGCTGGGGGCGCTCTCCTTCAGGCAAGGCAGGAGCAGGTTGGTCAGCAGGAAGTGCCCCAGGTGGTTGACCCCGAAGCACATGCTGAAGCCGTCGTCCGTCCAGTCCAGAACACTGGGCATGCCTGCATGGGCAGTAAAATGGGACAGAAAAGATAGAAAGGAAACATCCAAGTATGATGAGGCAGCTGAACCACAATGGGAATGGAGGAAGATACTACTCATTGACTGCCAATGACGTCTATAGACGTCCTTCAGTATCCAGCACTTCACTTTACGATAGAGCGCTCTTCTGCAACCTGTGAGTTAATCTAGCTTCCAGATCAGATGACGACTGGAAAAAACAAACAATTGATCACCATAACAACTCATTATTTCACAAAAATAAAAGAATCTCTGTTCCAGACAGCGTTTTTTGTGTCATGATGCAACACTTGGTGAGCTAGTTGGCTAGTTTTGAAAATCATTGCCTATAATAATATGCCCAAAATAGGGATGCACCGGTTACTAGTTTGAAAGTCTTTCAGCTCAATCAGGTTTTCAACAGACTCACCAGCGTTGTTGACGAGGATGTCCAGACGCTTCTCTTTCTGCAGGAACCTCTTACAGAATTCCCTGATGCAAGACATGTTGGCCAGATCCAGCTCCATGTAGAGAACGTTAAGACTGTGGCTCTTGAACTTAATCTCTCTCACAGCCTTCTCTGCGTTCTCCACATCTCTACAAGCGATGACGACACGGGCTCCTCGCATCGCCAGAGCCACGGCTGTCTCTTTACCGATGCCAGAACTTCCACCTAGAATATAAATGAGGGGTGCAACAATTCATCGATAGTTACAACGTCCTCCATTTTCAATTCATTAGAACATTAAAGACATACAAATATACACTACTATGAAAAACAGGGAATCATCATCATAAAGAAAGAAAAAAAAGGGAACATGTAGGCTACAGTATGGGGGGGGGGGGGGTATACTGTATGTCAGTGGTTCTCAAAGTGGGGTCCAGGGACCTATGGGTTCATTAATTGAGAGGGTTCTCAATCGACTTGGAAGTTCCACGTCGACCCTTACAGGTCTCTGTACAAATGGAAGTAAATTCCTTATGGGTCCATTTGGTTCCATTTTGTACATTCTCAGAGTTGTACCACTGGTGTTAAGCGTTAAAACAAAATTGTTAAAGGTTAACAATTCCTATTATATATTTAGTCTTTCAGTAGGGGTCTCGATCCGGCCCTATAGACACGTGTGATCAATTACGAAACACCGTAGTTACGCACCTGTCGACTCGGTTGTGTTCCGTGTGCTCCGCGTGTGCGAAGCACGCGAAAAAGTGGATATATTTGACAGGTTTTCTGCCATAACTTTCACATGGATATGAAACTAGATGACAATAGCTGAAGCTGACAATTCATTATTGCATGGGTGAGTAACCGCCACCGTTTTTATGACTATTAGGTCAGGCAGGACTCAGGGGTGATGGTTCAGGTTGGGCTGTGTTGAAAATTGAAACATGAAATGTAACGTGTAGGCCTATTTAATATCACAGCCATTCTATGGATGGTCTCCCCATCTCTCCAGATCATTAACAGACAGAAAATACATTTTCAGGTGGTGTATATGGATGCAATGCCATCAAATCAAATTGGGGGTGCCTTATATCAGTTTAATTGGTATACTGTTCCAAAAAGTATGTCTGCTCGTTTCTTTGTTTCTCCATTTCCACTTGCTTATCCTGATTAAATAATGTTTTATCTCTTCCGACCAGAAAATGTGTTCTGCTTGGAGAGAGAGAGAGAGAGACCCATATACAAATATTGGCATCAATAGAGATCTGAGCTAGCCTATTTCAATTTAACACTAATATTTTAACAAAACTATCACTACACCACCTTTCAAGATATGCACTCGAATTATTTCATTCATAGGAGCAAAAAAATAATGCATACCTGTGATGAGAACTGTTTTCCCATCAAGTCTTTTCAGGTCGGTGCAAAACCTTCGCTTTTTCAACCATTTCAAAATAAAGAATGTAAACAAAGACGCGACAATCGTATACAACAAATACATTTCTTTAAAATTAATGAACCAGGAAGGAGAAGACCCCTACAGTGTCTGTCTGATGAGATGATGAGACTGAGAGGCAGGCAGCACGTAGCTTGTTGGTTTAGTTCTCCATTAAGTTCTCAAATGTTCTAGATGAATCGAGGTGATTTTGTCAGGTATTATTCTTGGTGAACCCATGATCTTAAATAATCACAGTTGATGAGAATGAAAAGCTGTTCGTCCTGCGATGAATGAATGTGTTATTCTCTGAAACGGCTGACATTTTTCTTCTTCTCTATAATAATGGAGGATCACAATCAATGTTCACATGTCTACACCGCCACCTACTGTACCAGAGTGTGACACTGACTAGTTTCAAACGCTGGGCAAACCTGAATCATTTTGGGCATAAAATAGAAGTTGACGGGTCCATTTTGGTCTCCCGGCCCCACACACCCTTTGGGAAAAAATAGCTAACTAGAAAAAGTGCCCTTCTGGGCACAGGTCTCCACCAGGAGGATAGGAGTGTATGTTTGGCAAAATGTTTAGGAGCAATATAAACGTGTGTGTGTGTTGTAGCGCCACCATGAGGCTGATTTGAAAACTGTCAAGTGGCATTTTTTCCAAAGCCTAGTGGGAATATGCATGCACAGTTTCACCACAATCGGACGCTGCGTTGAGTAGTTGTGGCGATGTGTACAAAACGGGTACAAAGCGGGCTACTCCTGAAAAGTTTAGAAGCCAATTGTAGCCAATGAGGGTGGATTATGAGAAATCAAACAAACCCGTCTTGATCACATGACTATGGAGAGCATGTGTACCGATTAGCGTGAAATTTGGATAAAATCTGAAGGAGTAAATATTAGAAAATATGTTTTACATATGTCGGCCTCCTGGTGGCGCTATAAAGAGCAGATGTGAAAAATTCCAGGCAAAGGTTTTTCCTTGGCCTCTAGGGAGTTGGCATACATAGTTATCCACAGATCCGTGCAGTTAGAGGTAAAAACACTTTTCGGCCAGTTATAGCGCCACCATGAGGCTGAGTTGAAAATGTTCATGTGGCATTTCTTCCTTGGCCTAGTGGGAATGTGCGTGCACAATGTCACAGAAATCACACGATGTGTTCATAATTTGCAGCATTTTGTTTGAAACTGAGCACTCCTGCGAACTTTGGAAGGCAATCTTAGCCAATCAGGATGGAGTCTGAGAAATCTGAAAGACCCATTTCGTTGAATGGCTCTAGAGAGACTGTGTACCAATTTGCGTCATGTTTGGACAAAATCTGTAGGTGTACTGTCCACAAACTTGTTTTGCACAAAGCGGCCTCCTGGTGGCGCTCCTACAGCCGTTCTGGAAATGTTGGGGCAGAGGTTCATCGTTGGCATCCAGGGAGTGTGTGTGCAAAATTTGGCATCGACCGGGTTAACGGTGCCGGAGATTGGCTATTCACAGACGGAAGGACGGACGGACGGACACACACACACGGACGGACGGACGGACGGACGGAGTACAAAACATACTCTCTCCCCATGCCTTCGGCCTGGTGGAGACAATTAAACACGTGTGCCGCTCTGCCCACAATGTTTAATCCCTTTCAAGTAGCACTATCTTTTGCGCAATAAATAGGCTACTTTTTCGACATTAGGTAGGCTATTACTATTCCTACAGATTTTGTATTGCCACAAAATACCACACATCATGATGAATGCAGTGCCCAATTGCTGGAAAACTGATTTTGAAAATTGATTTTTTTAAATCAATTCGGTCGTACAATCAACTTCGCTTGGATTCCTTGGATCATAATGATACTTATTGGCCAGATTACATTTTCTGCCATAGCTGTGTTTTCTTCAAAACACACTTACTTTTTGCTACTCTACTACTACAGATGTTTTCCAAATAAATAACTCTGAGATAATGTGATCAAGATGTAGGCCTATATAAATTAAAAATTTCACATCCCAATCCAAGTGGCTATGACCAAAGTTTGCGGGCCCTGTGTATTTGGGTAGGCAACCCGGCCGGGAGAAGACCTGTGCTCATAGCAGACTTTTCTAGTAGAAATCTGCAAAGTAACTAAAAGCTGTGAGCCTGTCAAATAATTGTATTGGAGAAAACTGCAATATATTTGCCTCTGAGATGTTGTGGAGTAAGTAGGACAACGATATATTTGAGGGGCGCCTCCTATATACAGGTTTAATGTTTGTTTTTAGTTCAATGTTTGTTTTAAAAACACCATTGACAATGAAGGGAACATTTTCGTCATTATTGTCCCTCATTACGTCATATTGTCTCTTTATTGTTAATGGCATTTAATGTTTGTGTTGGCACCGTTTGTTTTACATCACCATTACATCACCTAATCAGCATGAGTTAGACTTTAATATATTAGCGACCCTCACTTCACACAGGTGTGATTTTTTACTTTAAAGCAATGGTTCTCAACCTGGGGGACAGGGCAGCCAGGGGGGTCCCCACATCATTTATCACATGAGATGACAGTGAAGTGACAATTTAAGGACTTTTAAGACCTTTTTAATAACCTCAACAAAGGGAAACAATAGAAAAAGACCATTACTGCTTCAAAGGTAAACACATTATAGCCTACTACAAAAACTGGTGAAACATTGGCCAAATTGTCAAATAATATAAAAAAGAGGCAAGAATTGTGAATTCCAAGTGCTTGTCAGGGTAGGAGGGTCCCCAGTTCAACTTCAAATATTATTATTCTGGAGGGGGGTGTCACAGCATGAAAAGGTTGAGAACCACTGCTTTAAAGTCGACTACTTGGTAAATATAGTTAGTTTGAAACACTGCTCATTATAATGTGCGTCACATATTATGGGTCAGCATCTGAACGCTGTGCATAGAGCTTTTGACACACGATAACATTTCTAAATGACAAATGCCATATACTGTAGAGTTCAGAATCAGAATTCAACTTTATTGTCCGTGTTTGATATTCTCAGCCATTATGAAAGGAGCTGACTTTACTCGTGTCGCTTTTGGTTATTTGCCAGCACTCGGCCCCATATTAATAAACCGGCTTGTCTTGGTTTTGAGGCTGTAGATATTGGACTTCCAGATGTTATGGAGTCTTTCCAAAGTCTGCGCTGGATGTCTTTTTGGGCAGCATTGTCCTGGCTAATGAAAACCACTGTCCTAGAGAGCATACAAATTAAACCTACCTTTCTGTAGCTCAGCAGCAGATTTGAACCGGAAACACATACTCTATGAAGGTCATGGTGTCGTGTGTTTCCAGAGTCTATTGACCCATATGTACAGTCTTTATAGATCTAAATGAACACTGTGGATTTTTACTGTGTATTGTTGTCCTATATTCGTGTCGTGTGGCTGTCTGTCCTCCTCTCCCAGGAATGTAAGAAGAGCGGGACATTCTACCTTGGGACACTGAGCTGCTTCTGTTGCGGTGGCTGCCCGTTCTATGGTTCACAGCACCAGCACACCTGGATGATGAAACATGGAGTGGAGGACAACCTTTCTGTCTGACAGGCAGGTTTGAATGTTCTCTTAAATGTATCTCATCGTAACCAATACCAACACTATACAGAAACAATCTGTATCTCTTACTGAGAGTGTACTAATGGAACCATTTGAACAAATACAGTAAGGGTCTATCTGTTTTCGTTCCATTCGTACACTCTCACTTACAATGGATGGATTCATGCTGAGGATGTTACTGTGTATGGACATTAAAAGCAGTGACAATTTGTTGTTTTATATATCATACGTAATGTGCTTGCTTAAAGGTGCAATCCACAAGTTGTATGTCCTACCCATGTTTTGAACCGAGGACTCCCACATGGGAGACTAAACATCTACTGCTCAGCCAAGACAAAATCCCCCACCAAGATATATTGCCCTTATGAGCTTGAGGCAGGGCAACTTGTCAACCAGGTGTCCTACCTGACACCAGGGTCTACATACATTTATCAATGGAAGAGTAGGGAGACCACCTCCAACCACTGCAGATGTAGGCCTCGTTACATTGCATTCACATTCTCTACCATACTGGCTTAAAATAACTTTTTATTAATTAAAAGAAGATCCAGATTGCAGCTTTAATTTTCTCAGTTTGTGGTTGTAGCCTATATAAAGAGACTGTCTTGTCCTATCTCTGAATTCATACTTGTTGTGCTGTTGGCAGGGCGCTCTGCTTCGGTGTAAACTGAGACGGCCTTTGGGAAGCCTCTTCTTTGAAAGCATGAGATTCCACTGTGATTTGCTCTCAGACTCCCAGACAGACCATTAGCCACAAAGTTCTAAACGGCTGAACTCGGGTTGGATCAGCTTCGTGTTTGTAAATGGGAACCACCTGTGTCCCCCTAATGGCTCAGTTCAGCTCCATGTTCCCACCATGACCTCTCTGAATCAATGGTATTGTAGTTCTCAGCTGTCACCACTAGAAGGCAGTGTATCCCAGTCTATTGTAGCCATTGGCCTTTGTGAGAGAAAAGCACTGTTCCTGCCATCTCATCGGCTGTCTCTTTGCCAAGTGAAAGTCCTGTAGGCCTATTCACAAATGTACTTGAGTAAAAGTACAAAAGTATTGGCATCAAAATATACATATAGGGGTATTCACTTTAGAACACTTTGTGGTCGTTGTTACGTCTGTATATTTGATATTCATGTGATACACTTTTTATGGGCTTGTAGTTCTGCTTTTTTTAAATAGACGTATAAAATAGGGTGCAATTGGTAAGCATGCTAAAGCATATCTACACAGTAACTTGTCACTAGAGTTTTTTTTTTAAATAACTACACCGGTGCCCGGCTGTAGAGCACCGAATCGGTAACGATGGAAGTTGGAGATCCATGCCCCACCCGGCTATGCAATACCTGTTGTACCCGTGTCAGAGTACCCGTTCCACCCATCTGTCTGTGTCCCTTTTATGTCCATATATGGAGATTTCTGTGTCTGTCTGTTTGTGTCCCTTTATTCCTATATAGTTCTGTGTCAGGCTGCCAGGCATGCCCAAATATGGAGTGTTGAGTTGTGTCCAGCTGTCCAGAGCCCGGGCAGAAGCCTTTTGTGGCGGTTCTGGACAAGCTTGGGTCCGACTGACTCGACACCGGGCACTGCGCACTCCCTGTCGGGGTGTGAAATGCATGTGTCGAATTTTAAGTCGGTGGGGCGAACGGTTCTCGAGTTACGTGGATTCCAGACGTACATATGGAGTTCTGTGTCAGGCATGCCCAAATATGGAGTGTTGTGATGTCAGAACAGGCCAGCTCCATATATGGAACCTGGGCAAGGGGCCTGTCCAGAGCCCGGGCAGAGGCCTTTTGTGGCGGTTCTGGACAACCGTGGGTCCGACCGACTTGACACCGGCCACTGTACTCCCTGTGGGGGTGTGTAACGCGTGTGTCTAATTTGAAGTCGGTGGGGTGAACGGTTCTCGAGTTACGTGGATTACAGCCGTACACACATACGTACAGACAGACGTACAGAGACATGGTGCATTTATAGATAGATTGTAGTGGAGTAAAAACTACAATATTTGACTTTATGTGGTGGATTAGAAGTATAAAGTATTAAAAATATATATGCATTCAAGTAAACTAAAAGTGCCTCAAGATTGTAGTTAATTATAGTACTTGACTAATGTTACAGTTTAAACTACTGATTACATGCTGCTGAGGTACGATGATGCATGTACAGTACATCCACACTAAATTGGACTCTTGGTCATATAGTATGTCCTCAAGGATATAACAGAATGGATAACATCTATAATACTTTTATAATCCATTTATTTATGTACAAAGCACTTTTTGTGCTTTGTAAGGATCTACACACAGCGTAGAAGAGGCAATGCAGGTTATAGAAACCGCCGTGGTGTATTATGTCCATATGAAAAACAACCCCCCCCCCCACACACACACACACACACACACACACCCCACAGGGATCCTGTTCCATTTACCATCCTCTTCTTATTAGTGCTACAAGTTCGAGACTTCCTCTCGATAGCTATCAGGGATGGGTAGATCTTCTATCAGATCTGGAGCTACAGTACGTCGCGCCCGCTCGGTGTAACCGCAGGCTGAGTCACAGCTGGACACAATAGAACCTGATTATTAACACCCCCACCCCACCCACCCACCGCACACACACACACACACACACACACACACACACACACACACACACACACACACACACACACACACACACCATGAAAACGAATGGCTTTCATAACCCGGTGCTGTATGTATGGAGTAGATGACTGGTATTTATTAAGGCAGGCTTTCGTGAGTCATCCACGCACTGAAATCATCAAAACGCATTGAAAATGTTACATTTTTCAAACGCATTCCTCCCGAGGCCTCTAAAGTCAAGTGCTTTTTGGCTCTGCGTGTGTGAGGCTAAGGCATATTTAGGTTTGGTAGTTCAGTTTCTTGTTTCCAGTGGTGGACAAAATACTCCCAGTACTCAAAGTATAGGTACTCCTGATCAAATATTACTACCTATGCCTACTACAAGTGAAAGTAGCTTGGTCCAATTTGTTCTTGAGTTAAACTACTGGAGTACTTTAAAAATATGCATACAAGTATTTAGTTTTAATAAATATCATTATAGTTTTTAAATAAAATGTCAAGAATAGTGAAAATAGCAGATCTAAAGGCTTTTAGATCTGCTATTTTCACTATATTTTAAATGGGGCAAAGGAGTCAAAAATACAATACAGTATGTGTCTTTGACATGCAGCAGAGTGAAAGTATCTAAAAATACAAATACTCAAGTAAAGTACAGAATGAATTCACGTACTAGTAGGCTACTCAAGTAAACGTTGTATCTGTCGAGTTTTGAGCTTGCAGTTCTGACACTTTTGCGTGACACTATGATCAAGTAGGTGAGGACATACAGTTGGAGGCCATCGATATTGTCCTTTTCTTTTTGCTGAGGTTTGCGTGATCTGCGCAAAAGGACAGTTAACCCATTTTGGGCGGGAACCCCTTTTGGTGTTTTAAACATTATAATTTAGCTATTGAAAAATAGCAGATCTACAAGCTCATAGCGCGCCACCGAGTGGCGTGCTACGAACTTTGTAGGTCTGCTATTTTTGAAAAATCGTGAAAATATTTATTTCAGAAAACTGGAGGATTTAGAAGGATTTTTTAAAAATTTTGAGGTCAGGCCTAAATGGGTCAAATGATAAGGGACAATATCGGTGGCACCCAACTGTAAGACCCAAAAAAACAGTTCAATAGAGATGGAGATAAGAGGTTTCTCCCTGACAGCAGCATGTATAATGTCCAGTGGTGTCCACCACTGCTTAATTGTGACTGCTGCTCAGGCGGTCCAGATCCATGCTGACAGATTGGCCATTTTCACATTATGTGGTGGTTTTTGCAAAGAATGCCTTTCCCTGAGTGATGTTCACAGACACACGCATGCATGGAATTATCAAACTAATGGATGCTGTTTTATTTTTTTAACCTAACTGCATATTATAATTATATTATAATAGGCCTTCTATATCTATCAGTGATTGTGTGTGTGTGTGTGTGTGTGTGTGTGTGTGTGTGTGTGTGTGTGTGTGTGTGTGTGTGTGTGTGTGTGTGTGTGTGTGTGTGTGTGTGTGTGTGTGTGTGTGTGTGTGTGTGTGTGTGTGTGTGTGTGTGTGTGTGTGTGTGTGTGTGTGTGTGTTCAGCTGGTGCTCATTGACACTCGATAATGTCAAGGCAATTATGTTTATGCACTCTGTGCAGTCTGATAGGTCTACATCTAAGGTAGCATAATTACCTGTAGACATTATGCTGCTCATTACTGTACACAAACATATTATAAAGCTCACTGATTAAGCAGACACACACACACACACACACACACACACACACACACACACACACACACACACACACACACACACACACACACACACACACACACACACACACACACAATCATTATACAGTTGTGGCTCATGGACAAATCTAGTTGAATTCCCCTGTTGTACAGCTATTAGCTTGATCTGCTATTTTTGACTGGCCAGAGTATGTTGAAGTGGTTAAAATATATATTAACTAATTTCGCTGGGGACCCCCTGGAACCCTCCCAAGGACCCCTGGGGGTCCCCGGGACCCCACTTTGAGAATCACTGTTGTAAACACTACCTAACAGAACCCTACTGCGGGAGACGGTCTGGCTGGATTCTTCATTTCCTGAGTCACCCCCAGCATGCCGAGCAGGTTCAGCAGCCAGCCAACATGGAGCTGTGTGGTGCAAATGAGCATTTCATCACAACAAGGGCCACCGCGTCCAGTTTGTCGTCTTCCCTGAGTCACCTTTAATGAGTTCCTGTCAGCGAGGATGACAGAAAGTTCCCTCTGTTGACAGCGGATTACTGCCTGAATGTCTGCTGTCAGCCCAGTGAAAGCCCCATCGTGGCGCACTATGACGGATTATAATTTGCCAGACGTTTAGAGCGATGTGCTCGTCAAGTGATTTTTAACTGCATCGGGCTTTACGAGAGCTCAGCGTGTTCTGGCGATCCGTTTTAAAGTCTTCTGCAGAAGAGCGGGGAGCAGGGTTTGGAGACGGAGTCCTTGGAATGTTTTTGATCCGAGGGAATATAAAATGGGATACCGTGGAGACCTGAGACGTTGGGGGTTATAGAATTTATTGGCTTGGCTGGGCCTTATCATGCTCGCCTGAAAAACAATAGGCCCTGGCTGAGGTTCAGATGCATGCATAGTGTTATAATATTAATAAAGTTCTTTGTGCGTTGGAGAAGAATGTGATTAAAGGGAATGTGACAGCTGCCGAGGATACGGAGACAGGCGTGAAGTAGTGTGGAGAGAGATGAAGTGATTTTTCACAAGGGGGAAAAACCAAAACGGATTGTAGAGGCAAAGTCACGCTCGAGTTTTACGCCCTCCAGACCTCTCCCAAGAGTCCTTTGAAATGCAGCAGATGAGAGGAGTGAGAGAGAGAGAGTATATGCAGAAAAAAAGCTGCTGCAATGCCAACTAAGACCCTAGGAGACATTTAAACTAGTCACGTCCGCCAGGAATGTTTTTTCTGTGAACGATGAAGGACCCCGTCTGGGGCAGGTCATACGTACCTCTTCACCTCCTCCTCACTGTACTCTCTCCCTTTTATTGAGGGGCGCTAGCCCCTCCTATACACAGGTTTAATGTTTGTCTTTAGTTCAATGTTTGTTTTGTAAACGCCATTGACAATGAAAGGAAGATGTATGTCATAATGTGCCATTTACGTTACGTCTCTTTATTGTTAATGGCGTTTAATGTTTGTGTTTGCACCGTTTGTTTTACATCACCATTACATCACCTAATCAACATGAGTTAGACCTTAATATATTAGTGCCCCTCACTTCACACAGGTGTGATTTTTCTCAACTCCATCTCCCCTCACATTTCCGATTGTTTCTGTTATGCTGGAATCAACTCTTAACTGGGATGAGAAGTAATTGTTTGACAGTGACACTTATTCCCTTTCTCTCTCTCTCCCTCTACCCTCTGTTCTCCGTTTGTCTCTCCTTCGAGTTGGTTAAATGTTGCCACCACCACATCCCAGAACATCACAATTGAAGTCTTATGCCTGATTTATGCTTGGTTGTGCACTTTGTCACACACCGAAAATAGCAGATCTACAAGCTGTGAGCTTGCAGATGTGCTATTTTTGGAAGGAAATAGGAGATTTTGACACCGATTTTAACACCGGCACGCAAATGGGTATAAATCATTTGCTGCAGAATCTCCTTTGCTTTTCTCCTTCCTCGCATCGCAAACATCGGCATGTGGAAAAGGCGAGTGTTTTCCCATGTGGTAGGACTCCCAAGCACTCGGTCAAAAGGGGAATGTCCATGAAATGTAGTGGAGTGAAAGCCATAAGAATCTTTACTTAAGTACACTACAGTAAATGTGCGTTGAGCTTTGTTACTGTCCACTACTGACTGCCATTGACCAGTGGTGTAGTCTACCGCGCGAGTGTATAGCCTATACATCCGCATGTCGTGCAGGGAATATTAATAGCTACCGTCTGAAAAAACCTAGTCTACAATACAGCACTGTCACCCCACCCCCACAGAGAGCCCCAGACCCGGGTTCGAATCCAGGTGCTTACACAGGCCATCATACTCAAAGGTCAGTCTCCTCATGGTGGAGCATTGAATGTTCTGTGACAGTAGCATGGCTCTGAGCCTAATTGCTTTGGACAAAATGTGTCTCCCAGAGCCGCTGCTGCTGTGTGCAGAGTAGACTGCACATTCTGAATCTCCAATGAGAGTGTCTGGACATGATTCACTGACCAAGGGAGGAAGATAGAGAGAGTGCCCTAGTAGCATTGGAAATTGGCTGCTGTCCTTGTGTACGAGGGCTGGGAAACAATACCATGTTTAAGTCTGAAGTTGGTGCATTTTGTTATACACATTCAGACACTTCCAGGATGTATCGCATAGCTACTTTGGGCAAAACGTGAGAGCCCAACAGTGGCTTGTCACTCATACAAATTGATACAAAATCTTATGAAGCTACACTATTTCGATAGGATGGCCATGGAGTTGGAATCAGCTTTGCTCTGGGTCTCACGGCACACGCAAGACGCAAGCTCAAAATGACTGATGATGGATGATAGCTGCTTTCCTCACTGTTAATGCACTTGCACGATCTACAGTTAATATAAAACTCCACTATGTTATTGCGCAACATTTCAACCGGAAGTACTGTGGTGCAAATTAAAATACCCAACCCTATTCTGATTGGCCGGAATGAGATGATGTATGATGATGTACGATAAGAGCGCCCCTCACTTCACACAGGTGTGATTCTTGAGGGGCGCTAGCCCCTCCTACTGTATATAGGCCTACAGCTTTTGTCCACACACGTCTCATATTTGACAATGAAAGGAGAAATTAGGTCAAATGTCTGCCAAATATGAGGCAACACAAACATTAAATGCCATTGACAATGAAGGGAGAATTTACGTCATAATGTAGACGAGCAAATCGGCTAACCAATCACATAAATTCAGTTTAGTTGTTCATGAGATGATGTATGATGATGCATAATGATAAGAGCGCATATGTGCATGACTTTCCGAAATTACGTCATGTGGCAGCCAAGTCTATGGACTTCTAATGTTTGTTTAGAGCCTAATTATTATATTCCCCGTCGCCAGTCAAGTCTATGGACTTTAATGTAGTTTAGGGCAGTTATGATATAATCTTTTGCTAGCCAAGTCTTGGACTTTAATGTAGTTTAGGGTAGTTATGATATAATCCTTTGCTAGCCAAGTCTATGGACTGTAATGTTTGTTTAGGGCAGTAAATGACATCGTAAGACATCATCTCGCTGATATTTATTTCATTTTTCATGGACATGAGAACATCAATATGTCCCCAAAAATCTGGGCGCCCCTCACTTCAAAATGTGATTTCTTTTTTAAATAAATATATACAGCATAGCCCATATGTTTGCTTCTGTTATATCTTCTGTTATATCTTCTATTATTGGTGTCAAAGTGTACATTTTTGGGGCCAATTCAATATGTTTCAAGGCAAAAAAAAAACAATTTTCTCGTTATCTTGACAACAGAGGTAAAATGTGCAAATTTAATTCAAAAAAATACGTTTTAACAGGGTAACTTTCCACCCCCTAACACTTTAATTTAGTTTTCCCTTTGGCATTGAAGTACCTTAGGGCGATAGGAAATAATTATCCAAAGAGACAAATAGGATCACTCTCAATTTCTGAAATGTCTGCGTTTTTAAAAATGGCCGCCGCAATACAGCATAGCCCATGCCATATGATATCTTTGCTTCTGTTAGAGCTATGATAATAATATTGGTGTCAAAGTGTACATTTTTGGGGACAAGTAATCCAATTCAATAGGTTTCAAGGCCTCAAAAACTCAATCATTTTATCGTTACAAATACAACAGGGGTAAAATGTGAATTTCATTTGAATAAAATAAATCACATCCGTGTGAAGTGACGGGTGCTCTTATCATCGTACATCATCATGACATAAATTAAATGTCTATTTGCTCAGACACTATGACATAAAATTGTCCATTCATTTTTGGCATTGAAGTACAGTACCTTAGGCTTAGGGCAATTGGAAAAGCAAACCCATAGCCCATATCGTTGCTTCTGCTATAATGGTAAAATTGGTGTCAATTAAGGATACATTTCTGGGGTTGAGGAATTCAATTAAATAGGTTTCAATGCAAAAAAAAACAATGCTTCACTAATTACCATGACAGTGGGGGGTAACATATGCAAAATTCACATTTCGTGGAAGTCTGGGACAGTACCGAAGGAGTGACTGGGGTAGTTGTGCCACTCTTTAAGAAAGAGGACTAGAGGGTGTGTGCCAAAATAGAGGTATCTCATTGTTCAGTCTTCCTGGGAAAGTTTAGGGGAAAGTTTACACCAAGGTACTGTACTGTAAAGGAGAGTCCGGCCGATAGTCAAACCTAAGATTCAAGAGGAGCAATGTTCCGTCCTGGTCGTGGCCTTGTGGAACAACTGACCAGATTCTGGAGAAGGTTGAGTGTCTCCCTAGGGAGGTCCTCGCTGTCCCACTGTTAGGAGACCCCATGGCAGACCAAGGACCAGATTGGGGGATTATGGGCTCCAATTTTGTCGCATCCTTTACCCGCAGCGCGGCCCGCAATTCAGCCGCTGACCGAAAATTACGAATATAGGAGCTTTCTCTGTCCCTTAATGGTATTTTCGTCCCGTGTCACCCGTTATATTTTTTGCCGACACCGGTATTTGCGCCTAGAGGTGTGGTCATGGGCGTGTTGGCACGCTTTCCCCTAAATTGCTATTTTGGTCACACACATTTGGGAAAGCGATAGTGGCATTTAAAAGCACCCGTTAGCCATGCCAAATTAGTGTTTAGTGTTTCATTAGTGTTTAGTGTTTCATTAGTGTTTAGTGTTTCATTAGTGTTTCATTAGTGTTTAGTGTTTCATTAGTGTTTAGTGTTTCATTAGGGTTTAGTGTTTCATTAGTGTTTCATTAGTGTTGCATTAGTGTTTAGTGTTTCATTAGTGTTTCATTAGTGTTTAGTGTTTCATTAGTGTTTAGTGTTTCATTAGTGTTTAGTGTTTCATTAATGTTTCATTAGTGTTTAGTGTTTCATTAGTGTTTAGTGTTTCATTAGTGTTTAGTGTTTCATTAGTGTTTAGTGTTTCATTAATGTTTCATTAGTGTTTAGTGTTTCATTAGTGTTTAGTGTTTCATTAATGTTTCATTAGTGTTTCATTAGTGTTTCATTAGTGTTTCATTAGTGTTTAGTGTTTCATTAATGTTTCATTAGTGTTTAGTGTTTCATTAGTGTTTAGTGTTTCATTAGTGTTTCATTAGTGTTTAGTGTTTCATTAGTGTTTAGTGTTTCATTAGTGTTTAGTGTTTCATTAATGTTTCATTAGTGTTTAGTGTTTCATTAGTGTTTAGTGTTTCATTAATGTTTCATTAGTGTTTCATTAGTGTTTCATTAGTGTTTCATTAGTGTTTAGTGTTTCATTAGTGTTGCATTAGTGTTTCATTAGTGTTTCATTAGTGTTTAGTGTTTCATTAGTGTTGCATTAGTGTTTCATTAGTGTTTCATTAGTGTTTAGTGTTTCATTAGTGTTGCATTAGTGTTTCATTAGTGTTTAGTGTTTCATTAGTGTTTCATTAGTGTTTCATTAGTGTTTAGTGTTTCATTAGTGTTTTTTTTTTTTTTTTTAAGTGTACTTATTTAAAAAAGAAATCACATTTTGAAGTGAGGGGCGCCCAGATTTTTGGGGACATATTTAAAATAATAAATCAAAATCAAATCAAAATCAAATCAAAATCAAATCAAAATCAAATCAAAATCAAATCAAAATCAAATCAAATCAAAATCACTAAATCAAATAAAAATCACTAAATCAAATAAAAATCACTAAATCACCAAAATCACTAATCACTAAATCACTAAATACACATAATATGAAACCCCACTTAGGCAACCACGTAAAAAAGAGAGGTCAGAAAGTGGTACATATAGAACAGTAGAGGAGCACTAATCACAGATTAACCAAATCACTAAAATCACGAATCACTAAAATCACTCAAATCACTAAATCACAAAAAATCTCTAAAATTCACTAAATCACTAAAAATCACTAAATCACTAAAATCAAATGAGCAAGATTTGAGCGAGTTGTGACTCAATGAAAAGACGAGTGTTCTTGGCTCTGTGCGTGTGGAGAAAAAAAAGAACGGCACGAGGGGGTAACGGAGGTGTTTAAGGGATTTAGACAGGTAACCAAAATACCAACTTTAGTGGGGGAACACCCTTTCCCTACTCCTAAATCCCCAAATAGTGGCTTTAGGAAGATTAGACAAAAATGGAGCCCTATATCTCCACACTGGCCTTGGAACGCCTCGGCATCCCCCAGGAGGAAGTTCCTATATGTTGCTCTGGAAAGGAAAATCTGTACAGTACAGTCAGACAGGCGAACTTAAGAGTACATGGTATGTACATATTAAGAGGTTGTACCTCTTAAAAAAACAAAATATGGGAGAAATGTCACCTCACTTTCACACAGGTGTGATTTTATTAAATGTGCATATTTTACCACCATTGTGATGGTAATGACAAAACCATTGATTTTCTTTTAGATTTGAGATTGACATTGAGCTCTGTACCCTGATGCTGCTCCATAGAATTCCTGGGAGTAGAGGGTGGTGATCCAGGAGTCCCGACTCCGAGTACGTTGGTGTCGGCTAGTCTGCACTCTGCACCATCACATACAGTCTATAGAGTGTGGCTATACAGTATGTAGCTCTGGCTTTCTCCTCGCCATTCGCCCCAAAACACACCTGGATGGAAATACAGATAACTAGAAAATAGTGCCCCTCGGGTACAGGTCTCCACCAGGCCAGGTCAGGTTGAGGCCTCCTGGTGGCGCTATAATAGGCCAATGTGAAAAGGGTGCCATTTCGCCTTTGATGGCAATTGGATGATTTGAGGCATTTTGTTCCAAAAATGTGTTTTGCAAAAATCCACCTGTTGGTGGTGCTATAACAGGCCAATGTGAAAAGGGTGGGATATATTCCTCAGCTATAGTAGGAAAGTGCATGAAAGATTTCACGTAAATTGCGTTCATGATTTGAGGCTTTTTGTTAACGGTACCCGAGATTAGCTGGTATCGGACGGACGGACACGGACGGACACGGACGGAGTGCAAAACATACTCTCTCCCCATGCCTTCGGCCTGGTGGAGACAATAATTGGAGCTGTTCAGTCAATCTCCAGCCAAGGCTTCCCATATATCTCACGGTGTGTTCCGTGTCAGGTGAAAACTATAGAGCTAGAGGTCTCCTCCACCCATCTTCCTCAAGTTCTCTTCACTAAGCCAACAGCGACAAACACAGTGAATCCCACCTGTGTATTTGATATCCAACATCATGTTCCGGCCTCCTATCTCCATTTCTCATAAATTCCCCTTTCTGATCTGATCGAACAAAAAACAATACACCCCCACATCATCCCCAGGACTAGAGTCAAAGCCTCCGGTCCAGGTAAGGGAAGGAGCTAGCGCTACAGTTAGCTCCTGGGGCCTACAGAAGCAAATTAAAGGCTTTGTTTTATGGGCTCACAGACTTCAAATGGGCTTCCCCACCATAACTCTGCCGGGCTGAGGAAGAAAGATGAGTGTCAGTAGGAGTTTGGAGCTGCCCCTTTGCTCCCAGCAGCCCTTGAGGGGGGAGAGCGAAACCACTTTGGTTTCAACCCATGGGGGGCAAAAAGGTGAGAGCACCTGCCCCCTTTTATAGCCTTGATCACAGGGAGGCCAGGTGCATTAAGAGACAGGGAAGTGTCTCAGAGCACTGCAGATGTGAGACGGGGTGATCTCACACGTGTGCATGTCAATTGGCTACTCACGCTTGCATAGTTGACGCAGGACACACGCAGCTACAAAACACAAGGGAGCACAGTGTAGATACAGTAGACTGACTGACTGACTGACCATTATAGATGTGGGGAAAATGTAGTCACCAGTGGCAGCACAGCAGTTAAGGTACAGATACAGAGTAAGAGTCAGATATAGCAGGAAAACCATCACTAATGAACTGTATACGACAATGTACACCTTATACAATATGCACTATGCAACAAAATACACATAGTCATATCGTCAGTGGTGGGCAGAAACCTCTACATACTTCATCTTTTTATTCCCCCCCCCCCCCCTCCCCCCTAACGCTACATGATGAGTTGTGAGCTTGTAGATCTAAATACTAAGTATCTAAGTATAAATAAATAATATCACCTATTCGCAGTGGTTTATTAAGGGTTTATATTGATTAAGTTAGATCGCGCTCGTATGCAACGTATCGGGGAATCGCGGTTGCTAGACGATCAATAAAACCGGACGTACACGTGCGTGCGTGCGTGCGTGCGTGCGTGCGTGCGTGCGAGAGAGAGACAAGATGGCACGCACGAGGCTCCCGATGCCTCAAGTCCTCAGACCCAGACATGCAGGGGTACTTTCCACATCTAGGGTTACACTGCAGGCCTCAACAGGTCTACTGGCAGCTCAGAACAGGAGCAAGAAAGTCATTACACCATGACGTGTGTGCATGTGTGGGTACCTTTATGTCTACGCCCGCCCATATATTCTATATATATGAATATGACACATCAAAAGATCGAAGGGGCCTTGTCTGAACCTGGCAGGAGATTGAAACCATGAGGGAGGAAGCATTTGGTTTGTTTTTTAACGCAGACCAACACCGGGAAGTTAAAACTTCTTATACAATTAGGAATAATGGACAAATGATGAGGCTTCGTACAGAAGTCTCATGTGCAGCTGAATGCCAGTAATTGGTCCCTGCTCTAAAAGCATGGCCACCAGAACATTGCTTATGGACAGATTTGATTCAGTGTACAGTATTCAGGAGTGGACAAAGTACACAACTCCAGTACTTGAGTCAAAGTATAGATATTCTAATACTAATTAGTAAAGTTGATCTCAAGTGAAAGTTGCTCTGTCAAAAAAATCATTATTATTATTAAGTATGGAAAAGTACATGCTTTAAAAACATATTTAGGAGTTCAAAAGTACAAATTACAAAGTATATTTTATTTTTATTGTCATTGCATTGCTTTATTGAAATTAGATATTTTCCCCAAAAATGCAAAGATTTTCCAGAAATGTTCTGAAGAAATATCAATAATGGTGCAAATAGCAGATCTCCAATCTCACAACGTGTCACATCACATTGCCTTTTGAGCTTGTAAATCTGCTATTTGCAATATATTTTATAGAGCTGATGTTTTCCCTACCTAGAAATGGAGTGGAGTCAAAAATACATTTGTCTTTTAAATGTAGTGAAAGTATCTAAAAAAAATCACACCCGTATGAAGTGAGGGGCACTCTTATCATCGTACATCATCATGACGTAAAATAGACACTGTCTATTTGCTCAGACACTATGACGTAAAATTCTCATTCATTGTCAATGGGAATTTAATGTTTGTGTAGGACAACGTTTGTGGACAGACACCGACAACTGGATATAGGAGGGGCTAACGCCCCTCAAAAATACAACTACTCAAGTATAGTACAGATACTAAAAAAGTACAGTACCCAAGTAAATGTACTCTATACTGACCACGACTGGTGTATTTTATTCCACTTTGTCAACCTTCCAAAAGACCTGCTGTAACTTTATACGGGGTTATAGAGTTAGAGTATTGAGTTTCGGGGAGTAGATTCTTTTAGACAAATTTGTTGTCCTCTGTAATGGTTTTTCTTTTCAGAAATGGGTGGACTTTTAGTCTACTTTTAGTAGTTTGTAGTCAGTAACACCATTCCGCATCAAAACCTTGTTTGAACAGGGTCATCTATGGATCATTATGTGGGGATTGTTTAAGCCAAGGGATATTTTTCCCGCTGTTACTGAAAGGCTTTGGTTGACAACAACTGAAAAACATCAAGAGCTGAACATTTGGAATTCATACTTGTGTTGTGTAAGATAACGTTCCTTATACCGGTAGTGTTCTATTGACCTCATGACCTTTTGTCAGGAAAACCTCAGGCACTGCTGGGATGTCATTTGGTCTTTTATTGAGTTTGGAAAATCTCCAGGTCAGGGTAATGAACCACACCAAGGATTCAGGGCATGGAGCTAAAGGAAAAACACAGATTATTTTTATATTCCTTTACGTGCTTTGCATGGCCGACAGCCCTATGCACGGTAGACAGAGCGTTGTGTAAGCACTACGCACAGATAACATCAATACAATCAACACTCCCTGCTGCCATACTGTATGTCTCTGATTCATGAAATGGATTATTGTGGACTTTTATTTTTGGGCAAAATTACATTTCAGAAATCTCATAAAATTAGCAAAATTAGAGACAAAACATAATTTACCTGAATAAATACTAAAAGAATCATGTAAACATGGCTTTAATTTTGTACTTTTCTGGTTATTGGAAAGGTGATTTTCTCTCATTTAGCTCTCATTTATATTCCTGTCAACTGCAGGTTGTTTATTGTGCATTCATATGAAAAAGGACATGGGCCACATATAAGCACTGTCTGTCTCTCAAGGGAATCACCCATAGTCCTCAGCTATTGTAAAGCTCAATGCAGGTACGTTTAAACAACAGCAGATGGCGTAGTTTCTAATTTAGCAGGATTCAACAATAACTTTTTAACACACACACACCCCCAGTTTAAGTCCACTTTGAATTAAATCAGCAAGGGATGGTCAGTCCCCTTACCAACATAAGACGCACAATATGCCATATACACCATTAGTTTAGTTTATAAACTGAAAGGTACCAATGAAATACCAATTCATAAAAAAATGAAACTGGACTTATTCATGAAATGATTACTATATTTACCCAGGGTATCTGGGCTAAGCTCAAGAACTTGTTTCCAGCCAGGCCCTGCTCATAGAACACATTTCATTGTAGTGGTTCAATGCCTTGTTCAAGGGCACTTCAGCGGTGGTAATTTTAACGTGTCGGACCGCTGATTCGAACTGACGACCTTCCGGTATCAAGACCGATCCGCTATCCGTTCGGCCACCGCTGCCCTACACAAATCTAACATCAATCTAACCAGAAAACGACAGAATTGAGTCGACCTGGTGGCTTCCAGTGTCTAGTGCAAATTGGAGGTGGCTGTGTGCAACATCAAATTCACCTGGCTGTGTGTCACTTTTTCATGGGTCTGTGGGAGTTCACCTGGCTCTATGTCAGTCAGTCACAAGGGCAAGGCTAGGAGAGGGAACATCAGCTAATGATAATAATGATAATGTACAGCTTATTATTCCCATGGATGCTCAGGGGGACATTTTGACACACCTGGCCGGAGCTGGGAATCAAACTTGGGACCTTCTGTGTCCCTACCTATTTAGGTATGGCCATTCATGTAGATAATTGAGATCTGCTTCTGTTGAGAGCTGGGAAGGTGAATCCTGGGACATTACACGTTCAGGAAAGGGGCCATGAGAAGGGAAACTGTGCACCCTGTGCTAGTGCTGGAGAATCTGAGGTATTCAAGACCTTATACAGAGCATGGGTGACTACTAGTTATTTCAGTTTCTGATAGTGGGGCACCCACAGCCACATCAAGAGAAAAGTCGGTCTGGCTGGCTGTAGTAGCTCTTAACTTGCAGGAGCCAGTTAATTGTCTTTGTCTCACTGTCCTGTACAGACGAGACAAGTCAGATGAGAACCAGGATGACTGGAGGACCACACACACGCACAAGAGAGTAACAGGAAGCGTTAAATATACTGTATATATACCAGTAAGACGCCTGAGTGACAGCAGACTGCTGGTGCTTTGGCATGGGGGGTAAGATCTTAATTTTCAGGCCTGTTAAGAACTTTGGGGCAGGCCCATCTAGAGTTTGAATGGACAGGTATCAGTCAAAAGGGAGACATCGAAGAGGTATAGGATGGATGAGGAAGGATCAACATATGGAATGTCAGAACAGGTCAGCTCCATATATGGAGGTCTAAGGGTTTGAGGTTTGAGGTCATATGCAGAGTTGCTGGCCAATATTGATGACATCCGGGATCTCCATATATGGGCTTAATATTGATGACATCAGGGATCTGCATCCCTGATGATGTCACGGGATGTCACATGCTCCATCACTGATGATGTCACGTGATGTCACGTGCTCCATCCCTGACGATGTCCCGACACACAAACTGACGGGAAATGCGCGATTCCATAGTTAACAATTTGAATGCTGGCCATTTTGAGTAGAGCTATTCCGCCGGTGCTAAAGGTGATGCATTGAACGAAGGACCTTGTCTGAGGCCCACAGTAAATGTTCTCTTATAGCGAGAATCACACAGCATACCTCAAAAGAAAGCGTAACTTGTCCACTCTAATTTAAAAAAGAATGTGATTTTACCATCTTCCATTCTGGAGATATGCACCTTTATGTAACACCTGCTTTTGTAGTAGCCTACTCTTCTTGAACAGAAAGGCTAATTAGAAGCGGTTTTGTCAGACGCTGTCTGACATAAAAACTCGGAAAGCCGTGCTTGCGCTGAGTTCCCTCCGATGTTTTTAGGCGGTTAGTATTACTGCCAAACAACACAACACATTTGCCATGTTCTATCTGACCATCATGATAAAGAAATAACCGCTCGCACAGGCGATACAATCCATGCGTGAAGAAATGAAGAAAAAAGAAAAAAGGAGAGAAATCTGACAGACACACACAACCCCTCCCTCCATTGAAAGTCACATGAGAGAGCCCTCCCCTCCCTGAAACAAAGATATTATAAGATAAACAAGAAGACTGCAGCCAGCTTGGTTATGAAGACGAAGCCATTATTTTGCCCCGAGATGCATGGGAGTCTCCAGCCTTTACAGGGGCTGGGCTGCCTCGTGCTGTTTTCAGGAAGGGAGGGGGTGAGGCATTTTTTTTTTTTTTTTGCGATCACGTGATCGGAGTGTTGTGCTATCATCCGATGCTAGTTGATAAAGTGCCCGGGTGTGTAGAAAGACGATTGAAAGTAATCAATAAAAACATGCGGTAAACGTAGAAATCCGCTTCCCGCACGTGACGTTTGAGATTTGAACGTAGAAATCCCTCTCCCGCATCCACTGTGTTAACAGCGACCTTCGGTCGCAATAATATACCAGTAAAACACCCGGGCGAGGTTGCGTGCACGCATCCGCCTGGGTGAAGGCAGACTGCTGGGCGAGCGCTGGCGCTTTCGCATGGGGGCTCAGATCAACATATGGAAGGAATTCTGGCCATATGGAGCGTGTCTTGAGTGTACAGGGTTTGATGAGGTCAGATCAACATATGGAATGTCAGAACCGGTTGGCTCCATATGGAGATCTAAGCGTGGCAGTGTCTTGAGTATACAGGGTTTGATGAGGGCCCAGGTAGGGCCAGGCCTTAATTTTCGGGCCTGTTGAGAACTCTAGTTTTCGCCGGCTGTCAGGCGCGGGCGGCTTGGGGCAGGCCCGTCTAGAGTTTGGACAGGTATCAGTCAAAAGGGAATATATGGAATGTCAGAACAGGTCAGCTCCATATATGGAGATCTAAGGGTTTGAGGTCAGATCTAGAGTTGCTGGCCGGCTCCATATATGCAGATCTAGGTGATCCAGTCTCCTCCATGTATGGCTATCCAGGGTTTGATGAGGTCAGTGGCGTGATCTTCATGTGGAGACGGCCATATATGGAGTGTGTCACGATGCGTGATGGACTGACGGCCATATATGGTGGTGCGTGATATCACGAGGCGTAATGGACTGACAGACAGGTTTTGCAGGTTTTCATGCATAGTAATCTGCGACCTATGATCGCAATGAACTCTGTTTGGCCCTTTCTTAGTCCACTTCCTCCTGGGTGCTTCTGTGATTATTCCTACTAACAACAACACATGTTTAGGGCAGGGGTGCTGCTGACACCTCAAGAGCCATATGACACATCCTGTGAAGAGAGTCCCCTGAGGAGGAGGCGTGGTCCTCAGACTGTTCAACAACCAGCTGGC
The DNA here is from genome assembly GCF_951216825.1 of Electrona antarctica. NCBI lineage: Eukaryota > Metazoa > Chordata > Actinopteri > Myctophiformes > Myctophidae > Electrona > Electrona antarctica. The sequence continues at coordinate 21,409,965 of NC_136793.1, forward strand.
AGTTAGTAGTACAATGTAAGGCTTCTTGGACTGTCCCATCCACCATTCCACTTCAGCTGCAAGGTGTAGGGTTCAGTTACACGACGGTGGCTCACGCATGACTGGACAAATGGCTTTGCACATCAGCAACCACACTGTTTGTGCCGAGGCCATAGTTCAGGTAACTGTATGCTGCAAGGTTCAAAACCCATCTCTGTTCACATGCATCTAACCTACTATAGGTTTAGTCAAGATGTATGTTAATGGATTAGTATCTGTTCTATGAAACATTATCGTCTATGAAACATTGCCCTTTCAGCTGAACTCATAGCAGAACACACACCGGACGATATGCTGAATAGTTTAGCTGAGAGAGTGTCTTGCTGGTGAGCGCCAGTGGAATGGCAATCTTTCCATCATGGGGGCAATTGTAAGAGGACAGCTCCCAGGCCATCAAAGGAGGCATCAACTGCGAGGATGAATAGTGCATTAAAGACTGAATGGGCTAACGTCGTACTGTGCACAAGCTCAAGTTTCAAAGCTCTAAATGCTTCCATGCACTCATCATTCCAGTCTGCTGGTCTCTCATGGCCTTTTTATCGCCGCCAGGCCGGATTGGCCAAAGGCGAGGGATTATGTTTTCGCTCCCGTCTGTCCGTCCGTCCGTCCGTCTGTGAATAGCTAATTTCAGTCTGAACTGATTGCCGTGAAACTTTGCATGAACACTCCCAGTACTCCAAGGAAGACATCCCGCTTTTCAAATCAGTTATAGCACCCCCATGAGGCCGATTTTTGCGAAACATATTTTGTACTACTACTACAGACTTTCTTCAAACCTCACACAAATCGGTGCACGTTATGTCATCATTTATCCGCTATCCCCTCCTATGTCCAGCTTTGAGGGTGTGTGTAAACACAAACTTTGTCCTAACACAAACATTAAATGCCATTGATAATGAATGGCCAGTTTTACGTCATTGTCCCAACACAAACATTAAATGCCATTGATAATGAATGGTTTTGAGTGTTTGTGTAAACAGAAACATTGCGTAAACACAAACATTGCATAAAAACAAACATTGAAGATGAAGGTGAGGACGCAAATGATGATAAGAGCACCCCTCACTTCACACGGATGTGATTTTTCATATTCCAATCCGGTTGGCTACAATTGCGTTTTAAATTTTGAGTTTTGCGATTGTCAGGAAACTTTGTACTCGCACTGCCTGTATTCCAAGGAAGATCTGGTCACAACACAGCCTTGGGTAGGCAACCTGGCCTGCTGGGAATCTGCACTTTCGGGGCAGTGCACTTTTCTAGTTTGACATTTGGTTTATGGCCTCTCCTTGTGCGGTGCTGCAGGCTGAATAATAAGGTTGAATAATGGTTTAGGTTTGGCAGAACATCCCTCAATAAAATGATATTAGTAGAGAACATTGCTAAGATCAGATTTTCTTGGCACATGGTGTTTTCCCATCAGATATCAGGTCAGCTTCATGCACATCATTTGTAGCCTGCACTTTACTTGGGTCTGTCTTAACACGATCTGCACATATGATGTGTCTCAGAACCTTAACAGACCGGCAAAGAAAGTGTCACTTCTTAGGCGAGATTTAGAGCTGGCACTACTTGGCAGCAAGGCGTGCCACATGAGAAAACCATCTGCAAACGTTTAAGTGCAACCTGTTCAAATGGAGCATCCCTCATCCAGGTAGCAAAGCAGGCTTGTGAAGTTCTCGGCTGTGAATTTTTGTTCGCCCTTGTGCAGTCTGCCAGTCTGATTTTATAGAACCCTGACATTGTCGAGAACACTTTGCCACCTATAGTGCAGCGAGGGTGTCAGTCTGATGGGTGACAGGATGAGCGTGACAGCCTCTCTCAATGTCATTGCATTCAACCACCTTTGAAAGTCAATGTGAAGGTTAATGTTTGGCTTGACAACCAGGACGAGGGGAGATGAATAAGCAGATTTACGGATTATCTCCAATTGCTCCATCTCAAATGAATTCTGTGGATGAAATCCTTCACCTCACCCTTGTCAATGTTGTGTATTGAAAAGGCTGACTCAAACTGCAGAATGATCTGCAGAAAAACTGGGTAGGTTCAGTGACGACAAATCGCCACCACAAATACATCAAATGCAGGCAGTTTAGCCCATACACCAAATGTTAAGACAGTGGCTGTAGTGGCACGTACCATCTTTTGAGTTCAGCTGTGTTGATTCTGTTTGGCACTGCTGCTACTTTACATTTATCTGAGTAGGATGGCAAACAATAAACGGGGTAAATTATCATTCAGCGCACTGTTCATGAACACTGCACCTGCTGCTAGTACACACATGCATATCATGTTGCTATAGTGCTCTCACATACTCTATGCATATATTTTCTTTCTCTATTTAACCTGTTTATATCCTGCGTTTTTCTCATTTTCTCTCCTCTTACAGAAACCTAAAAATTATGAGCGCTGTCTTCTGAGCTGTGATTATTTGGTCACCAAGTCCAACTGTGTAATGAGCCACTTGATGGCATTGCCCAGCATGGCATCACTTTGGCCTGGCAGAACCAGAACAGGAATTATCACCTTAAAGGGTTAGTTCAGATTTTTAGACTTAAAGCTGTAGGAAATACTTGCCATTAATATAGTGGTTGCAAAGGTATTAATCAATTATTGATTGCCTGAGTCCCATGCTGCTGCTGGCGTAGAGATACTGCCAAGCAGGGAGGCATTGTAGGCTACATTTTTGGAAGCCTGGTGCTGGTATGTCACTTTTTATTGGCTTGAGCATAACCTGGGCCTTGGTGAAGCACCTTCCCACTCCTCTCTCTATGTCGTCTTCAGACGAGCCCTCCACAGCTCTCCAGTCATCTCAATTATCCATACGTTGGCAGTGAATGACACCTCCTTTCTATGGGAAATTGCATTTTCCTCCTCTCACTCTCCCTGTGGTCTCCTGATAGACGGTTTTTCAGGTTAGTTTTGAAAGAAACCAATGATTTACATCTTTTAATGGATGGTGTCAGGACATTTTGGGACTCTGTGCCATGTTTCCCCTGTACAAGATATTTGGCAGGGTGTTCTGAGTGGCAGCGGTGGCCGAACGGATAGCGGAACGGTCTTGATACCGGAAGGTCGCCAGTTCGAATCAGCAGTCCGACACGTTCAAATTACCACCGCTGAAGTGCCCTTGAACAAGGCATTGAACCACTACGATGAAATGTTCTATGAGCAGGGCCTGGCTGGAAACAAGTTCTTGAGCTTAGCCCAGATACCCTGGGTAAATATAGTAATCATTTCATTTCATTTCAATGTTACTGACCGGCTAGTCTCATCCTCCTGACTGCTAACCCACTTTGACCCCAGTTTGAGAACCACTGCTCTATAACTTGCCAACCATTTCACCCAGGTGCTGACATTACGGTAACCTGCACATATCTACCCTTCTGGGAAGCATCTCTTAGCCTGGCTAATAAGCCAGACTAATATCACACAACACTGTCGCGGTATATTAGTCTGGGCTGGCTCCACTTGGATTTCATTTCCCGGGGGGCGGGTTCAAACATTTTCTCTTTGACGCAATTGGTCAGAGCTACTGTCAGTCAAAGGTCTCAAGCATTGAACGTCACTGTACCAAAGCCCGCCCATATTGCATACCGTGTCCCGATTGGCCCGACCTGTTCTCGGTTGTAGGAAAGAGGCGTGCTACTGAACCTCGCCAGACCCTAATCCGCTGGCAGGCAAAAAAAAAATTGCCAACGGCTGATTCGGTCTGGTTTATTAACCAGGCTAAGCATCTCTACCCTTCTGGGAAGCATCTCTACCCTTCTGGGAAGCATCTCTACCCTTCTGGGAAGCATCTCTACCCTTCTGGGAAGCATCTCTACCCTTCTGGGAAGCATCTCTACCTTCTGGGAAGCATCTCTACCTTCTGGGAAGCATCTCTACCCTTCTGGGAAGCATCTCTACCTTCTGGGAAGCATCTCTACCTTCTGGGAAGCATCTCTACCTTCTGGGAAGCATCTCTACCTTCTGGGAAGCATCTCTACCTTCTGGGAAGCATCTCTACCTTCTGGGAAGCATCTCTACCCTTCTGGGAAGCATCTCTACCCTTCTGGGAAGCATCTCTACCTTCTGGGAAGCATCTCTACCCTTCTGGGAAGCATCTCTAACCTTCTGGGAAGCATCTCTACCCTTCTGGGAAGCATCTCTACCCTTCTGGGAAGCATCTCTACCCTTCTGGGAAGCATCTCTACCCTTCTGGGAAGCATCTCTACCCTTCTGGGAAGCATCTCTACCCTTCTGGAGACTCCAATATGTGCCTGTTCTGCAACAATCTATTTCATGAATGGGAGCCCCGAAAAAACATAGCTGTGTTCTGTTCTAACTTATGGGGAGAGGTACTTAAAAATAAGCAGATACAACCTCACAATGTGTCACAGTGCAATGTTTTATTAGCTTGTAGATCAACTATTTTCCGTCTGCCGACTGCATCATACAACAGTATAAATCAGTTATCTTTCCCATGTGTGGCCTCACTTCCTTCAGTCAAGGTGTTTTGTTATTTACTGAGTCGACAACCTCAACAAATCTCACAAAATCTAGGCGGGTTGCAGGTCAATAAATGTAGAGACTGGCCTACAGGTGTCCGTGCAGATGTGTGTTTGTGTTCTAGTCTGCTACTGTTCAGACTGAATGGAAAAGACCCATTTAAACCACTTGAACCCTTAACACCCCCTATTCTGGGGGAAACCTTCACTAGACATGCATATTTCTGGCGAAGTGAAGGAAACGAGAGCTGATCAAGTACAGAGCCAACTCGGGTCTGTTTCACTAAGAACAGGGGCTTTTAAGTGGTTAAGCAAGCAGGTATATGCACAGCCTGATTGGGCCAAATGGCCTGCCAGACAAGCCCACATCTCATGTTTCTCCTGTGGCCATGTCCGTTGCTTTGAACTAGACTCACTTCTCCATTTCAAAACAAACCCTTTGGGGCAGTGGCTCTCAGGCATGTTCATGTCAAGGACCCCCAACTTGTATTTGGCTAGACGCCCAGTCGCCCACCTGAAATTATTTTGTGGCAGGGACCCCCAGAAGAGAAGATTTATGGCAAAAATGGCAACTTAGCTACTTATAGAAATATAAATTAGTGGTTAAACAGATTTTGTGGTTAAACAGATTTTGATGCAATATTAACTAATTTCGCTGGGGACCCCCAGGAACCCCCTCAAGGACCACTGGCATGTCCGGACCCCAGGGAACCAGGGCCTTGGGGGAGGAGGGGGGTTGGCAATGGGTCCCATGTGGCCGATCCCTGTGAGTGATAGGATTGGGGTCCGGCTGGAGTAGAAGGAGGGGTCCTGAGGGGTGTAATTGAAATAACCTGGTCTACTTTGAAGTTTCGGGCTGCATGGTGAGCTGCGGTCAGCGACTAGCAGCTGTGCAATGCTGCAACCATTACCACGTCCTGAGCTCACCAGTGAGAAGAAAGTAACATCGCAGGAGAATGGATGGTGTTCTCAGAGTCGAAGGAACATGGCAGTAGCTATACTAAACAAAACGTGGTGCACTATCAGAGTTACAAATTAATACATTTTAAAAGTCTTCTGCGTACACATTGCACCCAGACACAGTATCTGCGTTCTCTGTTCTCTTAATCTGGAAATAAAGTCATTATGATTCAACACGGTACGCTCACAGAAACGGGTCTATATAATGCCCCAACAAAGCCTCAAGCAAACCTCCTGCCGTCTGGAACCCTCAGTCAGATGAGGTCTTTCTACAGTATCAGCTTTAGATCGGCTGACTAACTGTATAATCTCCTAACTGGGTGCAAATTTCCCTGCTTTCATGTGTCAGTCAGTGCTTACAAGAGAGGCAATGGAGCGAGTCACTGAGCTTGTTTGCAGAGTCAGATGCTGATTAACTGCGTATGGATAAAAGTCAAGGTTTTTCATCTCTGTGGGGGCCCGTTCTAAGCCCGAAAAGTTTACCCGTGCTTATCGTCCCTATAGCCCAATGTAATTAGCTCCATCAAATTCAAACACAAATAAATGCCAACGTGCTCTTTGAGCCCTGTGAAAGCCTGTTGCCTTCACATGGGAGTTTTCCCCATTTCTCAGATCTGCCCTGTATCCCTGGATTATGAAGAAAGGCTTCTGGTGTGGCTTTAGATGATGCTTTTGTTTTGGGTGTGCTTTCCTTTTAGTTGTAGGGAGACTTCAGCTTCACAGGTGCATGTTGTCGTCTGTTGCTTCTTGATTCTGTCCCATGGTTCAGTTAGCACCTTGACATGTTCTCTCCTCGATTTAAAGGGCCCAGGTTGAAATTAAGATTCATTAAGAGATTACTGTCTTTGCCCACATTTCTTATTTATTTATTTTGGCACTGTCAACATGAGATGTTGTTGCAACTGTTATGAAACTAAAGCCAATCCTACATTAGATCAATATGGATGCTATCTATTTTTAGACCGAAATTAGTCAGATGGAACCGTGTGAGTCATTTCAGAACTGTGCATGTGGGTATGCACTACGCTGACAAGCAAGAAACACACCTAAATTGAATTTGACCCAGGTTTGAACCTCAGCTTCTCGGTGGATCCATAGAAACGCGGCCTAACCACTTCTAGTTCTACCCTACTGTGTAGAACTAAGTCTACCGAGATCCCCCAGTGCTCTATTCCAGATCTGATAATACTTCCCTTACACCAAATCTCTTGGCCGAAAATATAGCAAATCTACAAGCTCATAATGGGAGTTTACCGGCAATGTTGCCGAATGTTCGCCCGAGAATAGAGGCGCTTTTCAAGTGGTAATGACACAAACTGCTCTTGACGTTAACACTGCATATAACTTTACTACTCACAGGCTTGCTACCAGTGTTCCCCTTCCTCCACATCAACATCAGAGGCTCAGTTCTATCCCCAGAGGTATCCTAATCCACTCTCCAACCGGCGGCCATTAGGACCCAAGGCTCGTTTTTCATTGGAGTCAGTTCTTTTTATAATGGAGCACGTCATTCTCCCAGGCCACAGAAAAGGCAGATACCTCACTTTACTACACCACAGATGAGCGTAGCAGAGCAAAACACAGCCAGCATGCCCAATCCGCCCTTACAGATGTTCGTCCTAGACCCTGCCCAACACAGGAAGCCATTAAAGAGCAAATCAATCAGTCAGCCCTATGGAAACTTTTTTTGAGGGGGGGCAAAGCTTCCATGGAAAGCTTGCGGAGGGGCATGTTGCCAGGGGAGTGAGATGCACTACGTAGCCTGTACCAAATATAAATTCATTGCAGGCTCTTGGAAACCTGTGTTTTCATAAACACGAGGATAGTGTGTAAGCGATTTCCCGATTTGGAGTACTTGAGATGCTAAGCAGCATGGGGCCCCAGGAAAAACAGGAAGGGGTGGTGGGTTATTATTATCAAATCTTGTGTGGAGAAATTATTTCTGATATCTTTCTGACAGATATCTCGATCCGCAAGCCTCGCCATGCGGCACGTTAACTTGTGACCCATTGCAACCGTGTAGATGTTCTCTTTTTGGCCGAATGTTCTCCTTTTTTTCCGCATAATGTTCACCTATTATGACATGCCAAGAATACGGATGTTAAGATGCATGTGGCTAAATGCAGAGCTCTTAAAAGCCATGGCCTGCAGGCTACTATGGTATGGTCCTGAATACAAATGAATATGATGATGGCCGATCTCAACAAGCACGCCAAGTTCAAGTTGTGCTCTCGTCTCGGTTGTTTATCCTCCTTTTGAAGAAGTTCAGTGCCCTGAGGAAACCAAGTCATACTATACAGTACATAATCTCCTTTTCACCAGGCGAGGACTGAGTCAACCTGCCGCCATTGCAAATTAGTTCCTTGAAATCCTATCAGATCCCACCAGCATCTGCTGTAATCTTTCTTTCGTCTTCTCTTTACTTTGTTGGCAACTAGACCTTTCAGATAACTTGTTGCACGTAAGTTAACCACAGGAATCCTAGAGTCCCTCACAATATTATGGTGAACGATTGACCAAAAACTGGCAAACATTCAGCAAACATTGAAGATCTACAAGCCTTATGTAGTTACATAGGTGCTAAATATGTGAATGTGAATGTAAAGTGCATTGTAAAGTGCTTTGAATGTAGCCTGGTTTCAAGCCTGATTCGCTGCGTTCCGTGATTTGTTTTGTCACTTCGCTACTCAAGTGACAAAACTAATCACGGAACGCAGCAAATCAGGCTCGTATGGTCGTATGGTCTATGGCAGTGGTTCCCCAGCAAAAGTAGTTAATACAGCATCATAATCATTTGAACCGCTTTATCCATGTACACGTTGCCTATTAAAAAATAGCAGATCGACAAGCTCTCAGTGCGTCACTTTGATGTTTTTTGTTTTTTTAAGTACATCTTCTCTTCTGGCCTGGGGGTCCCTGGCACAAAACCTTTTCAGATGTTTGGGAACTCCTATCCTACTGCGTGTGGTAATGTGAGTCCTGTTTCTCCTCACAGACCTGTGAAGCTGGTTAAAAGCTATGAGATGATTTACAGTATATGTAGCCTAATCTACACATAATCTTCTACCTAAGGATTCTTTTATCTCCACAGGTCATATACTTTTATCTCTATAAGTCATATACTTTTATACCTCTGTGTTTTCACTGTCTAAACCTGAGGTATAGCCTCAACCTCTAGATTTATGGCAGCACCTGTATGCTAGCACAGCAGCAGCACACACATCAAACTGTTAACTGAGCAGGGGGAACTGTTCCAGCAAGCAGGGGAAGTCCCATCAAATCCAACCCCAGAATCCCCCAAATCATCAGCAACTTTGTTCTTGCCAGCAGAGATAAAGCTCTGGAATCCTCCCCAACCATTATGCTTAATGATCTGCTTAACTAGCCACGCTATGCCAAAGTCAGTTCCAAGAAGAAAGGCGACTTCAAACGGCACAAATATCTACACGCTCCGTTTGTCTTCCCCTCTAGCATGCAATGTGTAACTCGCAGCGCACATACGGTTAAGGAGGAGTCATATTTGCGGTTCTTCTACCTGGAGCTTCATCAAAGCCTTTTTTTATTCTTTTTAATGGAAAATATACATTGAATCTGGGCACCAGTCAGTATTAGTAGTAGGCGGTTTTATGAGACGATAATATCTGTCGCAGCCGGCAGACTTGATGAGCCTAGACTTGACTTCTCTGCACCACCTGCCTTCAGATTCACCCACATTAGAGAGAACACTCTAGACTGCCACTTAGGCTAATTATCCAATACTTGTGTTCATTAACTACTATCAACCAGGCGTCACTGTTTTCTGCATGTCATAAGATAAATCACGTTATTTATTTATTTGACAAAATAGGGATTGAATCAAATATGGTGTGTGTGTGCGTGTGCGTGTGCGTGTGTGCGCGTGTGCCCGTGTGCCCGTGCGTGCGTGCGTGCGTGCGTGCGTGCGTGCGTGCGTGCGTGCGTGAGAGAGAGCTCATCAGATGCTTGACAGAATAGATATAAATAAACATACATGTCATGTTTATGAAGACCGGTTCAGATTGGAAATTCTGTACTTGAGGATTATGTGGTCTGAAAACGATGTGGAGGCTGTTTGGCTCCATTTGGTGTCTGGTTTTATTTAACTCACATACACTGTCCCTGACTACACTCCTCATGGCCTGGTCAGGTCCCACACACAAGCAGTCATATAGAGTTCCTCCATGTGTTCCCGTGTGTGCATATACACAAAATTGTGTTTGAAATTGCTGGGGCACTGATGGTCTTTTGGTCTCTACGTTGTTTTGGTCCACCGCTGATGTGACTCACAGTTTGTCCTCGACCCCCTTGTCTTATTTCTCAGGTGTTATGCGAGGTCAAAGGTATCCTCATTCTTGTTCCGTCTCCACTCCAGTGATGCCAGTACACACAGAGAAACCACCTCAAACCCAGCATCAGAATGCATGGTGAAGAAAGGCGACATTAAGTGACTTTGAACTTGGCCTTAACCGTTGATGCGAGGCAGGATGGATCCGTTCTTTCATGTTGTAGACGCCAAGTTCTTGACCGTTGATACAAGGCAGCTGGATCAGTTATTTTGTTGTAGACACCAAATTGTGACCCCATGATCATCCGAATGTCGCAGCAGAAGTCGAGACTGTGTCCGATTTTGGTGGGCCTGTGCAAATTGTAGCCTCAGTTTCCTGTTCTTAGCTGAAAGAAGTGTCACCTGTTGAAGTATTCTGCTTCTGTAGCCCATCTGCCTCAGGGACTCGCATGTTGTGCGTTCAGAGATTCTCTTCTGCATATCTCTGTCGTTGTAAAGAGTGCTTTGTGCTTATTTGAGTTATTATCGCCTTTCTATATCAGCTTGAACCAGCCTGGCCATTCTCGTCTGACCTCTGGGACCAAGAAGGTATTTTTGGCCCATAGAACTGCTGCTCGCTGGATTATTTTTCTTCTCTTTTTCGCACCATTCTCTCTAAACCCTAAAGATGGTTGTGCATGAAAATCCCAGTAGATCAGCAGTTTCATGAAATACTCAGACATGCCCATTTGGCACCAACACCCAAGTCACTTAAACAGTGATTTATGTGTGTGTGTGTGTGTGTCTGTGTGTCTGTGTGCGTGTGCGTGTGCGTGTGCGTGTGCGTGTGTGTGTGCATGTGCGTGTGCGTGTGCATGCGCGTGCGTGTGCGTGCAGAATATACTGTACGATATACTTTTTGTATTGTTTATATATTACCGTTTTGCAATAATAATCCCTTGCTCATTATTGGGGAATGTAATATATTAGTTTACTATATTACATTCCCAATAATGAGCATTAATAGTAACTTACTTCCAAGAATAGTGTAACACACCTACTGTGCGAGCCGAGCCGTCTCTCATAAACTGTAATTGCATGACTGTGAGAGAGCATCATGTAGATCTTTGGAAAGGGCATAGTTTATGCCGGTTCTCCTGATTAGCCTCACGTTGTAATTGAGAGTGAGTAGTGGTGGGAGAACTGCCAAACATTGGAGGAACTTTAACATGGTGTATTAACTAGGACTATGCAGGGGATGTGCAGGGGAAGTCTTGTCCTCATCTTGAAACCCTAAACCTGCAAACATGCTTTTGTTCTTGAATTCCATGGCCAGACATTATGGTAATTTGTTCTGTCAGCTGCAGATATGGGACCCTATGAAATCAGTGACTGTAAAACCAGATGTATTCTTCGGCGCATGAACGTTGCACACCGACATTGCTGATCTACAAGCTGACAATGTGTCGCATCCGTGACGCTTTGTAGAACTCTTATTTTTGATGCATGACACCGTAGTACGATGGAGCATCAATTAGGCATAGCCCCCTTTTGGCCAAAGAAATATTTAGCTGTTGAAAACAGCAATTTATCGTGCTGTCGTTTTTGCTGTTGTAAACACTACCAATGTACGGATCCTCAAAGTGTGTTTCTCATCAGCATTTTACGCTTTGCATATGGCAAATTGCGGTTCTCTCTGATGAGACATTGCATTCCCTCCCTGAGTGGATGAAATGAAAGGACAGCCATCAGAGGATGTTTGTGGTGTTGTTTCATTCTACATGGGAAAAAAAGATGAGTAGTTACGTACGTTGTAGAAACAGGTTTGCCCTCAATGTACCCCACAAAACCCTCAAGTTGTTTATGCGCACATGGAACAACATTTGAATTGTACTAGATTTGGTTGGGGAATGATTTTACACAGCCCTTTGAAGAGCAGACAGGCTACCAAATGTCTCAAAGACAAAAGCGCTCTTGAGAGACAAAGAGAACTTTCAGATGGTGCTTCGCAGAACGTTCCAGACATGTTATGTATAGACAACAAAGACAAAAGTGAGGGACCTTTCCAGCCCAGTGGCTAAGGGTCTAAGGTCAAGTTGTTGTTTGGAAGCCTGTTTAAGTAAATTCAGCTACGATAGCGGGACTCTTGTGTTTTCTGCTTAACATGATGTTTCCAAATAGTATGTGGAAAATAACTGCTGAGTCACTCTTGCTCACCAGTGGCGCCAACAGGTTTTGCTGTGTGATTTAGATGTGCCGCCGTTTTGAACCCCCCCTGGCGAGATCTATCCCATTATGGTCCCTATACCAACTGTTTCTGTGGGAAACGTGACACTGCATGGCCCACAAACGTATGGCATCTGGCTGATGGTATCGTATCCCGTGGTGAGTTAATATGACAGTGTTATTGGTTGTAATAGACGATGATTAAGATGCTGTTACGGTTTCCTCATCTTGATCATTGTCTTTGTCATACCATTATCGTCATGGCGGTTTGTCAGTGCTGCTGAATTAGTGTCATAACACTTCACTGCTTCAATTACAGCACAGTAATGCCCTGGGTACTGGTATAACTCTGATTTAACTCCGGTGTACCCACCCGGTGAATCATCAGTTCAGCGATTGCCAAACATGGAGTGATCACTTATGCAGACATCCGGCTTTTGGTTCACAACAAACAGTTTCGCTGGTTTTAGGCTTGGTTTCCCGAAAAAGGTTTGAACGCTGAAATACATGTGCCTGTTTTAAGCCCATGGAGTGTGGCTTTACGGCTACCAATTAAAGCTACAAGTTAACTAATTAATGGACCAGGTGCAAAAGGATGGGCGAACGTCAGGCCGTCGAGGCCAAAAGATGGCATCAGAATTCATGCCATGTGGTACCCCAGGCCCGCCCGACATTACAGTTAGAATTTCCCCAGCTTTGGAGCACTTGGGTGGTGCAGTGGTAAAGTTCCTACCCACCACCCTCACGAAGACTAGGGGTTTGAGTCCTCCGTTGTGCATGCAGCATGGCAAGCATGTTGATCTGACCTCATCAAACCCTGTACACTCAAGACACGCTCCATATGTGGCCAGTACAGAATTCATTCCATATGTTGATCTGACCCCCCCATGCAAAAGCACCAGCGCTCGCCCAGCAGTCTGCTGTCACCCAGGCAGATATGTTGATCTGACCCCCCCATGCCAAAGCGCCAGCGCTAGCCCAAAGTCTGCTGTCACCCAGGAGGATGTGTGCACTCTCGCCCTCAGGCGTCTTACTGGTTGTATTAGCGACTCCAATATAGTGGTGGAAATTACCATAATATAAAAATACTTTCATAATAATAAAAGTCCTGTATTCAAAAATGTCCTCGAGTTAAAGCACAAAAAGTTAAACTGTAAGGAACGTGTGTGGGTCTTGATGTAGTGTTTGAGTGGTTTGGAGAGCATCTATGTTTTGTTGATGTTGTAAGTGTATTGTTCTGTGTCGACATGTTTAATGTATTGTTTTGTCTATGTACTGTATTCATTGTGTATTCAGAATGAAATAGACATCATGTATGTTTTAGGTCCTATTTGAACTGCCCACACATAATGACTGCAACTTTAGTTATTGATATGACATCATATACGTTATCCTCGGTTAACCGTTCACAGTCCAAAGGTTAAACATTTTACCCAAAAAGGTCCAAATGCCCATCCCTACTGTACACATTGTATTGTTTACAGTCTTTATTAATTAGGGCTGTCCCTGACTCATGGTTTAATATACAGTAGTTGAATCAGCTTCGTCATCTTTTATGCGAATAGTCAAGAATTCATTGTTCTGTTTGTATAAAAAGGTCGCAATTTATAGTCTATAACCCCATTTTTACTTGATTTATTTGCATGTAAATTTGTATGATGTGTTAAGCTTAGAGGAATTTTCTAGGACCAGTTACAAATTGCAGACAGGTGCTCTTTTATGGCTGTTTTGAAGGAGGGTACGGAGTTACACATTTTAATTATGTTGGAAGGGCATTCCACATTCTGGTGGCATGGCAGTAGAACAAATTTGACCCCATGTTTGTGCCAAATCTGGGTTGAGCGAGATTTGTGGAGCTTCCTCTGGCCTGTGTGTGTCTTTAAAGATGGAGTGCCGTGATTTTTTTCCACCCTAAAACATGATCATCAGGTCTTATTGTTATATAAGGAGGTATCATTTTTTCAAAAAAGTGTACAGTATTTGTTAAAATGTTGTTTTTATGTGGGCACGCCCACCAGTTCATTAAGTATGCCTGGTTTGCGGTGATGGGTGGTGATCCACCTGAACTGAGGCCTCACCCACAGCTGTAGTTGTATGATAAAGGGGGAGGGATTAGGGGAGGGGCTGATAGTGTGGTGTCACTATATTACTGTTTATTTCATTGGCCCGTTTGACTGTCAAGGGTTCAGCCTCCAGGAAGAAACCCTAAATACAAAGTTAATACACCATTGCACATAAAAACGACTCCAGGGTGTCTAATGAAGTACTGTCACCTCATAGACACATGAAAAACTGGAAAAATACAAAAATTGTGGCACTCCATCTTTAACGTTATTGAAGCAGCCTGACAGGTACAGTACAGTATCCCTGTTCTCTTGAGTATCTTGAAGACCAGGCCCATTGCACATTGCTTTACTCTGTCCTCTGGCCTAAGCCATCTCTAATGTGCAGGGGTTAGGTGAGTTCTATGCAGAGGCCAAGTAGTAACCAGAAATGTTAATGATTTAATGACTACTTAAATGTACAAAGGTCAAAGGGTCACGACTCATGACATCAGAGTGGTTTCTGTCATCTTCATGCACCTGGTTCATATCGTCTCTGTCGGGTGGAAACCTCACATGTCCAAAGCTATTTGTTTTCAGGATTCAAATTCAAAAGTGGCAAAAGTAGCAGATCTACAATCTCAAACTTCAAGTTTCTAGCTGGTGGATATGCTACTTTCAATGCTTTTGTGTGATGCTGTAGGCTAGTATGAATAAGTGGGGCCGTCATTTATGAAAAAACTCAAACTAAAATAGGTTTCTGCCCAAAAGGCAACGATATTGGATGGGACTCATAATCAGGTTTTGGGGTGCAAACAGTTAATTGAACTAATTGATGTAATTGATTATGCAAAATTATCTATAATTTAACATAATAATCTATTAATTATAGGCAAAAAGCTTTTTTTCTATTTTTGAACGGCACCATCGTGTTTGTTTTAATATAACGATTATTTGATTAATTATTATTATTATTATTATTAAAGTATTCTATCGAATAATCACTAAGAAGAACATTATGGATAGTCACAGCCCTATAATCTGATTAGATGAGCCCACGTAGACCCAACCATTGATCAAGTAACCAGCACGTTTTGGTCAGAGTGATTAACTGTCAGCGTGTCCCACCTGTTGCTGACCCGTTCTGATTTGAATGTGTTTTCCTTTTCTATTTCTTTTTCCTTGCTGCTTTCTTCTTCCTGCCTGTATTATGTTGAACCAGAGCAACGTTATAATAAGCAGCCATTCTAGAGGGTGTCACCCCCGGGTCTAATTAAAGACCTGGCTGGGAGGCAGAGCGAGATGGATGACTGTTCAGTGTGTCAGAGAGAGAGAGATAGAGAGAGAGAGCAGGCTGCTAGCTGCTCGTGGCTGCTGGTTGCAGTATGTGCAGGTGGCTAGGTGTAAACGTTAGCTTTTATCTTGGCTTTGAACAAGGGCAGGCTCAGGGGCCTGTGCAGGTGGGGTTAAGGAGGGATGAGGGATAGGGGCTTGTGGGGAGGGGTGGAGGCGGGGTTAACGGCTGCAGAACAGAGCCTGAGGCCATTGTTCGTCAAAAGGAGCCTATACTTCAGATGAGCTGCGGCGCGGACAGAGAGTGACACGATAATGTGTCTTGTGTTGTGTGTGCAACCGCTAATGATGAGGATCATATAGGCAGCGGTGTGGCCATAGGGGGTTGTCGTCTGGCTGGGATAGAGAGAAAAAGAGACAACAACCAGATGCCTGGGTTGAGTAATTACATTGACTCACGGTGACCCCCACAAGAGTAGAGACAAGAATGCGCGTGCGCATTGTGTGTGTGTCTGTGTGTGCACGTGTGTGTTTTGTTTTTAATTAAAGTAATGAGTCAAGCAGTATAGCAAAGACTTTGGCAGTGTGAAGAATTACGCCGACGTTAAACCTCGTGACTCAGGCCTGATGTCAAAGGAGGGCGGTGATCGTCTTTCAGTTTATTACCACGCAGCCAAAATAATTTATATATAATATGACTTTTTACCAGATTTGAACTTAAAGTTAATGTTTCCAAGGTGAGGTGCATATAGTCTCCAGAAAGCGGGATTTGTGCTTAGTTGCCTGCCGTACTGCGTGCATGCTGAAAAATAGACGGCTCACAGCTTGAGCTTGTATAGATCGGCTATTTTCTGACCCACGACACACGGCACACAACCAAGTATAAATCACTTCAGGCCTGAACACTTCCACAATGCACACTCTCTTCCACTGCATCACATTATGAAACGGCTCATCCACGCATGCAGAACATTTCTCATGTTTAACCAATAGGAAACAAGGACATTATCCACACTCTCTTTCTCTCCTGCATTTTTGCATGTAAAATCATCTGGGTCTAGTTCTTATTCAAATATGCATACCTCTCACTGGCGAGGCAAGTCAGGCATGTCGAAAACATCTCTCAAAGGGCTCATTCTCGCAGAGAATAACCAAGAGAACCGCGTCGTGCCGGTAAACGTATTTTTGCGGTTCTGGATTTGTTTCCATGGCCTGGTTTCAGATAAGGTTCTCAGAACCTCATTCGGGCCCTGTTCACGAGGTAGTACTAGCCCTGAGTTCTGGGAACCTAGACCTCAGAACTTAATAAGTTCAACTCGTACTTTTTACATTCTTCAGTTCCAGCATTGACATGACTGTATTTTACAGTGTGTAGTCAACTTTTTGTGGCAACCTTTGTGCTAAACAACAACTAAATCTTACCTCATACACCTACTGTATTGACGTGAAACAGCAGAAAATAGCAGACCTACAAGCTCACAGTGTGTCAAATCGTGATGCGATCTTGTAGATCTTCTATTTTCACGTACTTTTAATTTGTTTTGAAAGAACTTCAAGGGTTCTAGAAGGTTTCAGGTCGTGGGGGGTTCCGAACTACCCGTTGCAGTTGAAGAGGGCCATTAAGATGCTGCTCTGACCTCCACCTGTGATCAGATACGGTGTGATGTGGTCTGCTGCGTCTCAGGGTGAGCGGTGTTATGTGTGGAGGTGCGGTGGTTTAGCGGGAGAGCGTGAAAGACAAAGAGAGCAGGCATTACTGTAAACTCCAGCAGACCACAAGGAATGCAGCCAGGCAGCGTGTACGGGCACGTCCAACATGTGATCGCACACGCACGCACGCATGCACATACACACACACACACACACACACACACACACACACACGCACGCACGCACGCGCGCGCGCGCGCGCATGTGCGTGCGCACACGTGCGTGCATGCGCGCACACACACACGTGCACGCACACGTACGCACGCACACAAACACACACACGCATGCACGCACACACACACACACACACACGCACACACACCACACAGGTACAGAGAGGAGAGACACACAAACACACACACACACGCTTACAACCACGTCTGCACACACACACACACACACACACACACACACACTTACACCAACGCACAATCGTGCACACACATTCAACCTACGGGCACATGCACACAACACACACCGACAGAAACAAAGAGAAATGTGATCATCTGGTGATGGAAAGGGAAGTGGCATGAATGGAACTCCAGATAAAGTTCATTTTTATGTTCACATGGTGTTCATAATCGTTGCTCGACATGAAGGAAACATATATGAATGGCAGAAGAAGGCATGCTACAGTCAGATCACCCACTGGAGCCTAATGAGTTTACTCAGTTTGACTGATTATCAACTGGATGGATTTCTTCCTCTTACTCAGAACAAGGGGTGAACTGTCAACCTCACCGCTGTTGATCTACTATGGCAGTGGTTCTCAAAGTGGGGGTCCTTGAGGGAGTCCCAGGAGGTCCCAAGCAAACAATTTTAATATGTGCATCAAAACCAGTGTGTGGGTTTAGATGTTCAAAGAGCCTATTTATATCATACAGTATAGGCGATTTGACAATTTGCGATCTACAAGTGAGAGATAGTCTATTTCTTTGGAAAGTTTTGAATATGTTTTGAAACATTTCAACAACACAAACCTTAGATGGGGTTCCCTGGCACAAACTATTTTCAGATGGGCCTCCGCTCCCCCTTCACCCATTTGAGGTGTCTTTGACATGAAAAGGTCTGAGAACCACTTTACTATATGGCAGAGCAAATGGCCTTTTCTCAAATCAAGTCAGTCATCACCACAATGTAAGTGAGGTCTGACTCTGGCCAGTATCTTCAGGCCACACTGTTATAGAAAGGGCACACGTCATTTTAGATTACTTTCCCAGTGCACCCTCTCAAACCCAACCCCTTTAGGTTTGGCAAAATAATGTTTTTCTGTTTCTCTCTCTCTCCTTTTCCCCAAGACTGGTGAGATCATAATGGGCATTCTATTTTGGGGCTTGAGACTGCTTTTTTGCTTGCAAAGTTTTTCGCTGGTGAGGTGATTCATTATTACACAGCACGTGCTGCTTGATTCATGGCGCGTTGGATGGAACACACGAGGGTGCTGTTTTGCACTGCAGACATCTTCTGGAATGTGGAACATGGTAAAGAGGTCAGGGGCATTAAAATGCTTTCACACATCCAAGGTTGTGCACCTGTTTTCGTGCAATGTGCAAGATATGGACATCTCTCTTGGAGGAATGTTAGGAAGCAATATTGTTTTGCTTTCAGGCAGAAATCTCTTATCTCCACATTTTTGTGGAGATAAGAAAAAGTCGCTTCGCACCATGTTTCAAGCTCATAGATCTGCTATCCGACAATTAGTTAGTCATAGTCAGTTAATCAATTAATTGGTACATTTGGTCTTGGTCTTTGTTGGATGCGAGCACATCCCTTGTAATCTCTAGATACAACCCTTTATTTCTACCAGTCATTTAGAATTCTACCAGTTCAGCCACCACTGGTGAGTTTGACTGGTCTCTGTGCAACTTTACAGATTTGTGGATTAACTCTACAAAATTATAACTATCAGTCAACGAATAATTTCTTTAGTTCTTTAGTCGTATATTGCCTGTTTACCTTTCCTTTGGTAGCTGAATCTCCTCAAAAGTAGCACATTCTTATACAGAATGCAACCTACCAGAATGCAACGAATCCAAATCCAATGCTATACGATATCAGCATGAAAATATTCTTGAAGACATAAAGCATATAAGTGGAATGAGTGACACTTAATTACATATAGTTACAAATAGTCATGGCTTACATTAGAACCCCAAGAATAATACATGTAGGTTATGGGTTAATGATGTATACACCAGTTAATGTTTAACCTTTTTATAATCAAGGACCCCCAGTTTGATGAATATGCATTAGGCCTCAGTCCCCCACGTCTTTTTTTTGCTTTGTTTTTATCTCTGGGACGTAAAAACTGTCAGTGTTACGCAAATAACATTAATTTTAAAACTGATTTTAATGTTTAATATCATATTGTCTATATCCATCAAACTTATTTCTAATGGTTTGAGCCTCAATCACCACTCTGATATAACCAGTCCTTGTCATTTATTTCTGGACTTTGAAAGCAGTTTTAGCTGCAATACCACAATGTCCTGAGGTGGTGGGGGTGCTGATATGCAGATTTTTAAATATTTTAGTCATTATAATACCAATCTGAGAATCCCGAAGCGAGGCAACAGTCTGTCTTGAGAGACTATTATAATACTGATGCTAGATAAAAAAACAGGCTTGTTTCTATTCCATGCCAGCTTGGACAATCAACAATGGTGGACATTGTAAACAAAGTGGAAATGCAAATTTGGAACTTAAGACTGAAGAGAGCGAGGAATTATACAAAGTAGGGTGACATTGATGACATCACGATGAGGACAAAATCAGTTGAGCTGTTCCCGAGAACAATTTCCATTAAAGCACCCATATGATATGAAAGCCTGATTGTTCAAAATTGGTTATTTGTGGGGATAGAAAACACATAATGGAAGCCCCAAAAACACAAAAGAAATAAAAAGTTGAATTTTATGTTATAGGACCTTTAACTCAAGTGTACAAATGGAACCAAATAGACCCTCACGTGTACATTTAGTTCCATTTGTACACCCTCTGATCCTTAATGTCCATCACATTCCTAACAATCAATCACTTAGTTGGGGACCCTCTGGACCCTCTGGCCATGAAGTCCCCCACCGTCCCCACATAGATCAGTGACCTATTCTATACAGCGCTCTAAACTCATTAAGACCTGAGGCTGATTCTACAAATGCCTTCTAAACAGTAGTTATTTTTAAGATAATAAGCAAAACTCTAAATGACACCTGGTTTTAATGGGTTTGAAGGGTAACATATATTACATAAAGGTAAATGTAATATGTTGGGGCAAATTATCCTAAACTAGGCCTATATATATATATATATATATATATATATATATATATATATATATATATAGGCTACGGTGTGTATATATATGAATCAGTTAGTTTTAAAAAGTTGCCTCAGTGAGTTCATTGCTTCATTGCCAATTAAATTGGCAACACACACGCACACGCACACGCACACATCATCCACCCTCCTCTCTGTCTCCCTGCATGCCCACAACGCTGCTGCTGCAGGTTGAATCTATTGCCCCGAATTTCCTGTCACATGATTCGAAATAGGATCCCTGCGTTCTTTACTATCTCTCTCCCTGCGCTTGTGTCAGTGGAGTGCAGGGACCTGCCTTGAAGTTCAGGGACTTTTAACGCGGACTTGTAGGAGCGACTTCTCCAACAAAACCAGACAGAGCATCAGTCCCAACTTCAGTTCACCTGAGACCGGCGACTATACTCTCCGTGTCCCAAACCCGCTTCCGTCTATCTCTCTTCTTCTTTTTAGCGATGGATTCTTTGACAATCACCGCTGCCATCCTCCTCGCTGGCTTTCTATCTTCGGCAGCTTTCAACAAACACTTCGAGACCGGTAAGTCAGATGATGATGATTCTTAAAAGGGAATGCTCTCTCTTTTTTGTGCTTTTTAAAGTTGTGTTTATTAATTTTAAAGTGGTCGCATTTGCGTGTTGTTCGATCAGTTCAGTTGCGCACTGAACCAAAAACCTAACAGAAAACGGCACCCACGAAACGGGAAGACTGAATTCCATTCGCATGAACTTCATTCATAGTTTAGTCGTATAAATAAACCACATTATATTGCTGGCTGCAGTGATGAGGAGAACTTATACGTGTGCGTATACCGTATGTGCGCTCTCGGAGTAGCCTACGTGTTTCCCAGAGAAATCCAACCAGGCACCAGGCAACTATTTGTAGTAGCCTATTATGACTTCTCTCTAGTCTCTGACACACTCTGTCCAATTCCAAAACAACAGCCCGTGTGCGCCAAGAAGAGTCCCGGACAGATGTGCTTGCCTCTGCAGTGGCAGTGCAGAACATGGTTACATGGGGCATGTGACAGGCAGGTCGCGATTGCGACCTGCCTGTCATAATGCCCTGCAGCAGCAGCACGCAATATAGCCTTTTGTTTGATTGTAATTGACATAAAGGAGCCGGAGGGGAATTTGTTTTGAAACCGGTGAAGTGTTTTTTGCCATCCACTGAGATGGTAAGATGGCACTGCGGATCGCATTTCTTTATAACTGCCAAACGACTGGTTATAAGTGTGAGCTATTATTGGGTGACACATCAAAGTGACACGCGACACTTATAGCGACGGAATTCTTTTTCAGATAGGATTGAATCAGCCAATCAATTCCACATAATTATACAGTAGTTTGTTTAGACAAATACAAATCATTGAACAAGTATATATCCTATGTGTGCCATGGACTGCAGGACTACAGATGGAGCTCCATTCAAAACGAGCTGCCTTTCTTCTCCGAGAAGGGAAGAATGTATTTTAATTTGAATATCTAATAATGATGACCGCACAAACCAAAACTTCTCCTGCTGTAATTTGTGCTGCGTTTCATGTTGAAACGGCAAATCCCCATGCTTTCCTTTTTAATTTTTTGTCTCTTAATTATACCCTTGGACTCAAATTAGAGGGCCCACCATCTGGGCCAGTGCGTAAGTACTCCCATGTGTACCTATGTATTAACAAAGTATTTAAAGCTATGGTATTCCCCCCTCTCAATGGAGGGGGATGAGGGGAAAAAGGCAGAGTTTACCCTCAGTGCAAGTCAACTGTGCCATAGTCACTGTACAATAAAACAATACTTTAAACAGTCAGCATGGGAGCAAATGGCTTTAGTCTGTTTATGAGTGCAACTCTTTGCTCTATTCTGGATGGGTGTCTCAGACTGTCCCCATGCACTGATTTGACTGTCCCATACATAGGAGTCACATGTGGGTGACTTCTTCAGATGAGATGTATTCATTGCCATACTGCAGCTATATGGTTTATACGCATAGCTTGCTGAACAATGGCCATGCAGTGTTGTGAAGGGTCTATTATCTATTATCAGTGCTTCTAAATCAGTTGCCTAGTTCTCCCACTTTCAAGATTTTTCAAAAGTGTTCAAAAATAGCAGATGTACAAGCTCGCAATGCGGCGCGAAGTGACATGCTGTCAGCTTGTACAAAAGCTTTAATAGCTGATCTACAAGCTATGAGCTTGTGCATCTGCTATTTTTCAATAGCCAACGCTAAAATCTTATATGACACTGTTGCTTTCCCGGTTTTATAGTATCAAAATCTGTTTTAACCACACAAATCTTCTATGGGGGTCCCTAGCACATATGACAAAGATTGAGAAGCACTGATCTAAATCAAATACACACAGACAGGAACACTTCCCTGAAGTGGGTTTGTTCACATCTCGCAGTCCCTTGACACAGGGAAATCCTGTTTAATCCTGTGTTCATTTGACTAGTTAACCATGCACTTCAATCCTCTTCACTTAGTAAAACGGCCCTTAGTTGGCTCTGTAGTCTATAGGCCTACTCTATACCAGATATCACCGCCATAAGTTTCTGATCTACAAGTTGCAACATGTTGTTGTGAGCTTACAGATCTGCTTTTTTTGGGCGAATATTTCCCCCCATAATATGGATGTTCAAGTGGTTAAGCCTGATAGTGAAATCAGCCGACCTCATTGTGAGACGTTGAGCTTGTAGATTTGTGATGTTTTGGAAAAGCTTTTGGCCTCTGCATGATGACCCGAAGTAGGGATGCCGGGGTTAATGTGCTTGAATGAACGCTGAGGATTGTGTTTCCAACTTTCCAAATCATATCACGCAGAAATGGAGCATTCTTATTTCATCTTATGCAATGGGATTATCATGCATGCACACACTCAGTCTCTCTCTCTCTCTCTCTCTCTCTCTCTCTCTCTCACACACACACACACACACACACACACACACACACACACACACACACACACACACACACACACACACACACACAGACACAGACACAGGCAAATAGCTTTAATGGTTTGGAGAAAATGCGCTGGCGGGTGAAAGAGCGTTTATGCAGTATGTCTGCACACATCTCCCATAGCCTAATACCATCCCTGTTCGGGTGGAAACCTCATATGTCCATAACTGTGGTACCTGCAGGATTCAAATAAGAAATAGCAAAAGTAGCACATCTACAAGCTCAAGTATGATCAACTTAGTATTTACCAAAAAACACAAAGTAAAAATGTGGAGATAAGAGGTTTCTGCCTGACAGCGGCAACGATAATGTACAGTGCAGTGACAATTTGTCTCTCCCCCGTAATTCACCTGAAGGGACAATATTAGAGCAGTGTTCCCCAACCCCTTTGGAGGGACGCCAAAGATCACAGGCCGTGTCTCAATATTTTGAACATCCTAACTTTCTTTGTCATGACTTGTCATCATAGGGGTAAAAAAGCATTGTTTTATGGAAAGGTTTCAAAAACAGCAAAAACCGCCGAACTACAAGCACACGGTTGTGAGTTTGTAGATCGGTTACGTTTTCTCTTCATATATAGATATATAGGAGTCATTAACGTGTCTGAAAAACACAAGTGCGTGCACATGTGGGGGTCTCAGAGTTGTCACATGTAAGGGGGTGTGGGGGCTCCAAGGTAAAAAGTCACCTTGAGGCCTTTTTGAAGCAAGAACCATGTTTAGACACCCACATGCTTACTCTGTCTTATTATTATATTCAGGCCTGACGTTTGCTCACTTGGCAGCCGCGCAGGCCCTTGACATGAGCACACACACAAATGGAAGCCATCTCCTGTCAGAGAGCTGTCACGATGAGATGTAATTGAGTTGCACCGAGAGCCGGTAATGTTCGGGGAGGTTGTCGGCGCCGCGAACAAGCCAGAGCCGGTTAATCTGCAGGGAATTATTCTCCTGTTGTCCTTCCCTCTCAGGGGATTTGCGACGGCCTCGTTGATGGGGTCGGGGGGGAGACGCTTGCCCTCTTTTCAGGCGAGAGTCGTTGCAGTCGCGTCACGCTCACACACATCAACTCTTTTTTTGTTTTGTGATGTCATGACATGGCAGAGCGAGCAGCACATTGTTGGAACCAGCATGGAGCTTACACACTTTGAAAAGGGCTGTGTTTATGTTCAGTAGCAGGGAGAGCAAGGTGTGTGTGTGTGTGTGTGTGTGTGTGTGTGTGTGTGTGTGTGTGTGTGTGTGTGTGTGTGTGTGTGTGTGTGTGTGTGTGTGTGTGTGTGTGTGTGTGTGTGTGTGTGTGTGTGTGTGTGTGTGTGTGTGTGTGTGTGTGTGTGTGTGTGTGCGCGCCTCTAGGTCTGTCTGACTGACTGCATGCACACGTATGGGAAATCCTGTCCATTCCAAATCTCCTATCGGCAAGATGGATACATCCCCTATTTTTGCCCTATATAACAGGCACTGTTGTGGTCCTCTGTGGGTCATCTTTAGAGGATGTTGTGGTCCTCTGTGGGTCATCTTTAGAGGATGTTGTGGTCCTCTGTGGGTCATCTTTAGAGGCGT
This sequence comes from Electrona antarctica, assembly GCF_951216825.1. Lineage (NCBI taxonomy): Eukaryota > Metazoa > Chordata > Actinopteri > Myctophiformes > Myctophidae > Electrona > Electrona antarctica. Next base: position 21,434,830 of record NC_136793.1, read on the forward strand.
TTCTTCCAATTAGCCGTGTGGAGAAACATGAACACAAATAGCATAGAAGGGAGTTTCTCAAGTAGAGTCTTGATTAAAGGCAAGCTGTGACATTTGCCTGTGTGGAATTCACTCCGAATATCGGATCAAAGAATGCCGTGGCTGTCAGAAATAAGGCCTGTTGTAGAAAAACATCGGGTTGCTATCTGGGTGCGTTCGATTCCACTTTGGAGTGATGTGAGGCAAGACGTGTATTACAGGCTTTCCTTCTCTCCTCCAGCCACGCTTGCCAAGCCTCCGCTGAACTAGACATGCATGAAATAACTTGTAAGGCTGCACTGGAATGACGTGCAAAACGATCGCTCTGCGTGCGACGATGCGTCACATCAAACTAACTCGCTGCAGATGAAGCAGTGACATTATTTCCAGACTCGGTTTGTCTAGCATGTGCATGGTGGTGGACCTGGTCCCTCCCTCCCTCCCTCCCTACCTAGGGAGCCCGTTACCATCCCCACTGCTCCCAGTCCACCTGCCCTTCGAAGCACTGCAGGTTGTTGAACAACAGAACGGGCCGGCGGGTCTGGGTGAGAGCGAGTGTTTCCCCCCTCGTATAGCTCGCCGCAGCTCAGATGAGCTGCTGGAACTGGCAACCCGCCGCCTTGTGCTTCTTCTTCGAGGCCCGACCGCCGGGCCAGCAGAGCTGCAGCGCAGCAAGCCTGCTGCGCTCCGTCAGGGCCATCACACCCAAACCGCAGAAGACAGCCCCCGCGCTGGCCTTCGCCTTGCAGCGGGGAACAGATCAGCCGGTGCCAGAACACTGGCTTGGATCAAAAATGCAGCACATGCACTACTAAGCCACTGCACAGTAGCTGCGATGGAGATACGCATTATAGCTTATCGTTGCTGTCAGGCAGAAACATCCTATGTCTATATTTTAACTTATTTTTTAAAATAAATGCCCTACTTGATCATGCTACAGGGTCAGCAACGCATGCTCGACTTGAGCTTGTATAGATCTGTATACTTTTTCTACTTTTTAATTTGAATCCTGAAAAGTAACAGTTTTGGACATATGAAGTTTCCACCCAACAGAGACGTTGTGCTCATTATAACATTTTACAGCCTCTGTTTACTGGGCCGATGTTGATTTAACTCTTGACGGTGTAAACGGCAATCTGTGAGTTATATTCCTGATTTAATCATTGCCTGACATCAATAAAAAAATAAATAAAAAAAAGTTGGTGTAGGGGGGTAGATACGCGCTTATCTACCCCCTACACCAACTTTTTTTATTATTTTTTTTATTGACGTCAGCCGATGATTCAGCAATGTACAGGACTAGAGCCATGGCAAGCGACAAGCCACTCCCCTTGCGCTTCTTGTGCAGTTGAAATGCCTTTAATTTATACCCACAGTCAACTGATCACTGATCAGTAGGTCAAAGCAAAGAATGCAGGGCTTCCTTATCTTGCCTCACCAGGCATGCCAGTTCGGTGGGGTGGCACCACCGCAACACCTTGTGAGCTTGTAGATCAGCTATTTTCGCGCACAACCAAGTATAAATCAGGCGGAATTCTTTGCGTCGATCCAAGACGCGAGAGAGAGAGAGAGAAAGAGCAAACCAGGTGAAAGCTTTCCCTATACCATGGCCTATCATTAAATGTGTGCGTGTGCGTGTGTGCGTGTGTGTGTGTGTGTGTGTGTGTGTGTGTGTGTGTGTGTGTGTGTGTGTGTGTGTGTGTGTGTGTGTGTGTGTGTGTGTGTGTGTTTGCGCGTGCATGCCCACACATGTGTGTAAAGTTCAGATGTGAGGTCTTAACCGAGGCCATCTGGAGAGTCCATAAACCCCCTGTGTTCCTGCTCCGGGTTTTACAGGGGCCACGTCGAATGTCTGACCCCACAGGTCTCACATCCTCCCCCACTGACCCTCTCCACCCCCACCACCACCCGTAAGGGTCCGTTCTGGTGACATGTGTGCATTCTTTGAGACACAAATGGATAAACTAACAACTGAGGATTTTACTGTGTGGCCTCAGCCCTATCACGCACCCACGTGCACAGTGTGTCACACACACACACACACACACACACACACACACACACACACACACACACACACACACACACACACACACACACACACACACACACACACACACACACACACACACACACACACACACACACTCGCTCCTGTATCGGCCTCCACATAATCTCCCCCGGCTCTCTTCGTGTAACTGTAGTCTAGCCTCCATCAACCTCCACAACCCCCAGGACAGAGAGATCTTTGTGTGTGTGTGTGTGTGTGTGTGTGTGTGTGTGTGTGTGTGTGTGTGTGTGTGTGTGTGTGTGTGTGTGTGTGTGTGTGTGTGTGTGTGTGTGTGTGTGTGTGTGTGTGTGTGTGTGTGTGTGTGTGTGTGTGTGTGTGTGTGTGTGTGTGTGTGAGAGAGACACACACACACACACACACACACACACACACACAGAGAGAGGGAGACAGAGAGGGACAAGGCGGGATCCCTGTGTTAGAAGATAATAACAGAGCATCCTGTGCCATCTGTGGCAACGTGAGCATGATGGCGGAGAGATTGGGAGGAGAGAAGAGGCCGTGGCTTCTCCTTCAGGAGGTCAAACGTACAGCGAGAACCACCGACGACAACCCCAATCCCCTTCGTGCAGGGAGGGTGGTCTGTAGGTGGTCTCAGATGTGGGCCCTGCGGTACCCCTCAATCTTCCGGCTGGGAGATGGAAACCTCTCCTCCTCCTCTTGACAGGCTTCTGTGCAGCAGACACTGTTCAGACAAACCACGCGGCTAGCGTGTGTGTGTGTGTGTGCGTGTGCACGTGCGCATGTGCGTGCGTGTTGTGGTTAGGCTGCACAAGTTGCTGGACTTGACTGTGTGTGTGTGCGTGTGTGCGTGTGTCTGTGTGTCTGTGTGTGTGTGTGTGGATCTCATGTATGTATGATCCTTTGTGCTTCTTTTGTGCATCTCGTTTCACTACAGTCTCGTCTTTGTTATATCCCCAGTCAGTCCGGCTGCCTTTCTAGTGCTAAACAGTAAATACGTAGCCAGTCAGTCAGGCCTTTCCTCGTCTCTATCTATGCTGTCCATGCATAACCAGTCCCGTGCACACAGTAATATCCTCTGTGTTAATTTTACTCAGAGATTGCACCTCATAGCTTCTTCATTTGATTGCTTTCTTGTTGTGACGGGATGTTCTAGCTAGACAACATAAATATATTCTTTTATCTGTTGTCCTTGCTGAGTGTAACCTAGCCCGCAGTAACAAGCTTGCTTTATGAACATGTACAGTGGCAATTTAAGCATTCATTATATTATACATCTACGAGCGCTGTGTGCTTGTAGATCTGCTATTTTAGGTACAGGACACCATCGTACGACTAAGTATAAATCCATGGTTAGGGTGTGAAGAGACAGGGGAGATGAAGAATTGGAGTCTGATTGAGGGAATGCCAGAGATGCCAGGAGGAGAAAGCTTGATAGCTTTTCCTTTTTTAAATATCTCTACACTCCCTACACTCAGCATGCCCCGACTTGTAAAGAGACGCCAGCATTTCGAAGAATACTCTTGTTTACTTGGCTGAAAGTGAGTTGAAGTTGGCTCGCTATCTGCAACAGAAAAAGGCTGGACTGTTACTGTGGCTCTGTGTCAAGCAGCTGGCCAGTCACTTCCTCTTGACCTCTGGGTGGTGCCCCGTGAAGGTCACGCTGCGGCCGCCGGTCTCCCGTCCATGCCAGTGGGTTGGACTGGCCAGGAAACCGCCGACCGCCGGTGAGATGGACAAGCAGACCCAGCTATTATGAACACAATCACGATTCACGGTCATTACCATACCACTGTGATTGTTCCTCCAACTGTCATGTTGCTCTGAAGAGTTCAAAGGCTCATACGTGTTTGATCAAAGCACCTCTCTCTCTCTCTCTCTCTCTCTCTCTGTGTGCTCTCGTTTTTTCTTCTTGCTTTGTTCCCATCAATTCTTTTAAAACATTCTCTCACCTTGTGCAAATCACCACCTGCCCGGCCGGTTGGCATGCAAAGCGGCCCGGCCCGGCCTGGCCCACCACTTCAGCGTTTGTGCTGGTGGCAGCAGCAAAAGCAGCACAAGCAAGTCAGCCCCCTCCTTCAGAGGTGGCAGGGCATGACAGATGCCAGAGTCATGTAAAGCATGGAAAAATAGGCCTCTCCAAACAAAGTGGTGTCAGGTTGACTGCGTCAGCTCGCTCCCTGAACTGTCGAGGCGGCCCCCGCAGGACAACATGAAATTAAGTTGTCAAGTAGATGCCCGCTCCGCCAATCCCAGGCCACCGCGTCCGATCCAGAGGAGGCCACGCAGCGCAACTGTCAAAGAGCGAAGGAGATAAACAGCGTTTAGGCGAGGGAGAGTGCACTTGGCTGCTCTTGTTCCATCACCGGGGCTAAAGTAGTGGTTTGTTTCGTCACTCAAACGTCAGACACAGTGCTGACACTTCAGATCAGCTCTGTCGGTTTCCGGAGCTTGGAGCAAATTTGCTTTTCCTAAAATCTTTCTCCACACATGAACCCTAGCATCCTTATTCTGGGCATGTCACAATAGGGAGAACATTTGACAAAAATAGGCAAACGTTCAATGGAAATAGTCAATCTACAAGCTCACAAGGTGTCACGTTGCTACACGTTATGAACATACAGTATAGATCGACTACTTTTGCCATTGGGTGTACAATGGAGTATGTACTATGTAGGATTTAAGTGGTTAATGCCCTCTTCCCTGTTGATCCTCCTCTAGTGAGTATTCTTTTTCCAGCTTTCTTTCTGGACTCTTCCAGCAATTCTACACTCGTCCACTCCCTGCCGGGCTCATTTGACTGCCATTATGCATGAGCGGTGTTCACCAACCTGCTTATTTATACCTCTTTGACATTTATTTTGCTTATGCATGAGGAGCGCCACTCCGGTCGTTGCCGGGTGACATTCTCAGGCCTGCGGTCCAGCAGTCGGAGCCCATCAGCGGCAACACACTCCGGGGCAAGAGGGGCCAAATCAAACCGTAATGAAATCCCATTGTGACCCATGTTCCTCTATGAATTCTATTAACTCCCAACATAAACAATTGTTTTCATTATCGAAACAGGGAATCTGCGCTATATTCGCAGGCCCTGGAGGGTAAACAGAATAAAACAAAACATGATTTTCTTTTGCCAGTTATGGATTTATATGAGTTTAAATCGCATTCGAGATTTACTGGCTTTGGGCATTTTTGTAATAAGAATGTGCTGCGCTTTTCTCAAGTAGGGCTCATTGGAGCTGTGGAGGCCTTTGCTTTTATCTTCCTGATGAGAACATACGAGAAGAGACTTTTGCTTTGTTGTGTTTGGTTCAACCCCAAACCCTAAAGTTCTCTCTTGTTGTTTCTCTTTTTGCACACTATTAATAAAGATTTGACATTGTATGATTGAGGCGAACAAGCTGTTATTCTTCCTTTGATTCAAACATGTAACATATTCCAAACATCACGCCAAAGATTGGTGGGGTGTTTCGCAAAAAATCTCCAGTGACCACTGACCGGAGTTTCAAAGCAAACATGTATTTTTGCGGTGTCGCATGCAGCTCTGAGTTTTGAGAAGCGTAACCAGGAACATAGCGGGATGATATTGAATTGCTACTGTGTGAGACATGACCTGTCCAGTGAACTCTGGTTCCTTTTATACTGCTAGTTATGTTTGGTCCGGGGCCACTGAGGTCTGTGCTCCAGCGCGGCAGAGGAATGGCAACCACTTTAAATAAAAGGAGAGTAATTTGGCTGCAGAGCCCGGGGGCCTGGTGCAGGTCCAGCTGCAGAAGTTTGTGGCCGAAAAGGCAAATTGTCGCCTTCCCCCCTTTTTTTGCAGGAAACGCCCACAGACGGAGCTATGTTGACAAGGCCGAGCAAGTGGACATGGTTAAGTGGACAGAACAAACATTAGGACAAGGAAAGGGAGCAGATGCAGCTAAGTGGACAGCAAACAAAGGAGCGCGCTGCGAGGCCAGTAGTGGGCAGAGCTAAGAAGCCATGACAGGGAGATGGACAATGAAGAGAGAGAAAGCACACAGAACAGGGATGGGATGTTGCATTTTTTTCATTGTGGTCTATTGAAAGAATATGGAAATAAATGTCCATTAACTGAAATGGAGATGTTTCTTCGCTGAATCGAACCCTTGAGTTAACTCGACTTAAGCAATTCAGTTATATAATGGCCTCTACTTTAGAAGCACACAGGAACATCTTGGTTCAGTGTTTTCACAAACAGTCATTGTACTTGGAGCCGTGGAGCCAGTGATATCCCGTTGCAAAGTGAAGCTTTGAAAGAGGTGGAACCCAAAGGGGGATGAAACCCAAGTCGCCGAGAGACCCTGATTTAGTTGTCTGTCCTGTGTGTGTGAGGTGAATGCAGCTCCCTGAGGTGAAAACAAACGGGCCGGGCCTGCAGTAGCCTACGTGGCACCAGCCCGCGACCAACGTCAACGGAGGGCGGTCACACTCGGCCGGTGCCATGAAACGGGATCTGCCGACCCTCAATGGATCCTCCGAAATGGATCCCCTTCTCAGGGACTGCAGCACTGGGATGCCCCCCTGTCTCCTACCAGAGCCATCTGGTTCCCAGTACTGCATGCTCTTCCCACAGCCACACAAACCACAGTGAAAACGGATCGCTTTCACAGTCGAGATCAGGAACTGGAGACTTGGCTGGTTTAAAAGGAGGCTGAATGCCCAACGCTTTGGTTCGCTCTGTAGCAGCCTTTTGTGTTGCTGTTATTGTGTCCTCGGGAGCATGTTTTGTTGCGGTTTATCTGACAGCCTTTTGTGATCTGATACAGCAGTATTGCATGCGCTGTTCGCTCTTTGACTGGGTCAGTCAGGCGAGATTAAAAAAAAGGGGGACACTTTGAACATAAAAATCCTGAAGTCGGGAAGTTGAGATGAATGCATACTTTTGTTTGTTTCATTCAAAAGGCCTGCATCTTGATTAAAAAGGAAACTTACACTGTAGGGCAGGGGTCTTCAGCACAGGGTCCGGGACCCCTAGGGGTCTGTGAGGACACATTTCTACAGGGGGCCCTTATCTCCCATCTTTGTGTGATAGGAACATAATTTTACAGTAACCACTTGAACCCTATAGCATCCCTATTCCCTATTCTGAGGGGAACATTAGCCAGCAAATCAACAAGCTCACAACGCCTCGTCTCTCTCTCTCAGCTAAGTGGTCCTTGACCTGAACATTTTTGAAGACGCCTGCAGTAGGGCCTGAGTGTAAAAGCGGACCTGTACGGGTCATTATTTAAACTTCTTTAAATCCACAGAGGATGAGATTTGAAGCTCTGTTTTGAGGGTCATTGAGCGAATGAGTGTAAACCTCTAATTTAGGTGCACAAACTAAAATATATTTTCCTTAGTTGAAATCACAATGGAGAGTTATTTTGTGTTGTCTTATCTCCCTGAGGACAACATGTCATCTCTGTCGGATGGAAACCTCATTATGACTATTATTTTTCAGGATTCAAATAAATTGCAGATCTATAGCAGCTCACAGCTTGTAGATCGGCCATGTTCGTGAGACACAAGTATGATGAAGTCATTTAATGCCCCTAAATGACAAAAAGGAGAACAGACTTTGGGTGTTCGCTGAGGGTGTAAAAACAGACCCGTACGGATCACAGCGGACATCATTCTGCACAGAGCTAAATGAACTCAGGTTTATACAGCGGTAGAGGAGTGTGAGATGAAGGTACAACAGTGCCCTTGACTGCTGTGTAACCCTCCCAAATTCCATTCGCAGCTTTTCTTATGCGGAGGGAATCGGATTAAAAGTGTACAGAAAACTAAACAGACAGAGGAATACAGGCAGGACGGGGCCACCATCTGTAGTTTACAAAGATAGACAAAACAAACACGACGGGGCCTTTACTTTTTTTTCTCTGATGTGCTCGCCACTCTCTCTCTCTCTCTCTCCGAAACAGGCGTGCTGGGGATTCATTGGACACAGATGGATGCATGTTTGTGTGCTCCGCACATGGCAATGCTGAACAACATTGCAAAGGGAATGGAGTAACAGTTCTGGGGCTGCCTTGATTGAACTATAGACTTTATTGTACAGCACTATCCAGTGGTTCTCAAACATTTTCATTTCATTGATTTTCTTCCTTCAAAAAATAAATATATATATATTTTTTTTCCTTTCAAGATTCCTTGAACATTGCAGATGGTTGCGACGCATTATGAGCTTGTACAGTATCTAAGTTTAAAGTGGTTAAACTGATTTTGATTAACACATTTTGCTGAGGAACTCCTTCAAGGATCCCCGGGGGTCCCCAGACCCCTCTTTGAGACCCCTGGGGGTCCCCTGAGACCCCTGGGGGTCCCCGGGGTCTCACCCCTGGGGGTCCCCTGAGACCCCTGGGGGTCCCCGGACCCCTCTTTGAGAACCACTACTGCTGTTTGTTATATATGCATTATGCCACGGATCCCCATTTTTCAATCTCTGGGACCCCAATGTACACTGTCAAATCCTCACCGTTTATTTACTCTGAGAGTGTACAAAATGGAACCAATTGAGCCCATAAGGGTCCATTAGTTTCCATTTTACACTTACAGGTCCGTTAAGCCTAATTTATGCTCCGTCACACGATGGTGTGTCTCGCCACGAACGGCCCGAGAACAGCGCAGCCTGCAAGCTTACATCCAGGGTGCTTTATGAGCTTGTAGGTCGGCCATTCTTGGCGCGAGACACTGTCACGCGACTAAAGTATCAATCTGGCTTTAGGGTCATTTAGACCCCTGGTTGTCCCCTGACCCTGACCCCACTTTGAGAACCACACTTTTCCACATTGAATGGTTACCCAAAATGCCCTCCTGCGGTCTCCAGGGGGCGATGATCTCCACTGGGATAAGATGTTCCTTCGTCCTTGGCGTTTGTACTCTCATTGATATTCAGTATTAAAATGTACACATCTTGCAACCCAATGTCAACCCAAGTTTCGGTATGTTTGCAGATTTATCGCACAATCATCTTATAATAATCGAGTAAGTCGGTGTGAGTCCATCTCCATATATAAGAATAAACAGGGGGGGAAAAAAGTCCCAGCATGTCATTTTGTTTTAATGGTAGCATTGTATTTTAATTTTATTCACCAGCAAGGGAGGTCCCTTCATTTCAACCCCAAGCCCTTTATTTATCCTAGTCAGACCTCATCTTCCCTGCGCCCTGTAATCACGCAAAAGGCCTCAGAGAGAGAGAGAAAGAGAGAGAGAAAGAGATGTGAGTGAGGGGGGGGGGGGGGGGGTCTAATGGCTGCACACACATGCCCCTGAAACGGCACTGACAGTGCCTTAGCTCTAACCAAACCACATATAATTAACATTCTCCACATGCCAGCTAACCTGAGCACAAACAGGACGATCGAAAACAGGTGTGTTTAGCAACACCCCCCCCCCCCCTCACTTCTCTCTCTCGTTCTGTAACTCACCTCTCCGTGAGGTGTGTTAAGAATCGGGGATAACACTTCAATGTAAGCTGACTTGTAGAACGCCTATTTTTGGAAAGCCTCATGGTGTCCAAAGAGATTTGGCGAAGCGGGAAAAAAGAGCTCGCCAAGTATAGAGGCAACTTGTGTCCATTTGTTTACCACAGGAGGGTTTCTGTGTGGGAGTTGTCCGGGACGGGTGTCTGGTGTCCATCGGCGTGGATGAGGGATCCGTTTGTTATCGTTGGCAGCAACATCAAACATTGTTTGTACTTTTACATTGATACTGTATTTTGACGCCATTAACTTGGTACTTTTTGAATACAGGACTTTTACTTGCAACAGAGTATTTTTTTTATTAGTATGTGTGGTGGTGCTACTTTTTACTTAAGTTAAATAAATAATAATCAGAGTACTTCTTCCAGCGCTGGTTGCTGCACAGGAGTCTGGTGTCCATCGGTGCGTATACTGTACGAGTGGATGAGGGATCCGTTTGTTATGGTTGGGGCGACATGAAAGGCTGCTGAGCGGCTTGGCATGGGGAGCCCAGTTGTTTGCAGAGACATACCAGGCCTCTCTACAGCATGTCACACATTTAACCACTTAAGCCTGACACCGCCATACAATGAAAATAGCCGATCTACAAGCTCTCGACCGGTCCACGACCGGTCGACCGGTCGACACACACACACACACACGTGTGTGTGTGTGTGTGTGTGTGTGTGCATGTAATGTGCGTGTACATGCGGATCGATTTGTGTGTGCGAAATGCAATGTTGTGTGTGCGCGCATGTGTCTGTATGGGGCATTCGTGTGGGTATGTCTTTTCCATCTCCACATTGGTTTCATCCTAAAACACTGTGGCTCCTCCGCTGATGAAAATTGCTCTCTTTCTTTCCTACTGTAAGTCCCATCAAGGGATATCAGGAAGGACAGAGAGAGAGGGAGAGAAAAGGAGGGAGGGGAGAAATAGAGAGGGTGAGAGAGAGACAGAATGATGTGGGTAGACGTTGAGATTAATGCATGTTTTGTCACTGCATGTGTTTATCTGGGAACATCTGACATGAGCTGGCTGACAGGGAGATCATCTTACCATCCATTTGGACGAGGAAATGGGAGCAGAGCGGGGCTGAGAACGCCCCCATGCAGTGCAAGAACAGCCATTAGCAACAGTCAACCATCATGTTTTGCATCGTAAGCCATAGATCCTCCTTCTGCTTATCAAAGCCCCGAATGCCACGAAGAGCCCATATGGAGACATGTTCTCTCCCTCCAGAACACACGCACGCACGCACGCACGCACGCACGCACGCACGCACGCACGCACACACACACACACACACACACACACACAAGCAAGCCACAGTTTGTTTGTTTCCTAGTATAGGGGCCCAGCACGCAGCTGCACCACAGAGCTCCTTTTTCTGTGTATATGCCCAGGCCTAGCCCGCTGTGTTTGCAGGCGCTATCTGTTGTGTTTGGTGTTAATTTTATGGAGCCAGGGCTTTGTGCCGGCACCATCCATAACAATGGGAAGTGTTAAAGTAAACCAAGTGTTACTTCAATGGCGCTGCGCTGAGCAAGATGGAGAAAATTAGAGCTGAAGGGGAGAGGCGGGCCCAATCTGAGGGATCGTTAAACCACTTAAACCCCTGCATCCCAATTGTGGGGAAAGCTTTTCATAATATACACTAGCATAGAGACTGATGGACTCTGCTGCTTTGTCCCATCGCTCTCTCTCTCTCTCTCTCTCTCTCTCTCTCTCTCTCTCTCACCCCTTTTCTCTCCAGCTGTTTTCTCTCTTCCCCAACTATCCCGTCTATCATATCATTCCAAATGGCTTCATTTGCTCTACGCTGCACCACTTTAATTTGCAGTTGGGTTAGACTTTTTGGATGAAGCTGTCCCAAACATGCTAATTGTGTACCTTTGGAAAGCGAAGCAGAACCGAACATGTGCACTGCAGGCAGCAGCGTCTCTGCCGGTCCCGCCCTGGCAGCGGTGGAAAGTAACCAAGTACGTTTTCGTCTCCGTCGGGTGGACACCACTTATCTCCAAAACTGTTACTTTTCAGGATTCACAATTCAAAAAGTAGCAGATCTGCTACTTTTGATGCTTTTGCGTGACACTAGTTCAAGTATGGAGATAAGAGCAACCATTTACTACTCATGTACACTGCATCACATGGTAGACCTGCCATTTTTTAAAACGTTCTACAAATTCTGAAAGGGTTATGTAGTTTTACTTAGCACTGTGACTACATTTTGAGACTTTTGTACTTTTACTCAAGTTAGAATTTTTAATATGGGCCTTTTACTTGCAGTATTCGAGTATTTTTAGGCTATTGCTACTTTTACTTTTACTAAAACAAAGAATTCTTCCAGCTTGGCGCCCTGGCCTGGCCTGTGCTCTGCTGGGTGCATGAGGGCTTGTTTACTGTGGTGCCAGAGCTGCTCTGGAGCCACTTCACTTCACCAGCATGTGTTGAGTGTGGAGCAGGTTTCGCCTTCTGTTTGTTTAACCCTCCTAACCCTGTCTACTTAGTGTATGAAGGGAGCCCGCGCCCAGGCATCCTAACCCTAGTGTCTACTTAGTGTTTGAAGAGAGCCCGCGCCCAGGCATCCTAACCCTAGTGTCTACTTAGTGTATGAAGGGAGCCCGCGCACAGGCATCCACGTTTATTTTATTTATTTTTTGAGCACATATGGCTACATTGATTAGAGGAAATTGTACGGATCAGTGCCAGGGGGAAGTAATTGAACACGACACGTGCTTTGACTTCATGTTTGGTTGCTCGGCCTGTCCCTTGTATGGACATTCTATCAGCAGCTTGTTTGCAAGCTACATTGTCGGTGTCTTCATCGCATTTGTCAAAATCTGAATCTGCAAAAAAAAGAACTTCCATCTTCGCCTCTTGGAAGCCAAAACGACACTAAGTCCATCTGCGCTGTGTTCTGTCAAATATCCCTCCATCCCCATGTGGGAATTACTAAAGGTAAGACATTTTATCCCCTTTGATATGTTTGCTGATAGATCGTCCAACATCAATCAAAACATAACACTTTAATTGAGGGCCAAGGAGCTGCTTGAGGCTAAAAACCTTTTTATGCTTTTCATTTGTGATGTGAAACTTCAAACAGAGGTTTCTATTTTTTTTGTTGGTCTCTTTTTGGCAGAGCCTTCAGCCCACCGCTGACTCTGGCAGTGGGCTTACATTAGGCTCTTTCCATTACAGGGCTAAAATAATAGGGGCCACACCAGAAAGAGATGGAGGGCCATGTTTTATACTAGGTGCTAGCCGGCCGCTTTGGCAACCAGCCCCATGGACCTGTGGCTGCTGTGGTGAAAGAATGGAGGAGGGGATCTGCATGGAGGGAGAATTAGTACTTAGGAAGGATGGTAGTAGTAGTAGTGAGGCTATTTTGGGGACTCAATGAGGCCTGGGTTTATTGCCCAGCTTTCCGAGGCCGCAGCACTGCAACAAAAGCATCAAGGGAAATAGCTGTAGAGCGCGACCAATGCCCGATATTTGGGTCGGATCCCATCCCGATTCCTCCCGAGTCCTAGACCACCGATTAGCAATGGTTTGAACCATATTGTGTCAGATTCAATTCCAATCAATTAAAAGAATGTCTGTAGATCTGCCTAAAAATCTGTTCCCATCTGATGGGATGCAAAAATTGATATGCAGAACAGTGTGGGTATCTCTGAAGGCTGTGATTTTTAAATGGAAATGGCTGCTGGCACAGCCTGACAGTGGTGGAAAATACATTTACGCAAGCATTGTACTTTAGTAATCTTTTAGGTACAGTACTGTACATTTCATTTACACATCTACTTGAGTGTTTCTATTTCTTGACACTTCTACTCCAATACTAGTTACTTTGCAGATGTAGATTATTAACACAAAACATACATTAACCAATTAAGTCCAATTTTACACTATACAAAATGTATGGCTATAAAAATAGTCTATACAAGCTCTCTACACATTGTGAAGTGAAAACTTTTACTTTGACACTGTTAAGAATGTTTTCATTTGAATATATGCCTTTTACTTGAGTATTTTCATATTGTGGTGGTATTGTATTACTTAAGTAAAAAAAATAAAGAACTCTCAGTACTTCTTCCACCAATGGCTGCTGGCGAGTAGAAGGAGAGGCAGCCCCCTCCTCCCTCCTTCCCCCTCCAGTGTGGAACTCTGTAACCCACCACAGCTGGCCTGATTTGGCCCAACCCTGGCCCCTGTTCTTGCTTACCCTGACATTAATGAGCACCACAACAGTAATGGCTACCAGGGCGCTGTGGTAGACTGCATGATATTAGAGGTTTGATTTGAGGTCTGTGGCATTTCTTTGTACTAATAATGTGTCGCTGACGTGAAATGTCGTCGTCTTTTTGTTTTGTTTTGGAAGGCATCCTATAGCTTTAAATTTAAGCATGTGTGTGTGTGTGTGTGTGTTTGTGTGTGTGTGTGTGTGGGGGGGGGGGGGGGGGGGGGGGGGGGCTCACCTTTAGTAAGACCGCATACATATCACATCAGGATGAATTAGCTGTATCGGTCGTTCTCAAACGTTTTAATTTCATAGACCCACCCGATAATAACTCTGAGAGAGTCTGGAGTTGGACCCCTAAACCCTATGTGCAGTACTTCATAAATTGGGTACTGCACAGAGGTTTATTTTTCCCTCTTTGTCTACACCAAATCTCTTCGCCAAAAATAGCCAATCTACAAGCTCCGTATATCACGACAGACCTGTTATTTTTGCCGAATGTTTGCCTATTTTCACAGAATGTGTGGGAAAAAGTAAGCTATGCGCATGGCTGACCGTTGCGCAGCGCGGATAGAGTTTGTATTGATGGTGGTGTACATAACACACAGCACATTTCCAGCGGTTGTATGTATGCGTATCATGTAGCCAGCACTTGTTCACTATAATGGACTCACACTGCGAGGCTGCTGTGATGGAAATATTGCCCCTGCAGTCAAGCTCGTTCGGCTGTTCCCCTGAAGCGCCAAGCATATAATAAAGATGGAAGGAAGCTCTTTATGTCAGCCCTCTGCAAGGAAACAGTCATCTGTAATTATCGCTTGCCTTTCAACCCTCATAGCAAACACAACAAATAAGTGCTGTAGCGTGCCCTGGCAACGCGCTTCAGCGAAAACGCCTGTTTGCTTGTTTGCATGCTTGTTTGTTTGTGTTCTGGAGATCACATGACCATGGTACCATAACTCCCCCTCCCCCCCAACAAACTCTACCCCTCCGAACCCCACCCCACCCGCACCCCCCACCCCATTTCGGAGCATCAAGTGCATTTGAAGTCACAATGTGGAAGTCATTAGCCGCAAATCCGTACAAATATAATAACAGGGTGATTAACCCTCTCAGAATTATCCTGCGCTCTCTTTTTTTCTCTTTTCTTTTTTTCTGAAAAAGGCTGCTCTTGTTGCCGGGTTTGTGCGGTGTTCTGCAAGCGCAGGGCGAGTCTTTCTCGTCGTCCTCCTCCTCTGTTTCCCGGACTTTTTCTATTTGTAGATCTGCATATATTTTATAGGAGGAGGTTTTTCTTTTCCCCCCTCTCGCTCTGCCTTTCATGCGGTGGTAGTTCTGTTTCCCATCACAGCCTGTGATGAGACCACAAGAAAGGCCTGGCCCATGTGACGAGAGCGCCACGGTCGCTTGGTGACAGGGAAAGGGCGGGGTGTGTGTGTGTGTGTGTGTGTGTGTGTGTGTGTGTGTGTGTGTGTGTGTGTGTGTGTGTGTGTGTGTGTGTGTGTGTGCGTGTGCGTGTGCGTGTGTGCGTGCGCGCGTGCGCGTGCGTGCGTGTATGTAGGGTGCTCTGAGGTGACGATAGCCCAATCAGTGCACCATGGGCACCTCATCACGGACGGGGAGTGAAACACACGGCCCCGCGCTACTTAACCCATAGCGGGCCTGCTCTTTTTTTGTTGTTGACGGATGTGTGGCCGTCCACAGGGCTTTTAAATGCTCCATTCATCTTTATGATGGCCTCACTTATCTCAGAGTCCTTGCAGATCCACTACTTCCCATTCCCACCGCAAGCAAATGGTGCCTTAAGACCACATCAACCCCCCTCCGGCGGGCTGCAAAACGCTGCCATATTTACCATCTCGTCCTGGAAGGCGAGCTTGGCCACAGCAGGCGGAGATGATTGCCAACAGCAGTTCCTTCCAAGCAGCCCGTGTGCAGACAAGCACCGCCACTCCACTCCACTCCACTCCACTCCACGCTTTAAAAACTCCAGACTGAAAGTACCTCAGAGGAGAGGAGACATTTACAAAGTCACTTTGGATAGCTCTTTTTGATGCAGTGCGTTGAGCGCTGCACGCAGCAAAGTTCAGCCCATTACGGTCTCAATCCACTCCTCCCACAGAGTCGGTATCCGAAGGACAGGGAGCTTATTTGGGATGCACTTGCATGGTTACCTCTCTCTCCTGGCCTGATGCTATATCCTCGCTGGCTGCAGCCCGGTCCGGCCTCTGATTACTTGGCGATGGAGTGACTAATAACCGAGTCTCTGCCAGCACCAAACCAAACTCTCCATGGTGATCAGCCTGCGTTCCGTTGGCCATCCTGGCCAGACCTCCGTCAGCCCAGCTCAAAAGAAAAACCCAAACTCCTATTCTGTCCTAACCCATTAAGACCTGAGGCCGATTCTACAAATGCCTTCTAAATCAGTAGTTCTCAAAAAACTATTTTGTGTCAAGGAACCCCCCCCCCCACACACACACACACACACACACACACACACACACACACACACACACACACACACACACACACACACAATGACACACACCACAGACTCCCATAGGTGCATCACGGTACAATTGTGGTGAGACGCTAAATCGCTGTCTTCTGTGAAGTCATGTTCCACTTCAGCAGCAGGTCTCAAGGTGGATTTACAAATCCGCTGGCTGTTGTCTGTCTGGGCAGCCTCGGCAGAATGAATCTGCCGAGGGAGAGGAGCCATTTACAAAACATAAAGTGCCCTCATAATTACAGGATAGCCCAGCACCGCTGAAGCAGCAGCAGCAGTAGTTGTGTTGTAGTAGTCGTATAGTATAGGCTGCACCGCCGGTCAGGTGAGCTCTCTGTCAGCCAGACAAAGGCTGGCTGACGGGCTCTGGATCAACAACAACTCCTAAACGGCTTTAATTAAAAGCAACTTTGGCTCAGTCATACACCGAGAGCGCCCCTGGGCCTGGGCTTCTGATTTTATGCTCAGACGAAGTGTGGTTCTTTCGGGAAGTTGAAAGAACTGTGTGAACCGTCTGTGTGTGTGTGTGTGTGCGTGTGCGTGTGCGTGTGCGTGTGCGTGCGCGTGCGTGCGTGCGTGCGTGTGTGTACGTGTGCGTGTGTACGTGTGTACGGATGTACGGGTGTGTGTGCACCTGTGTGTATATTATTGTGTGTTGATGTTGCAAACTTGTACTTAGTTTTTCGTGAATCTAGTACTGTATGGCTAAACAGTGAACACATGACACAAGGATAGGAAAAGTGCATTACATTTTGTTCGTTCATTAGATCATAATGTGAACAAAGCTAAATGTAGGCTATTTTATCACTGGGTCTATTACAGTATGTAATATTGTGTAGCCTAAATCCAACCCCTGAATCGCCAGCCACATCGGGTGATGCCATCGTTCGCAGGGTTTTCTTGGTTAAAATGTTCCAACCAGGCCAATCAGCATCCTTTGAAAGCAACAGCGTAATACAACTGTGCTAGACATTTCAAAACAACAGTGCCGGCAATAAGCATTACTAATTGCCCCTTGATTCCTAAAGAAAGGGACTGTTTTTCGCTATATCATCTGACATACTGTAACCTATCTGACTAGTTAGTACCAGTGTTGTTTGACAGTAATGTCACAGCCTCTTGAGCTGCAGTGGGAGCACTTTCATAATGTGCTGAATAATGAAGTGAAACCAAATGGTGTGCCAGGCTGTGTATTTTGGCTCTGTTTTACACTGTTTTGCCGGAGGCACATGTTTATGAACATTTAATGGACTTATCTTATCTTATCTGGTCTCTTGGGAAAGAGTTGTGCTGAGTATGACGCTATAGTATGAACTGGCTCAGAATCGTTTTATTTGTCACATCACAGATTTACAGATTTACACATAAGTGGGTGAAATTATGTTTTGTTTGTGCACGCTCCTCAACAATTTTGTAGCATTCCGTGAGAAGAGAGGGGGAAAGCGATTAATTAAAACAGAGATATATGCACACAGTATATACATATCCATACAGATAGCATATGTGATACACATCATGCAGGTGTGTACATGTTGCACATTGACGGCGCCAATTTCCTCAGCTCCTATTAACAAACGTAGGGCGGCTGACTTCCTGTCTTCCTCCGATTGTTCAAATTCATTCCAGAACTTTGCTGTAGGCCTATAGGGCTGATTTATGCAAGTGACACAGAGTGGTACAGTGTGATGATGTGTTCAGTTGTGACGCTGCTGTGGGTCAACCCGCGCGACCCTTAGCTGGGCGAGAGAGGTCTGTAAGGCGGGGAAGACACCTCCCTCTGCAGTGGTGGAGGTGGTGACTTCAAGTCATTGTTGTTGGGCAGAAACCCCTTATCTCCATATTTTAACTTAATAGTATTTTTTCGTAAATGAACGCCCTACTTCACGTCACACGAAAGCTTCAAAGGTAGCAGATCCACACGTGTTTTGAGCTTGTCGATCTGCTACTTTTGCTATTTATGAATTTGAATCCTAAAAAGTAACAGTTTTGGACATAGTACGAGGTTTCCACCCGACAGAGGTGAAGTAAATGTAACAATAATAATAATAACAATAATAATAATCTTTATTTAAAAATTCACATAAAAGCAAAAAACTGAACAAGGGTAAAAGACAAAAGTAATAGCTTAAAATCTGGTCAGTAGAATTCGTTAATTTAAGATAAGGTTACAATAAAATCAGTTAAAATCAAGGTCTAGAAATACCACAATATTAAAATAGGCCTACTCAAGTACAAGTAAATGGAGGAGGTGGGGCCGGGAGTGGCTTATTGTCGGTATCAGCCGGTAACACGCGGTAACTGTCCCGCAACAATGCGTTAGAACCCTGGGTGATGGATTGCTGAGGTGGAGCGCCACACCTACCATCAGCTCCCAGTACTTCCCGCATGACTTGCCGCACCCAAGCTGTACTAGTTGTCATACGCTGAGCTGGCGGTGCCCGTTAATGTATGATTAACGTGCCCGTTAATGTATGATTAACGTTAATGTGCCAAGTAATTGTTGCGAGTAAATAAAAATCACACCCGTGTGAACTAACTGAGTGGTGCAACTCCCCTCTACCCCTCCCCCCCTCTCTCTCTCTCTCTCTCTCTCTCTCTCATTAGCAGGCAACAGTGCAGCACTATCTCTCTCTCTGTTTCTGGCACAACAGCGCCACTTTTGCCCCTACAAGTACTCTAAACATAGTCGCATAGGTACATATAGGTACATAGGTTAAGACGGACATTGCTGTTCCTTCGAGTGGTTGCACCACCACGCCTCTGAGATGTAGTGCGGTAAGCAAGCATGGAAATGCTCAAGTAAAGTAAAAGTACCTCAAAAGTGTACTTAAGTACAGTTATACTTGAGTAAATGTACTTAGCTCCTTTCCTACCCCTGTCCCTCTGTAAGTGGACAGACACCCAAGAAGAGACCACAGAGTGTAGCAGCAGAAAAGAGGAGGGAAGAGGAAAAGCAGAGGACAGCGGAGGGAGGTGATAAAGAGCGAGTGGGTGGGAGGAAGCCAGAACAACTTGGGTCTAATTTATACTTGGCTGTTCATCGTGTCGCGCACCACAAACACCCGATCCACAAGCTCACAGTGGTGTTGCACCGTGGCGCCTTGCGATCTTGTAGATTGGCTATATTTCCACACACAGACACACGCAACTAGTGTTTAACTCAGGCTTGGCTTTTTGGACTGCAAAGCGGGGAATCCGAAAGAGACTTTTGCACCACAGCTGGCTCACCATGGGGGCATAATGACTGTCACATTGCGAGGCATGAGCTCATGCTCAACTGAGACGGCGTGGCGATGATGAAAGGGACCGGTCAATTGGCTCACCATGTACATAGATGATGAAAGGGACCGGTCAATTGGCTCACCATGTACATAGATGATGAAAGGGACCGGTCAATTGGCTCACCATGTACATAGCAACGAGAGCCTCCCTGGAGCCCGGCCAAAACACAGTGCCGGGCGGAAACCTCCTATCTCCTTATTTCAACTTTTTATTGTTTTTGTTTCGTTTTTCTTGCCCTAATGCCCTAATTTGACAAGCTACAGTGTCACACAAAAGTAGCAAAATTAGCAGATCTAGAAGCTGAGTGACTTGTCAGCTAATTTGTGCTATCTTTGGAAATCAATTGTGAAAGTGGTTTAAATCTGTCTGTGGGTTTTATACATATTTAATCAATGAAAAGTATTAAGAGCTTGTGACTAAATAGTAACAACGTTGTATCTGTTGGACCAGATAGGATCTTTTCCATTTCCTGAAAATCTTTTCAGTTTTGGACATGAAAGGTTTCCACCCGACATCGACGAAATGTGGAAGTCTGTTTGATTGACAGGAAACGATAGCAGGCTGTTTAATACCGTCGCATGTGTTCTCTTGCATTACCGCAGCCAGGCTAACACCTCTGAAGCTAAATGCAAATCCATTCTAAAGCATCTAGAATTTGCATGTTATCGCATTGTCGCAGCCGTTGCCCTTGTTGTGACATGTCTGGATTTTTGTGCGTGTGTCTTTTAAGCGACAATAAAAAATATAAAAAATAAAGACATATGTTGTTAGTGTCAGATGTTTTTTGTGTGGATTAAGTCATTCCTAATGCCCTGGCTACATTGAGGCAGTTAACAATTTAATGGCATTTATGAGTTCCTGCAATATAACTATAACTATAATAATTTATCAAAGCGCTGAATGAATATCCCAATTTTAATCAAAGCAGGAATTCAGACTTTGCGGCTAAAGCCTAATTTGTTATGCTTCCTCATGCAACGGCATCGTGCGCCAGACATAGCCGATGTACGTTGTATGTAAGTCCACAACACAGCACTGGTGCGTCGTGTTGTGGGCTTGTAGATCGGCTATGTTTGGGGCACACCACCGCCGTACGACAAAGTACAAATCGGCTTTAAAACTCTCTTGACAGGAGGTCGCCTGAGGCTGAGTGTGATGAGCTATGATGGCTCACTCGCCATTGTTTATATGACTTCTCTGTTTCAGAGAAGAAAAGACTCATTCCGACCATTGTTTTGCTTTGGGGACCATGCTCTCTCTCTGTCTCTGTCTGTCTGTCTCTCTCTCTCTCTCTCTCTCTCTCTCTCTGTCTCTCTCTCTCTCTCTCTCTCTCTCCCTCTCCCCCCCCCCCCCCCCCCTCTCTCTCTCTCTCTCTCTCTCTCTCTCTCTCTCTCCCTCTCCCCCCTCTCTCCATTTGTTCTCCCCCTCCACCATATGGTTGTCATATATTTCCTGGAAATTCAAACCATGTTTGCTTTAGCTGTATATCTGCAGGTCTCTTTTTTTCTCCTTCTAAGCTCTTGTGAAACTCGGGTTGACATTAATTGAAACAATACCAAGTCGTGATTGATCTCACTTTGACACGCTCGGTCGGGCCAATGGTACGAATTGAGACTGGGCAGAAACTACAAGTTATATTCCAGAGGCTTATCGTCTATTATCATTCCAAATGCATTAACAAAATATATATATAAAAAAAAACATCCAAGACCATTGACTCAACCTTAGATTCTCAAACAATTGTATATAGATGTCTGCCTTTAACATGCCTGCTTAGAATCACTTATTCTGATCCTTTACTCCATACACTGTCTCTTAACGTCGGGTCCAGGGACCACCAGGGACTGTCTCAAATGGACCCTTAAATGAAAACATTTGAGAATCAATCGCTGTCACAATTGACCTTTATTAGGTGTCACACACAGGGGTCATCATCATGTTGGCTTGTGGTGGACACCACAGCTCTTAACACTCTTAACAGCTCTTAACAGCTCTTAACACTCTCTCTCTCTCTCTCTCTCTCTCTCTCTCTCTCTCTCTCTCTTTCTCTCTCTCTCTCTCTTTCTCTCTCTCTCTCTCTCTCTCTCTCTCTCTCTTTCTTTCTCAAATGGAACCAAATGGACCATTTGGTTCCATTTGTATACTCTCAGAGTTATGAGGGTCCGACTCCTTGCTAATAAAAAATTTGAGAACCACTTGTACTAATTGGACTCCTAATGTGCTAGTGTCATAGCAAAGAGAGACTTGACATTCAGTAATTGGGTCTTATGATCAAAATAAGAAAATTATAATGGTGTGTAAAACAGAAGATCTAAAAATGTTCCATGGACAAGGCCAAGTCTTTGCTACGGACATATTGATGACCCCAGTGGACACATGCACAACAGACAAACTTAACACTCTCTCTCTCTATCTCTTTCTCTGGCCCGCAGAGTGCTACACTGCTAATGGCGAGGACTACAGGGGCATCCAGAACCAGACCAGCCTACAGGGGGGGAAGCCCTGCCTCTTTTGGAACGAGACCTTCCAGCACCCGTACAACACCCTGAAGTACCCCAATGGAGAGGGTGGCCTGGGGAGCCACAACTACTGCAGGTGAGGAGGGAAACCTGAGGACGGTTCTACAAATGTCTTCTAAATCCTGACAGTTTTCAGAAAACCCCATGTTTCTATGTCAGTGGTTCTCAAACATTTTCATGTCAAGGACCCCCAGGAATATATGTATTTGGCTGCCGACCCTCATCTGACAATATGTTGTTCCAGGGACCTCCCCAGAAGCAAAGATTTGACTTAAAAACGCTAAATAGCAGATCTACAAGCTCGTAGCGCTATGAGCTTGTAGAGCTGCTATTTTATGTTATACAATACCTAAAGTATAACATAATGCTTAAAACACCAAAAGGGGTTCCCGTTCTGAATGGGTTAAGCTACCAGTTCTATGAAAATAAAACAAGGGACTATAGCCCCCATGAGCACTTCAAACCTACATACTTTGACTATGTGGCAGATCTACAAGCTCACAACTTGTGAGCTTGTAGATCTGCTACTTTCAAAAACATCTAGAGGAAGATTTATTTTTTTGCAAAATGTGGCATATTTCTGAAACATTTTAACAACCCAAATCTGGTACAAATGATATAGTTTCAGATGGGGGTCCGTGGACAAATACACATTCATTTGTGCATCCTTGACATGAAAATGTTTTAGAACCAGCGGTTTAAACAATAATAAAACAATTTGGATGTAAGCCCAAATAAGCAACTACATTTTAGGAACAAGCCCAAAAAACCACAACCCGCAACTACCAATATTTACAAGCCTGACGTCGCTTATAATAAGCAGACCTTGCAACACTGCTTGTGGCTGTTTTCGACTACAAGAACCGAGTGAACCGTTCCGTGCCATCTCTAACACAGGTTCATAAGGTTCTCAGTGAACCGTTCCGTGCCATCTCTAACACAGGTTAGTGAACCGTTCCGTGCCATCTCTAACACAGGTTCATAAGGTTCTAGTGAACCGTTCCGTGCCATCTCTAACACAGGTTCATAAGGTTCTAGTGAACCGTTCCGTGCCATCTCTAACACAGGTTCATAAGGTTCTAGTGAACCGTTCCGTGCCATCTCTAACACAGGTTAGTGAACCGTTCCGTGCCATCTCTAACACAGGTTCATGAGGTTCTAGTGAACCGTTCCGTGCCATCTCTAACACAGGTTGATAAGGTTCTAGTGAACCGTTCCGTGCCATCTCTAACACAGGCTGATAAGGTTCTAGTGAACCGTTCCGTGCCATCTCTAACACAGGTTCATAAGGTTCTCAGTGAACCGTTCCGTGCCATCTCTAACACAGGTTAGTGAACCGTTCCGTGCCATCTCTAACACAGGTTCATAAGGTTCTCAGTGAACCGTTCCGTGCCATCTCTAACACAGGTTAGTGAACCGTTCCGTGCCATCTCTAACACAGGTTAATGAACCGTTCCGTGCCATCTCTAACACAGGTTAGTGAACCGTTCCGGATCTTAACCCGGACCTCAGGGTAGGAAATGCTGGCCTACACACAGAGGTCTCTGTGTGTTGCCCCGAAGGTTCCAAAGATCAGACATTACTTTACACTTCTGAATATCTTTTATCAGTGAATATCCCAGCAGAACGTGTAGTCCTGTCAACACAAGGACGCAGCCATGGCATGCTACAACTACAAGCAAATGTTTGTAAAAGCAAATCTCCATCCCTCATCCCAGGAACGTCAGAGGGACATGGCGCGGTGGCTTTGGGTCTCCAGAAAGCCCCAATCCATCCGTCAGTCATGCCCCATGTAGGACTGTCAACGTTTGCATGCATGACTGTCCAACTTGTGTATTTGTATTGAGCCGCACTCCTTCGCGAGTCAAGACAAATTTCAGCGGAGACTTCCAGAACAGTGGCTTGGCCCAGATAGCCGAGCCATGAGAAAAACCGTACATCTCTTCCCCCCAAAAGCCTCTGAAACGTTTTCTCTAAGTCATGGTCGTAAACTCATAAAGCAACAATGCTTTGAAGTGGCAATGGACGGATTTGTTTAAACTTGGCCCCGGACGTGCATTCTGAAGATTTATGCGTAGGGATATATACAGCGGATTGAGGAAGGCTTTCGCCACACATTAGAAGCTTATTATATTCGACAAGTAGAGCAAAAATGGACATCTTCATTGTTTAGATTTGACATATTTTGGCAATTGTGTGATACAGTGAGAAATATTCCCCCCCCCATACTGTCTACACACTAACAGACCATAGCTTTGTTACGTCTTGACAGAAGGGTTTCAGTCAGTATGGACTCCGGTCAGGATTGAAGCTCTATTTCAGTCCCCCAGACAGACTTCTCTCAGACTGTCTAAAGAGTCACTCATCAGCGATGCACAGTGAAATCCCCCGGTGATCATTTAACAATTCGTAACTCTGTGTGTACAAATGTGTCTGAAAGTGTACCTTTGTACATTTTCAGAAAGGGTTTGATTTGTTGGGATAGGGGATATAGAGGGAATCCATGCCTCTGTGTTTGATATCCCCCTCTCTGGTCATTCATTTCTTATCCTTCATGCTGATATGTTTTATCCCTGCTTCTGCTCTGGTTATTAACCCATTCTGGGCGGGAGCCGGGAACCCCTTTTGGTGTTCTAACCCTTCTGGACGGGAACCCCTCTTGGGGTTCTGTACAGTATGTAGCCTACAGTATTCTATTATATTCTGATATATCAATATTTGAAGTATTTCAGAGAACCGTAGGTCAGTGTTGATCATATACTGTAGGTTTCCACCCGACAGAGACAATATGCATTCCTTTAGGGAAATGACTGTCGCTGTCGGATGTGTTTGATGTTTATGTTTGTGTTTTTAATCACAATTAAACAATTTAATAAGTAAAAATGTGTTAATCCCATTAACCCTGGCGTCCCTATTTTGACCGAATGTGGTCATTTAAAAAAAATGCAAGGATAGGAATTCCTCCAAGCTCACAACAACGCAGCGCGATGGGACACATTGTGAGCTAGTATAGAGCTGCTATTTTTACTATTTGTCATACAAAGAACTACATGGTTTAAGCTGTTAACGTGTTTAAAAACTAATAATTGAACCCTGCTCTCAGAGTTAAATGAACACTGAGGATGTTACTGTGTTACTGTGCAGTGAGGAGACTGATTCTCAATAGATAAGAGATGGCCTTTATGAGTCGTTCACACAAGCCTTTGTTACGTGGCTGTTTTCCGGATTCCATTTCCCCCCAGGAATAGGTGGAGAATGTAGGGGGGTTTGAGAAAGTGATATCTCCTGTTTTCATTTTGTGTGTGTGTGTGTGTGTGTGTGTGTGTGTGTGTGTGTGTGTGTGTGTGTGTGTGTGTGTGTGTGTGTGTGTGTGTGTGTGTGTGTGTGTGTGTGTGTGTGTGTGTGTGTGTGTGTGTGTGTGTGTGTGTGTGTGTGTGTGTGTGTGTGTTGCGTGCGCGCGTGCGTGCGCGTATACTTCTCAAAAGTTGGTAATACACGTTTCTGACTAAAATTACTCTAAATAAAATAAAATAAAATAAAAGGCTTTAGCTGAGCGGTGTGGGAACATGCTCACAGGTCTAACTGTACAGTAGGTCTGCACCATTGAATCAGATTCAGAATCATTCTCATCTTTATTGCCACTTCACATGATCACAGGATTAAGATCGCCAGAGGCTGAACAGCAGTTAACACACAGTTACAGGCCAATAGAAAGTACTGTAAATCAGTGATGCTCAAAGTGGGGTCTGGGTTTACCCCTAGGGTTGGGATGGGGGTTCCAGGGGGTCCCGACTCCCCAGCAAAATGTGTTGATACAGCATCACAATCATTTTAATCACTTTTTTATTTTACTGTATACATTGGTTATTAAAGATTTCAGAAAATAATAATAATAATAATAATGAAAGTATTGGAATGTTTTGAGTAATTTAGAATTTCTTTTAACACAAATCTTCTCTTATGGGGGTCCCTGGCAGCTGGCACAAAACATTTTCAAATGGGGGTCCGTGGCCCATAAATTCTTGGGTTCCTTAACATGAAAATGCTTGAGAGGCACAGCAGTTTAGTATAGCACGAAAGCACAGAGGTCATGAAAGGACATTAATATGTTCTTTGTTATCGGCAACAATGATGAAACGTTCGTCTCCAGCATTCCCCTATATGACGTGCACACGTCCCACAGCCGTGGAACATGCATAAATATTTGATCTATGCTGGGTTAGCCTTGTACTGCTTGTACTGTATGCACAGGGCTCAGCGTGTGTACAGTACATATTTATGTTTTGTGGGTGTACGATCATTCACATGCGTGCACACAAATGTACACATATGCATATACATTGTGCATGCGCACAATCCGCACATGTGCACACATGTACATATTGTGTAGTGTGTGTACAATGTGTGTACTGTGTGTGTGTGTGTGTGTGTGTGTGTGTGTGTGTGTGTGTGTGTGTGTGTGTGTGTGTGTGTGTGTGTGTGTGTGTGTGTGTGTGTGTGTGTGTGTGTGTGTGCGTGCGTGCACTCACACTTGCACTCATGTGCCCTAAGAGGGAGAGTGCTCCCACCACAGACGGAGAACCATATGGGAAAGGGATTTAGACACCACAACAAAATTTGGATTTCAAAACTCCTTATTTACATCTGTGGCCTGTGGCTAGTCAAATTCTGTTTCCATTGACCCCCCCAACTATCCCACTTACCTCTAGCACTAACAACTCTCTCTTCGCCTGGCCATGTCTGTCTGCCTCCATCTCTCTTTTGGCACTACAGAAGAACTGCAACCTTTCAATGCGTGGTATGACCGAGATCGTGAAGGGGGTTAAGCCCGGTTAAATAGCCAATCGATAAGCCCACACAACGCGTCGCAATTGCGGCACGTTGTGAGCATATAGATCAGCTATTTTAAGCATGTGATATTGAGCTTTAAAGTCCCTGTCCAGTCCACACATGATGTCCCATGGTGTGGTTGAAAATCTCTGTCCATCTTCAACCGCTTATCAGGAGTCGGGTCACGGGGGCAACAGTTCCAGCAGAGATTTCCAGACTTCCCTCTCCACAGCTACATTAGCAACTTCCTCCTGGGGGATCCCGAGGCATTCTCTCACTCGTGAACAAGACCCCAAGATAGACCTGCACTGCACAATCCATCGGTTTCCTGCTGAGAACCATGGTTTCAGATTGAAAATCTTTTTAGCCTATATAGAAACCTACACAAACTCGGGCGGATGGTCAGGATCGAAACATTGTGAATAAAAAAATTAACCACTATTAAAAAAAAAACTTGGAGGTGGAAGTGGATCTTTAACCACGTAAACCTCTTAAATATTTCATTGACCGGGATCCCCCAGGGGTCTATCCTTGGCCCCTTCACTTTTACACAGAATCTCTTCCCCGAAAAAATCAACAACAATGTTAGTTAGTCTCAAAGTTTGCAACCAGAATTGGGCCACTGGGGTTCAAGTGGTTATAGAGAAGGATATGGGAGAAGGAAATGTGATGAAATGTGGTGGAGAGGGGGGGGGGGGGGCTGTCTGATCCCAGCGCCAAGGGGGGTTTTATGAAGCGAGGGCTGAGGCACAGGTGGATAACATGAGGCTAAGAAACATCGCATGTCGTTACTTGAACACACGTCTCCGAACGGGGAGCGGATGTACAGGGATTAGAGAGGCGTGTGTGTGTGTGTGTGTGTGTGTGTGTGTGTGTGTGTGTGTGTGTGTGTGTGTGTGTGTGTGTGTGTGTGTGTGTGTGTGTGTGCGTGTGCGTGTGCGTGTGCGTGTGCGTGTCTGTACGCGCGTGTCTGTGTGCGCGCACAGCTCAGACAGTGAAGCAGGTGCAGTGGGGGCGATGGGATATCAGGATTGAAGGAAGTGGGTCTCATAAACCCCTCTGTTCTCATCTCATTGTAGGGTTTTCCCCAAACCGATTAAGTTGAAAGAGCTCTGTGATACTAGAGACAGAGAGAGAGAGAGACCTAATAGTCCCCACTTTTCATCTTTATGGCTCTCAATAAAATAGCCCAGTGAAAACGGAGAAGAAATTTGGCTGAGGGAAACCTCACATTAATCCTGCCCAAAAAGGAGTCCACTCCTATGCTAGCTTGTAGGCTAAGGCTAAACAAGAGTCATTATTATTCAATAAATATGTACCATAATCATACACTCTCAGGGTTGAATTAACCCTGCTCTTGTGACGTTATCGGATATAATCACTTTGTGCTTAACGTTCCCTGCCGTTCCCGTAATAACGTAAATAAAGCTTTAGTCTGGCCGCCTGCCGATCCCGTAAATTACATGATAAGGGTCTTTATATTATTTAATCCATGTTTTGATCCGATCGAGTCGACAGCCGAGTCCCGTTATCATGCTAGTGTCGAGTGTGACACTGGACCGCGCCATCTTAAGTTGCGCGTGCATCTACGTGCATTCTATGTGCTGCTTTTAATGGCCTTTATCTCCAAATCGACACCATGAATGTCGTTTCTGGTGAAAACAAGGTTTTTCAACGGCCGACAGCCAGCACTGTGACCCAGCGAGAGAACAACAACCGGTCAAGACACCACCCACACCATTACGTCATCTTAACATCCGGCTATGGATATTTTGCTCTTCAAAAATAAGGGTGGAAAGGGGGAAAACCTTGGCAATGCGCGATAAATAAATATATTAATCCCGGCGGGGATTGTGTGACACTTCTAAGATTCTAAGATTTTCTTTGATAGGCTCCTCTGATCTTTCTCAGGGAGTTAAGGACTGTACCAAAGACATCGCAGAAAGGTAGATTGATATTTTTGTTCACACGGTGCACAAGAGCTTCTTAATAAACTCTCCCGCACACAGAGACTAGACTCCCCTCTGCTGTCTGCTCCATTAGTATGAGAGTGTGAATTGTGTGATGGTTTGTGTGAGTGGTCATTTCCTGGCTATTTGTATGCAGGTGTGTGTGTTCGCTGCCAGGAAGGAATTTATGAGTGTCCACTTTACTGTAGCTGTGAATGCCATTCCCCTCAAACGGATGGGATAATGGCAGTGTCACAGTGAGTTATGTTCCTTGCCTATATTGTAATTGAATCCCCATGATGTCAGGTGTAAATTTGAGATTGTGGCGTGCCATCACACGGCCATCAACATCTACATGTTCCAACTGGATGTAGCACAGGCCACCTGAATGCAGCAGATAGGCCACCTGAATGCAGCATGGGCCATATAGACACAGCACAGGCCACCTGAATGCAGCATGGGCCATATAGACACAGCACAGGCCACCTGAATGCAGCATGGGCCATATAGACACAGCACAGGCCACCTGAATGCAGCATGGGCCATATAGACACAGCACAGGCCACCTGAATGCAGCATGGGCCATATAGACACAGCACAGGCCACCTGAATGCAGCATGGGCCATCTAGACGCAGCACAGGCCACTTGAATGCAGCATGGGCCATATAGACACAGCACAGGCCACCTGAATGCAGCATGGGCCATATAGACACAGCACAGGCCACCTGAATGCAGCATGGGCCATATAGACACAGCACAGGCCACCTGAATGCAGCATGGGCCATCTAGACGCAGCACAGGCCACTTGAATGCAGCATGGGCCATATAGACACAGCACAGGCCACCTGAATGCAGCATGGGCCATATAGACACAGCACAGGCCACTTGAATGCAGCATGGGCCATATAGACGCAGCACAGGCCACCTGAATGCAGCATGGGCCATATGGATTATGGACGCAACACAGGCCACCTGAGTGCAGAATTGGCCACTTGAATGCAGCATTGGCCACCTGAATGCAGCATTCAGTATTTAAGTCCGACGTCATTTTGTAGTGCTACGTTACGTCCGGGTCCAAGTGGCACCAGCTCCCGTCCTCATCTCATTGTAAATAGAATATCTAAACGCGTGAATCTTTTTACAATGACGTTATTCTTCAGAAAGGAAGCCATTGAGGGTTAAAATGGGTCTTAATGCTTCCAACTCGAGTAGAATTATTAATGTTTTGTACAAGTGTCCATGACAAAGAAAATATATGATGTGGAGACAATAAAGACTATTATTATCATTATTATTGAAGGTGGTAACAGTCCATTTGCTCAGTACAATATTTCGGGTGCATATTTAGAATGTGTGCAGGGTTGAGTATGTTGAATCTAGTTTGCAATTAATGAGGTGATAGTATTCCGTGTGGGGCAGACGGCCTGTCACAGCCAGATTTGGGAGAGCAGCAGCTTTGTTGTTGCGAGGAAAACGGTAAAATTAGACTTTCGTGGTTGTTTTCGTCTCAGATTTAGTCACAGTATAGCTCTATGGGGAGAATGTCATACTGTACAATCCACTGTGTTAAAGCTACAATCGTTTGATGTTCTACCTGGGATTTGAACCTGGTTCTACCGCCTGTCAGACCAAACTTGTACCGATCTTCTGAGACGGAATACCCACTTGGAGAGTATACTGTATTGCACTTCAGCCTCAGGCAGTACTGCTTGTCAACCAGACGTCAGGGTGGAATTCCTTGATGGAAGGCTGACTTATATGGTATTAACAGTCTACCATACAGATATGTTGAAATGTTTTATTCCTTAACATGCGTTCCGGATTGCAGCTTCAATTTAACACATTTTGTACACTCTATGGCGTTACAAATGGATAGATTAACACCAAGGATTTGACTGTGCATGTGTCAACACGAGGGACCTTGTTAGTAACAGTTGATACAAGCACCATGTCTCTGGGCTACATTTGACAGATCCTAATCCACCAACTATACCCCCCAAAACCCCATAGTAAAACAGGCCTCTCAAAATTACGTCCAATCAGCATTCCTCCACACTCACTCTGTACTACAAGGCAGAGGAGGGTTCTACTTTCTTCTTCATTGTGTAAGCTAAGATCCCTTGAAAAGCAAGC
>NC_136793.1:21470806-21675806 GCF_951216825.1 Electrona antarctica
GTGCTGTCATAGCAGACACAACAGGGAGAGAAACACAGCAGAGGTAAGAGTAAGCGCCACACCAAGATGAATAATAATAATAATAATAATAATAATAATAATAAAAAGAACACTGGCCCTATACACTCGAACTCTGAATGCGTGAATGTCAATAAATGTATACATTGAATATACTGTATGAATCAATATACAATACATGTATCAACACTGAGCATATGAATGAATATATTTACAGTCTGTCAACAATGAATAATGATTAATGAATGAGTATATCAACAATGAATATACGCATGGATATGAGTAACAGTCTATCAACAGCGAATATGAGATTATATTGATTGTATATATGGTCTGTCAACAACAGAACTTCAACAGTTTATATCTGGATGAATACACAATCTATCAGCAGACTAAGAATGTATATACAGTATATACAGTTTTCTAGGAACAGTTATCCTAGACATCTGTCAACGTTTGGCAATGTACTGTACATCCTAATAGTACATATGGAAGTAGTTCAATATAAGTAGTTCATACTGTATGCTGTCCATTTAGAGGTCAGCTGTCAGAAACCTGAAACAGACAGGTTTCAGGTCTTAAAGCTTGGTTGTGGAGCCTGATGGCTAATGGCACAAAAGACAAGTAACTTTGTGGTGTGCTGCGGAGGGATGAGTTTGTTAGCTGAAAGTGCTCCTCATCTTCACTAGCTCATCTTAATGGATGGGAGTGGTTCTCCAGTATAGCATCCTGCTTCCTCCTCCTCCTCCTCCTCCTCCTCCCATCTGCAATCACCTCCACATTGTTAACTCCAACTATGGAGCTAGCCTTCCTCAGCAGCGTGTTCAGTTTCGTTGGCATTAGCTTCCTCCGTCCATTCCTGTAGAGGGCCTCAACGTTGTCAGTCTAGAGCAGTGCAGTTTATTGTCTCCAGGCGTACGCTGTGTGCGGAGCAGGTAGCTGATGGCATCATCCACACCACACCAGTGTTTGCCTGGTGTGCAAACGGCAGGGGGTCCTGGGGGGAAGATGGTCAGGGCTTTTTGACAATGATTGACCATGATGAATGAATGCACTGGGCTGAAAATGTGCCTGTAAAACCGGCAAAGGGATGACATCACCGCCACAACACTCAGTGGGACGTAAACAATAATAGCAATGGCCTGTGAGAATTCTCATGCCCCCCAAAAAATGCTTCTAATTGCCTGCCGTCATGCCTCCCCCTGCCTTGCCTGGACCTGAACTTAGCTCATGCAGTGTGAGCTGCCAGTTACTGACTGACGCTGGTTCCGTGTGTGTGTGTGTGTGTGTGTGTGTGCGTGCGTGCGTGCGTGCGTGCGTGCGTGCGTGCGTGCGTGCGTGCGTGCGTGCGTGCGTGCATGCGTGTATGCAATGCATGTGTGTGTATGTTTCCCTTTGGCTTTTTTAGCTTGTATCTTCATGTGTTTGCACAGAAGTATTCAGAGGCATGCGTCTATGTGTGTGTACATGTTTGTCCATCATACATAATGCATGTCTAGCTATATGTGTGCATGCGTGTGTGTGTGTGTGTGTGTGTGTGTGTGTGTGTGTGTGTGTGTGTGTGTGTGTGTGTGTGTGTGTGTGTGTGTGTGTGTGTGTGTGTGTGTGTGTGTGTGTGTGTGTGTGTGTGTGTCTCCATGCATCCGCCTCTATGCGGATGCATACGCGCGCGCCTCTATGCATCCGCCTAGTCTCAGCAGTTTTGGATGATAGATCTCCTGGTGTCATTAACTGTCATTCACGGAGGCTTCTGTGCATCGTTTCTACCGGCTTGGCAGCGACTTACAAAGAGCTGCCATTTTTTTGTTGTTGTTTCTTTAATCCCGTCACATACTTACCTCCACTAACCTTTTTAATTATAGGTGTTGAAAATGAGCTGGGGGCGGGTGAACCCACAGCCCGTTTCCATGCCGCAGAACAGGTTTTTTTCCCTTTCTTCTTCTTTTAAACGTCCACATGTAGCGTTTGTTTGGGATGAGGCTTGTCTGGGTTTTCACAAAAAAATAGAAGAAGGCAAATTTGCGTTTCAAGCACTATGATTATACTATTAGGCATTGCACCTTCACCACTTCTTAGTTTTCTAATAATAAAAATAGCACACACATCTTTCATTCTAGATTGCTGTGCTATAATGAAAGGTTATATTTTGTGAAAGCACACCGTAATGATTAGAAGAGTTTCAGCTGCCGGGCAGATTTTTTGTTGTCTGAGAGTGAGACTTTGTTTGAGATTTGGCTTTTGGATTTTCCACATTCATAATAGACTAGGTAGTAACCCTCTTTTCCCCTCAGGGCAGTACAGTATGCGTGACTAAAGCCTAATGTGGGATGAATGGCCATAGACCCATCATCTAATAATGCATGTCTGGCTGGACAACTTGGGCCTGGCTACCTACTGTACTATCCATGTAGTGTTTGTCAGTGTGCTTGACTGCGAAGGTTTACTTTGTGTGAGTGTGTGTGTGTGTGCGTGCGCGTGCGTGCGTGCATGCGTGCGTGCGTGCGTGCGTGCGTGTATGCATGAATGTGTGCACATAGAGTTTTGTTGTAAGCGTACGGCTTTTCAACTGACCCATTTCACAGTAGTGTGCATTTAGTGGCCTGTCCGTGCAGCCAAGTACCCCACCTTTATGTCCCAGGGAAAAAGGAGAGAGCAGAGAAAATGCCTTATCTGTAGTGAAACGAGGCCAGCCTTTGTTGCCGATGATGGCCTTCCAACTTCCAGTTGTGCGCTGTCTGTAACCCATCCATTCGGCATGCGTCCCAGTTCTCTAGCTAACAGCAGGGGATCATCGCCCATATCGGATGGTACCTCGTCTCTCTCTCTCTGTCTCTCTCTCTCTCCCTCTCTCTCTCGCCAGAGTTCTGGCTCACACGATATTCAAATGCTTCCACTTATCACGCCTAAACAGGGGAAGGGAATAAAGTGCCCCCGCTTTTGTTTTTGCAGTTGCGCAAATTCGTCCTAATGAAAATCAAATTAGTCAAATTAGTATGCTACAGAAATTAACAGCAGAGGATTATCTGCCATATCGGATGGGGCCTGAACTATCCTTATTTTTTAGGATGATCAATTCTTATTTTATAGGCAAAAAATAAAATGGCAAAAGATTTTCAAAATAGACTATCTACAAGCTCACAAACTAAGCTATTTTCACAGTTGTTGCATGCCAATTTTCATTATATTTGCATGACACCGTTGTGCGACGAGTATAAAATAGTGCTTAAGTGGTTAATTGTTTTGTTGATGTATTAAAAACCTGCACTTCTTGATTATTCGATTATGGAAAAGGTAATACAAATAATTATCCCTAAGAAAATAATGGATAGCCCTATGAAGTGGATTGCACCGCGGAAACACAGCCGCTCAGTTGAGACGGTTTTCTCCCTCCGGGCCAGACCAGACCAAGCAGAGCTCTCAGACATGAAAAGCCTCCGTCTCATCTATTGTGAAACCAGAATGGCCACGTGGTGCCGCACCTTCTGGCAGTGCCTGTCCTCATTCTGTTGTGTTTGAAAAGCGGCGGCTGCAGAGTGAGAGAACGCTGATGCTCCGTCAGCGTCTCGCTCAGTCTGCGGCCGGCTCAGAGACCCCGGGTCGGCGGTGCTGGATGGTGTGCCAGATAGAATGGGCACAAGCATGGCTTTTGTTTTCGTTTAGTCTGTCTTTTGTTTTGTCTGCGACCTCCGTTTTGTCTATCCTTTTCTTTTTGTGCCCCGGTCTTTGTTGTCGCTTCCCTGTCATCTGAGGCAATGCCACCCCGGGCGAGGGTGACACGCCCTGGTGGCGTGCGCCTGTGCCAGACGTGAGGTCACGTGATGTCAGAGCGAAACACGCAGGCCAAAGTGGATTATAGTGTACGCTAAGACATTGTTGACCCTGGTAATTCCTCAAGGCAGGAGTTACTGTGTGGTTGAATAACGTCAACACTTTTCAAGATGGTGGGACGTTCTACTGTACAGATTGATATTATATAATAGCAGGTTCTGTTGTCATTCTGGTTCAGTGGGTCCCAAATTGGGACCCTAGGATTGCAGTGGTCCTTGAAGGGGTTCAAGGGGGTCCAGAACAAAATGAGGAGCAGTTTAGGGACTTAAGCACTATGTATTAAAAAAATGGCTTCAATAGCAGATTTACAAGATCTGCTGTTTTTGACTCTTTTAAAATTATATATTATTATTATTATATTTTACTATTTTTGCATACGACATTCACAAAATAGGGACACCAGGTTCGAAGTGGTTAATTTCACTATAATTACACCAGCTAGAAGTTAGTCCAGTGAGAGAATGCTCTGTATAAGAATGACTACTATGTTTTAATCTGATAATTATATACTTTACAGTGAGAAAGGTTTGTACGGTAATGGAGAAAAACTGGAATTCAAGATTTTCAAGTGCATTTATATTCCTTTATTTCTGTCCAAAGTTGTTTAAAGTTTAAGTTTGGCACTATTCTGAAATGGCTAATGTATTGTTGCATTCTTCATCCTGGCCTCGTGGAGGAGGGCAGAGCGGGGCTAATGGTGTGTCACCGAGGGACACCACACTTAATGAGGTGGAAGTGATTGGACAGATAAATCACAGTATCTTCTGGCAAAGGCAGTGCACTCCAAACTGGTGGAGGTTCCCGTGGTGTACATGATGACATAGTGTGTTGTTAAGAAACCTTGTGAACTTGTAATGGTGTGGCTCTGCACTGTCTTACAGTAGAGTAGGTATACGTATTACGTAGTATGTTTTACATTTTTCTAGAGCTTTAACTTTTCAACAAAAATATGCTTGTTTTCTTTTTTTCAACTTATTGTTTTTATTGTCATTGCCGGGGTAGACAATACATTCTATACATATGCATCATATATCATCATTCAGTTCTTCAATACAAAATTGTCTCCCCAAGGAGACAGCAGCAACATAGAAAGTAACACATTTGAAAAATAATAATCATAAATAATACTAACAACAATAATAATGAAGAAATGTAAACATGAAAGACAACATCTTGATCGAGTAATTCAACAGACATGAAAGAAAATAAATAAATAAATAAAATAGAATAAAAATAAAGTAAAGAAAAGGAAAGAGGGGGAAGGGGGGGGCCGGGGGGGGGGTCCAAAATATGCTTGTTTTAACAAAACAAATACTGTAGTGTAGGCTACAGTACCGTACATGGACATATGAAAACAAAATACAACTTTCTTACCAACAACAGTATACAGTACAGTACCAATATTGTCTGGGATAAAATGTGTTATGGCAAAAAAAATAAAAAAAATAATAATAATTTGTAGACTAACAAAGATTCCCTTTACTGATATGAATGCCTTGTTCCATCTCTGTCTGCCCAGTATGTCGAAGAACCTGATCTTTGAGCGGAAACTAGCAGGTGACTTGAACGGTGAAAGTGTCACATTTTCTCTAGAAACATGACATGACATGTCACTGTCAAAAAGGCAGAGAATGCTTTGGTGTGACTGCCTTTCTTTTGCTGGCATGCATTTAGGTGATGGGATCCCGCCAGCAGAATGTGATTGACATGGATGCTTTGATGTTGTGCTCGTTTTGAAGCTTGTCTCTCATGTGACAAAAGGTAAAACTTGCTGTTCCTCCACCAGTGGATACGTATGGCTCTGTACTAAAAGTTCAAATCTTTTACTGCACTGGTTCTCAGTTCAGTTTATTCAGTTCAGTTCAGTTCAGTTCAGTTCAGTTCAGTTCAGTTCAGTTCAGTTCAGTTCAGTTTATTTTGGTCATAGAATGAACATTAATTTAATGTGATCATTACTTTGCATTTAGACCAAAAAGGTATAGGCTTCATTGAAGCCAGTGGTTTATTTTGCCTATCCTTAATCTTAATCTTAATTGATATGTACTATTTGGCCGCAGACCCCCAGCTGTAAATGTTTTGTGCCAGGGACCCCCCAGAAGACAAGATTTTGTTTAAAACATTCAAAATGATAGATATGATGTTTGTGTATAGCCAACATATACTTTACAGTAAATGGATAAAGTGGGTTAAAATGATTGTGATGCTACTGTATATTGGCTACTAGTTTTGAACCAATGTTTTGGTAGAACAACATTTCAACTTGTATAGTGGAACAGTGCGTGAAGGTTCATCATTTTTATATCCCCTTCACACGATTATTATTTAAAACCTTTTCATCTTATGGATAGGTACACATATTCAATGATAATTTCTAAAGAGCATGCTGCACTGAATAAAGTTATCCTTGGTATGGTAGGAAAAGCTTTGGCATTACCAACATAGAAAGATGTCACCCTCTTTTAAGCAGGAAATTCACATCTTGATTTACAGCTGTAATGTCACACATTGATTGTACAGTATACCTTTGATTGATTCCAACCCTTTCAGGAATGCCTGATTAAGCCTGTCCATCACAATGGAACCATAGACATATAGTGCTGCTCCACATCCACATTTTGGCAAGCTAAGCAGCCTCGCCCTGCACACATTAAAACAAAGCAACTATGCACTTGGCGTAGGTTTGATCACTGCGCGTTGATGGAAACATGTAGCAATGATATACTGCCTTTAGCAGGATTGACTTATTAACATCCTTCAACCTGCCATCCATGTTTTGGGCTTGGCATTTATAGAGGAAGACATAATATAGAGAAGTGATTCGCAAACATTTTCAGAAACCTGGTTTAGTAATTTTGTTTTGTTCTTGCAATGGCTTCTATTTCAGCATGCTAACTTTTCAGGAAGAGAAAGGATGTCGTTTTTATTAGTTTGGAATCCCCGTCGATGATAACATTGGTAAGGCAGGTCTCTAAACTGTCCATAGCCCACCGATGAGACGCAGAATGAATAGACGGAAATTGTGGCCTCGTATAATGAGCATTAGTGACCAAATTATATGAAAATAAGATTGGAAATTAAGGGGAAAAGTGCTCCTTTAACCCATTTTTTTAACCCAATAGCTAAAGCATAACATAATGCTAACACCAAAAGGGGTTCCCGGTTAAGTGGGAACCCACTGGAACCCCCTCAAGGACGCCTGGCTGGAGGTCCCCAGACCCCACTTTGAGAACTAGCAATATAGATTCTGTCACCATGCACATCGTCATCACTGCTCCAAGGCACAGCGCTATACATCGTACAGGTAGATTCTCTGGCGCTGCAGTGTGGAAACAAATCCCCCCCCCCCCCCCCCCAACAGTTCCTGCGGCCATTGGGTGCGTTGTCTGCTCTAGTGTGTGTGTGTGTGTGTGTGTGTGTGTGGAGGGGGGGGGGGGGGGGGGGGAGCTATGCTTTTAGCTTTTAGAAGATGAAAGAGAAGAATACCTGAGCAGACATGAAGAGGACGGTGCTTGTTGTTGGTGCTCTCACCTTCCTTGTCATTGTTTATAAAATCAGAATATTTTCCTAGACACAGTAAAAGTTACATTATTGTGTGTGTGTGTGTGTGTGTGTGTGTGTGTGTGTGTGTGTGTGTGTGTGTGTGTGTGTGTGCTGCACTGAATAGCATATGTGTGTGTGTTTGTGCGTGCGTGCGTGCGTGCGTGCGTGCGTGTGTGTGTGTGTGTGTGTGTGTGTGACGCGGCTTGGCCTGTTGTAGCACCACCATGAGGCTGATTTGAAAACTGTCAAGTGGCATTTCTTCCTCAGCCTAGTGGGAATATGCATGCACAGTTTCACCGCAATCGGATGCTGCGTTGAGTAATTGTGGCAATTTGTACAAAACGGGTACAAAGCGGGCTACTCCTGAAAGGTTTAGAAGCCAATCGTAGGCAATGAAGGTGGATTATGAGAAATCAAACTCGCGTCTTGATCACATGACTATGGAGAGCATGTGTACCGATTTGCGTGAAATTTGGATAAAATCTGAAGGAGTAATATTAGAAAATGTGTTTTACATATGTCGGCCTCCTGGTGGCGTTATAAAGAGCAGATGTGAAAAATTCCACGCAAAGGTTTTTCCTTGGCCTCTAGGGAGTTGGCATACAAAGTTATCCACAGATCCGTGCAGTTAGAGGTAAAAACACTTTTCGGCGAGTTATAGCGCCACCATGAGGCTGAGTTGAAAATGTTCACGTGGCATTTCTTCCTTGGCCTAGTGGGAATGTGCGTGCACAATTTCACGGAAATCACACGATGTGTCCATGATTTGCAGCATTTTGTTTGAAACTGAGCACTCTGGAAGCCAATCTTAGCCAATCAGGATGGAGTCTGAGAAATCTGAAAGACCTGTTTCGTTGAATGGCTCTAGAGAGACTGTGTACCAATTTGCGTGATGTTTGGACAAAATCTGTAGGTGTACTGTCCAAAAACTGGTTTTGCACAAAGCGGCCTCCTGGTGGCGCTATAACAGGCCGTTCTGGAAATTCTGGGTCAGAGGTTCATCGTTGGCATCCAGGGAGTGTGTGCAAAATTTGACATCGACCGGGTTAACGGTGCCGGAGATTAGCTGTTCACAGACGGACGGACACACGGGCGGACGGACACACACGGATGGACACACACACGGACATACTCTCTCCCCATGCCTTCGGCCTGGTGGAGACAATTATAAAATTATTATAGAAAATAATATGTGTATGTGACCTTGTTTGGGAAACAGTGGGTCGGGGTTCTCTGTGCTCTAAATCAGTGGTTCTCAAATGAAGAATAGATAATGGACCTTCAAATGAAACGTGTTGAAAACCCCTGATCTAGAGTTCAGGTCGCTACGCTTCCCTCACACCTACGTTCTGTCCATCTGATCAACCCCACTTAGTGCCCGCATGTCTAAATTATGGCACTGTGTGTGTCTGTGTGTGTGCGTGCGTGCGTGCGTGCGTGCGTGCGTGCGTGCGTGCGTGCGTGCGTGCGTGCGTGCGTGCGTGCGTGCGCGTATGACTCAACCTTTTAACATCTGTCAGTTAGCCTGGCTTGGAGGAAGGGGGGGGTATGAGCTGTGCTTATTGTTTTGTTACTATGACCTCTGACCCCATTTGGCTCCACCCACACCTGCCCCCAGGGGAAATACCTCCACCCAGAGCTGTGAAACTCTGTCAGACAGACAGGATCTGTCAGACAGACAGGAGACTCTGTCGCACTGCTTAGATTCTAATCACTTGTGATCCACTCTCCTTGTCTCTGTGTTCGACCGGTGGGGGAAGAAGTACTGCCATTCTTTACTTGAGTAAAATCAGCAATACCGCAATACAAAAATACTTGGTTAATACTCAGTAAAAGGCCTGTATGCAATGTAAAGCTTTTTCAAATCTCGACAAGCTCACAACGCATCAGGATGTGAGGTGTTGTGAGCTTGTACACAACGCATCGGGATGTGAGGTGTTGTGAGCTTGTACATCTCACAACGCATCGGGATGTGAGGTGTTGTGAGATTGTACATCTCACAACGCATCGGGATGTGAGGTGTTGTGAGCTGTACATCTCACAACGCATCGGGATGTGAGGTGTTGTGAGCTGTACATCTCACAACGCATCGGGATGTGAGGTGTTGTGAACTTGTACATCACAACGCATCGGGATGTGAGGTGTTGTGAACTTGTACTTTAGCTATTTTCGAATGATAAAGTAGGGCTTAACTGTTTAATACATGCATGTTTTGTAATATCAATCTAAATCTACTAAATAACTATTAAGTTGTGAAATAATTGTACTGGAGCAAAAAAGGACAGATTCCTATAAATATAGTATGAAAATAATATAGTATAAAGTATTGAAATACTCAACTAAAGTAAAATTACCTCAACATTGTACTCTGTACTGGGTTCACCCGGTCGCACCGACTAAATGAGCCAGGCCATTAGGGAATTAAAGGTATCGATTACAAGGAGAGCTGTTTTTTGTCTAATGTTTACTAATGGGAATAAGCAGATGCTCATTATTTAGTGCTTGTCCCGGGGAAACGGGAGTAGATAAATGTCTGGTCTGCTTAGTCGATGAAGAGTGAAAGGTACACCAGGGTAACGACAAAAAGTAGCATGCATTTATAACTGAAAGCTTATCGTTCCAACCTGCTCTTCCAGTGCTGTCAGGGCCACTTATGTCAAGTCAAATCAAATTGTATTATAGCCCAATATCACAAAGCATTTCCCAAAGGGCTGTGCATGAAAACAAAACTACAATAAAACAATAATTTGTAACATAAAAGCATGCAATGCCCATGCATACTGTACACGCACGCACGCACGCACGCACGCACGCACGCACGCACGCACGCACGCGCAGTCGCGCACACACAAAAGCACTGTAGGCAATTGAAGATAATACTGACTTTAAATTGGATGACTGAAATGTAGCAGTCTAGAATGATGTTAAAGGCTGAGGAATGTTTTGAGTTTACTTTTGAATGAGTTGACTGAGATAGACTGTCGGACATGGTTGAATAGGGAGATGATTTCAGCGACAAGGCTTGATAGAAGAAAGCTCTAACACCTGCTGTCAGAGCGTATACTCCGTATAGGGAGCCAGTGTCAGTTTTATTGTCATCACAGGATTACAAGTGTAAAAGAGTGGGTGAAATTATTTTGTATGCAGGCTCTCAGTTAGAATCGGGAAAGAGAGAATAGAGAAGAGAGTAACACAGAAGAACATGGAACAAAATAACAGCAAGGCACAGTCAAAACAAAGTCTAGTATAAAGTACTGCACTGTAGCACTCAAGCAGCACTTACTGTATCAGAATCACAGTATCATATTGTGCGTGCAGGTTAAAGTGACAAAGACATTAAAACCATGTACATATAGCATCAAATAGCAGCAGGTAATAAGTATTGTGCAACTGTGTCTGTGAGTGTTGATACAGCCTAATGCAGGCAGGAGATGCATTCAGACGCAGAGGTTGTCAAAGCATGCCAGATGGATTAGCCGCTCGCTGTGGGGAGGAGGAAGATAGTGGTGCATAGCCCATGTTGTGGCTGCTTCTCAAACTTCAAAATCAGTAGTTCTTTCACTCCGAAGACCCACAAAATGATATGTATTTTGCCCTCGGAATGACTCTGAGACCGTGTAGGTCTTATCCACTTTGAGCCCTAACATGATGTAGCATCCATATTCTGGGAATGTCATCATAACACGAGTTGTGAGCTTGTAGGTCGGCTAAAGAGATTTGGTGTAGACGAGGGGAAAAAATCCCTATAGGGGACCCCGGTGTAGGAAGTATTATATCAACAATATCTGATCAAGAGTACAAATCAGGCTTAATCCCTGTAGACACGCATCCGTGCGTGCGTACTGTGTGTTACCCAAGACCATTCTCACTCCCGGTTCCCACAGGGAACCTTCGTCAAGGGCAAGTCCTTATCTGTTTTCGCCTCCAAACACCGGAGATACTACCGTACACGCTATACAGCTATACAGCTATACAGCAGCAGGCCTGTGTTGGAACTGGCAGCGTGCTGGGAATCACTTTTCACATTCCAGCTAGCTCGCTGGCGGCCAGTGTTGGAAGAACTACTCCTTTTTCTTTTCTTTCTTTTTTTTAACTTAACCACTTAAACCCCATATGGTTGAGCGGAGTCCCTCAGGGCTCTATGCTAGGGTATTTTTCTGTTTTCTGATATTGTGGGGAAAGCACGTTGCAGCGTGTTGCTAGGGTTGAAGTGGTTTAAGTAAAAGTAGCGACACCACAATGTTGAAATACTTATTGCTATTATACTTAATACTGTTACTTACAAGTGTTGCCATCAGTATACTTATACCAAAAGTAAAATAAAATCTAAAGGTATGCAACTGGAAAATAGCCAGATCCCTTTTTGAATAAACAAAGTATAAAATAGAGCTTAATTGTTGTTTATAATAGTCTAAATCTAAACATTAATTAACTTGTCACTTAAGTTTTCAAATAATTGTAGTGGAGTAAGAAGAGTGCAACATTTGCCTCTTAGAATTATTGAACTGTTGAAAATGGAACAGTACAGTACTTTGGTAAACATACTCAGTTTCTTTCCACCACTCGATGACGTCTAACCGGGGGAGGGGCATCTTGAACAATCAAAGCCACGAATGTGAAGATTCATCTTTTGAATGATGATGAATGGAAACGCTTTGTCACGACCTTCCAACACCCAAGGGGACGATTTTATTTTATACTTCTTTGGGGGAGAGGTGTCTTCTCATCTTTTTGTCTCCGGATAGGCCCTCCCCTCCCACGTATCAGATCCCCCTGTGATTCCTCGGGACACACAGTGTGATCCAGAGAGCAGTGATGTGGTACGGTGGCCATTTCTCATCGCTTTCCCCTCCTTTGTTCGCCTCAGTTTCAGGGGGGAAAGCTCTGATTATTCATTTAGGGCTTGGGCTCTTCCCCCTCTTTTCCCCTGTAATTACATGCTTTAGTCACTCTCCCGAGACCCCGAGGCCTGGCCATTGATCTGCTCCATCTCAATCATGTTGTAACGCGGCCCTAGTGGCACACACGCACGCGCACGCACACGCACACACACACACACGCACACGCACACGCACACACGCGCGCACACACACACACACAGTATTACTTAAGGGAAACTCAGGCAGCGTGGTCGGAAGATCCCAGCAGTGCAGTCAGGGACAAACAGCTGTCTCTCTGTCTTCTAATCATCTCACCATTGTCTAACTGTTCAACTTGTTCCTGTGTCCCGTTTCA
The DNA here is from genome assembly GCF_951216825.1 of Electrona antarctica. Classification (NCBI taxonomy): domain Eukaryota; kingdom Metazoa; phylum Chordata; class Actinopteri; order Myctophiformes; family Myctophidae; genus Electrona; species Electrona antarctica. Next base: position 21,483,428 of record NC_136793.1, read on the forward strand.
TTTATCCACCACCACCACAGTCCAGGCCATAAAAACAAGTCCCACTGCAGCGCCACACTCACTCACAGGCTGTGTGGGATTTACCATTTTCGCAAACAAAAGCAAAGCAAAGCATAAACCAAACAAAGCGTCATGCAAGCAATACCCTCCACAATGCAACACTCGGTTCTCAAGAAATGTGCGGAGAGAGTATATACAGTACAGCATGTACTGTATATACTTTCCTGCTTCGCCGCGCTTTCCCAAACTGCGGTGGGGGCGACAAGACAAATCGCGGCCTCGTGGCGCACAAGCAGCTCGTGTTTGTTTACGCGTCAGGGATGCAGAGCGCTGCGAAAGAACAAATAGATGGGGACCGCGATACGACGGCAGATGAGAGCAATGGGGCGGGAGCGAGGCAGAAAGAGGGTGAGGGGAAAGAAAAACAAATCTTCTAAACAGTGACAGTGATAAGTATTATTTCCTTGATGTGTGGCACTTAACATTCCTGAGGTAGACAGGTAGTGTGGATTCCAGTAGGCGTGTGCGAGCATCTGCGTATCGGATTTGAGACGTACCATGCTGACATGCGGCATAGTGGCACCCTTAATGGGCTGTTGGGAGCCGGTCCAATACCTCAGGATTCCTGTGTTTTAAATTACCTGTATCAGGGCTCTGTTCTGACTCAGGGGAACATGCCTTTTCTCTCCCTTTCTTTTGAGTACTTAAGTCTGATTTTTATTTTTATTTTCATTTTCGTCTGCTGACGGGCTGACGGGGTTAGTTGCACATTAATGCTACAGTGTTCGTTAACACAGTCGTTCTCAAACCTTTTCAGGCCGCAGACCCCCATCTGAAAATAATTTTGTGTGAGGCGACCCCCATATACAAGATTACAAGATATTCCGAATTATTCAACATTTCCCAAGATTGTTTTGAAAATGTACTGTACCACTGTGTTAAGAGACCCCTGCCACTGACCAGGGGTGTCGTTTTTACTAATCTGAGTTCCCAGAAGTTCTCGCCAGCTGACCTGTTGCCCTCCAACATCCAGAATTCCTCAGATATGGCTGAGATCACCTCTGAGCCTCTGAGCTTAGTTTGAGGGACAGATATACTGCCCGACAAAGTGTGCGGTAACTAAACAAATAAACAGATTCAAAAAGCCAAATGATATTTGCAGTATTACTGTACATCTGTTCATGAGGTCATTGTTTATCCCCCAGACCCCGACTATCATGAAGGCTTATGTAACCTTTGAGACAAATAAATAAGTCAATGTCTCCAAAAAACTTAGTTACAGCACAGCAGGCTTTGGAGAAGCTAGGAGTGACCTGGCTCATAGAGAAGACCAGATCCCCTGGCACTCAATCTGTGCATTACAACGTATTGTGAGAGTGTAGATGGGCTTATTTACGTTTTCCTGTGCAAGTGCTGACATTTTTACCATTGGGCTAATAGAGCCTGCCTGTCTCTCTTTCTTTGTCATCGATCTGGACCCGTCCCTCCCGATGTCACACAAATTTATGTCTGTAATTACACTTCCTTAATAACACAGCGTGCGATGAGCCCCGCGGCACATCAACCTGCTCCCCCGCCCTCCCTGCCAAGAGGGCCTGCATGCCAAAGCCTGCCGTACGCCTTTGATGTTGTTTTCCGTCGCGGTCGGCCAGAAACCTTGTATGTCCAACACTGTTACTTTTCAGGAAATGTATAAAACTATCCTGTGGTGTTCCAATGGATCCATTGTAGTTATTACTTATTATTTTAGTCACAAGCTCTTGTTAATACTTCTCAGTGGTTTTATAAAACCCACACAACTATTTAACCACTTTCTCTTTCGCTTAATTTCTTTTTCCAAAAAATTGTTGCATGATTGCAACGAATACCTACAAAGTCGCCCTTTTACCAACTCGCTATGGGCGTACAGCCGGGGGAACTGCTCAGCCTAGTAACCTACTGTAAGTAAATTATGCTTAAACGGTTAAAAGAAAACGAGGACGAGATGGATTATGGGTGACGGTACCTGTTACCATCGCAACACGTTGTCAGCTTGTAGATCTGCTATTTTTGCTACTGTAGTGTGACGTAGTATGATGAAGTAGGGCATTCATTTACGAAAACACACACAAAGTTGAAAGGTTTATGTTTCTTCATTTTGTTTGCTATATACCAATGTGTTGTCCCTCTCTCTCTCTCTGGCTGTGTGTGTGTGTGTGTGTGTGTGTGTGTGTGTGTGTGTGTGTGTGTGTGTGTGTGTGTGTGTGTGTGTGTGTGTGTGTGTGTGTGTGTGTGTGTGTCTGTGTCTGTGTCTGTGTCTGTGTCTGTGTCTGTGTCTGTCTGTCTGTCTGTCTGTCTGTCTGTCTGTCTGTCTGTCTGTCTATCTGTCTCTCTGTCTCTCTCTCTCTCTCTCTCTCTCTCTCTCTCTGATGTGTTTGGGGTCGTCACGGTCATTGCATGTGCGTCTCCAGTCCTAACCGTGGCACAACAGTATACAGGCAGACAAACAGACGTGAACATTGTTGTTTTGTCTGCCGCTGCCTTTTGACAACAATGCGCTGCATTGTGGGTATAGGCCAACTCTAGTGGTTCCCAAAGTGGAGTTAATATAGCCTAGCATCAAAGTCAGTTTAACCACTTCCACCCTACATACTTTGGCTGTTTGAAAATAGTATTGTATACAAGCTCACAGCAATTCTTTTATTTTATTTACTTTTCTAACTTTTTAACAACACTGGCACCGCACAAAAATATTTACTGATGGGGAGTTAGTTAGCCCAGTGGGGACATACCCACTGGGCTAACTAACTCCCCCCCCCCCCCCCCCCCCTTTCTCACTTGACGTGAAGCGCACCCACCCCTCGCTGTGATCTCCCCAGGGGGTCGACTGGTCTAGTCTGGGCCGACTGGTACATTTACACACCTCTCTAACCCCCCCCTCTCCTCTCTCCTCTCCCCACTGGCTTGTTAAACCCCCGAATTCCACTGCTACGGCTTTGAAGTGCGTGAAGTGTGTTTGTGCGTTCCTTTTATTACACACAAAGATATTTGCACTTGTTGCGCCTGCGAAGCAGATGTGTCAATGGAGGAACAATGTTTCGCTCAGTTTTTTATTTTTATTTTTTCAACTGCAACTGTTTTCTTTTATTTATGAACCACTTTACTAACCACTTGAAGACTTGGACCTGAGCTGTACTTGGATTGCTTTTCGCTGTCTACACCGAATCTCCAAAAATAGCAATGTAGATCTGCTATTGTTGGCTAATGTTCCCCCCAGAATATGGACGCTGAGGTTAAAGGAGCACTTCACCCATTTTCAACCTATCTTAATTGGTCCTCTCTATAATGCTCATTATAACATGGCACTATTTTCGTCTCAGAGGATGGCTGTGGACACTTTAGAAACCTGCCTACCAGTGACGACACCCGAAGGCAGGTTTGGAAATTTAAAACAGGATTTCAAATATTTTTTCTTAAGAACAAAGGCTTCTATTGCAGCACTACAACTTTCCAGGAAGAGAGCGCCTCTAGTTTCTATTAGCGTGAAATCCCCATCGATGATGTCACTGGTATAGGCAGGTCTCTGAACTCTCCACAGCACCCCAAATGACACGCGGAGTGAGGGGATGAAAATGGCCGATAAACGCCATTAGTAAGGACGAATCATACAACGAAGGGTTCCTTTTAATGCAGGCGGGGAGGGGGGGGGGGTATCCATGAACGCCGCCTTCCTTCCTTCCGTCTCCGGTTCTATGTGGGACCGCCGCTGTGATACGATCCCTCCACCTGCCGCCACGGTCCCGCCGCTGTGATACGATCCCTCCACCTGCCGCCACGGTCCCGTCGCTGTACATTAGCCCCTGGGACCGAGAGGAGCACAAAGACTCATAAACTGACTGTAGTCTGCAATCTTCTTGTCAAAGCCCCATGAAAGAAGAAGAGGCCTGCTGCACTTTAATCTGGCTGGCGGGCCCTGCAGTAGCACAACGCCCACACACACACACACGCACACGCACGCGCACACACACCCACACGCATGCACACACGCCATATTGAAGTGGTACCTGTCTGCCTTGCTCAGTGGGAGGTTGCCGGTTCCTCACCAGGTGTATCTCTCCCTTGCTGCACAGCTCTCAGCTCAGGATTGGGCAATGTGACCTCAAATCAATATCACGCGCATGCTTTAGCAGATCTACAAGCACAAGATGCTGCGATCATGGAGATTGCTATTTCATGTCGGTTTGTTGATACAGTATAAGAAATTCAACATATAATATCACACAAAAAACTTTTTTTTTAACCTACATGAGCAAGGTTGAGTCGGTTATTGGTTCAATATATTGTCCAGCTCTGTATTGTCTCAGCCTTAAAATATGAAACACCTATTCATTGGCCTGCATTTCCCCATAAACTGTCACATTAGCCTCTTAAACCACGGTATAATCTGGCACAAGCGGTGCTGTGCCTTCACTCTAAATGATGCACAGCGTCATATTAATCCTCCCATCAAGCCTGGGGCTGGATGGTCCCGTAAAAACAAAAAAAAGATTTTTGGTGTGATTTATAGGTGGTGTGAGGGAGTTGGAACACGGGGTGGTGAACTTTTAGGTGATGACTCTTAGCGTCCTCATCTGTCAAGCGATCGGCTGTTCCTCTCTCAGCGGCAAATCACCACGCCGGCCAAGAGCTCGCCGGTCACCCTGTGGTCAGGAAAACGTGGGTGAGACCTAGGGAGTGTCCCAGAATCTCTCTCTATTTCTCGCTCTCTCTCTCTTTAGCTCTGTCCTCTCCTTCACCACTTAAAACCTTACATCAGCGTTTCCCACCAGTAGGCCGTGAGGATGTCGCAAGTGGGCCCCGAAATAATTGACAAAACACTACATATTTTAATATAATATAACGGTTACGGTGGTATTATTATTATTATTATTATTATTATAACTTGTGATAATGAAAACTTAAGACCTGAACTGGCTGATCCTAAAAATGTCTTCTTAACAGTTTTCTCATTTCTCAGTTTTTCATGTCAAGGACCCCCAAAATGATATAGCCTATATATAATGGTCGCTGACCCCCATCTAAAAATATTTAGTTCCAGGGACACCCAGAACATTAACTAATCACTAACATAAACGTGCTTTGAAAATGCACACGGTCCACCCATATGACCATAGGAAGTGGTTCAGATGGGTGGACGAGTTGCAACGTGTCGTGAGCTCGTAGATCTGCCATTTTCGCAGAATGTTGAGCCTATTATGACATGCCCAGAATAGTGACGCTTAGGGTTCATGTGGTTAAGTGTTTAAACACCATCAAGAGCTTGGCCTCTCTCAGACAGAGAGCATTCCCATGGTGTTTATGTAGCAGTGCTATTGTGACTGCCGTCAGGTTTACGTTGGCAACACCACCAGTCCCCATGCACTCACGAGTGTGTGGTCTGGTCTTCAGAAGTGACTCATAGTCATCCTGGTTTTCACATTCACAACAACAGAAAGGAGAAAAAAAGATACTGAAAAATTGAAGAAGAAAAAAACACTTGAAGCTTAATGTGACTCAATGGCCTTAAATCAAACTGGAACAATTTGAAAATGCAGCAAAAGTAGCAGATCTACAAGTTCAAAACGCGGCACGAAGCGACGCATTTTGAGCTTGTAGGCCTGCTATTTTTGCTATTTTTGAATTTAAATTCTGAAGAGTAAAGTAAAGTTTAGGAATTTGGACATAATGAGGTTACCACCCGACAGAGACGATACATAAGAAGGGCTTAATGCCTTTTGAAGATCAGCTATGGATAATTCCTGTTTGTAGTTGGACCATGTAGTTGGACCATGTAGTTGGACCATGTAGTTGGACCATGTAGTTGGACCATGCATATTCCTGTTTGTAGTTGGACCATGCATATTCCTGTTTGTAGTTGGACCATGTTCCTGTTTGTAGTTGGACCATGCGTATTTTCAAACATCTTTGAAAAAGGTAGATATGAAATAAACCATCCCACCTGACCGCTGATGCTCGCAACAATAAAGCTCACGCTGAATTCAAACTAGCGGTTGGATTGCCTATAGTGCAGACATTCGCAAAATGCAATAAAATACTGTGTCCAAGCCGAGGAATGAGTGACACCCTCATAAATGTTTCGGTCATTTGAAAATATCAGATCTACAAGCTCACACTGTGTCTCAATGTGACACCTTGTGAGATACTTTCAAAAGATCTTTGATGCTTACAGTGTAACTGTCACTCCAGTCCCGACGCATAACAGTTAGGGACATTGCTAAAGAATCATTATTATACTACTGCATATGCTGGCCAGTGTCTCAAATCAACACTGGCAGCTATTTTCGACAGTCTCTCTCTCTCTCTCTCTCTCTCTCTCTCTCTCTCTCTGTCTCTCTCTTTCTCTCTCTCTCTCCCCCACTCTCCTTTAATGAGTTATTTTGGTCCCTTCTGTTGGATTATACAAAATCAAATTTGGCAAACATTTTCACATTCACAGTGGGACTTAATTGCTTTTGCTTTTGTTTGTTGAATTCATCTCACCTGGGAAGATAGAAAGTGAAAGGGGAGTAAACAGTAAAGCCATTTTAATCTCAAATGAAGAAGCAATCGGATGTGGGATGTTTACTGTTGTTGCACTTGACTTGATGTCCCAACTGGACAGCTTTCAACCCATTACACTACCCTCCCTCCCGTCTACCATGAAACCTACAACCTGCGCGCTTCATTTTGTCCCCTTTGCCCTCCTGAAGGATGTCTTTGACTTAGCCAGTCCCAGCATCTTCTCTAATACTAACAGCTCAGTGGCCGCTGGTATCATTCCAACTAGGGCTAGGCGACATGACTTCAAATAGTTCAAAGTAGCCTATAGAGTTAAGTTGTTAACTTGTTAATCAGACTAATTGATTTAATCGATTATAAAGATTGGTGTCGATTTGACACAAAAGTGCGTTTCCATTATTCATTTAACCTACAGTAAATGAGCAAGATTAAGGTAGTAATTGTTTCTAAACGTCAGTTTCAATATATTTCCAGTTCATTGCCCAGCCCTATATTTTTCTAGCCTGGCGCGGCCAGACTCATAGCGAGGGTTCACTGATGTTTCCTCCCGGGAAGAATCTTCAGTGAATCCCCGTTATGAGGCTGGCCAAGCCAGGCTAATATTTTTCCGCCCTGCAGTGGTCCAGTCCCTCCTGAAATAACCTCAACGACTCAGACAACCTTTCCCTGCTATGCAGTAACTACACAGAGCCATCTCTAAGCTACCATTCCTGTTGTTACAGATCCTCTTACAGATCCTCTTCACTGCTGCCTACTTACACTACACAAACAGAAAGGTTATCTTCACTACTGCCTACTTACACTACACAAACAGAAAGGTTATCTTCACTACTGCCTACTTACACTACACAAACAATATCATGGAGAGATTTCAGACACAGCAAAGAATCTGCCTTGCTAATTATTATGTTTTGGTGTGTGTAACCCAAATTTTGTCCTAACACAAACATTAAATGCCATTGACAATGAATGGACAATTTTGAGTGTTGCATTGCATAATACAAAACAAACATTGATGACAAAGGTGCAAATTGTGATTGGCCGTAATGAGATGATGTATGATGATGTACGATGATAAGAGCACCCCTCACTTCACAGATTTTTGAATTATAATTAATATTTTTTATTTTATTTTATTGACATGCTTCCCCTCGGCCAAATCATCCAACAAAAAAAGAATACGACATCTCATTCCACTGTTATTCTGATGAAACATATCTTTATCTCCCCCTGAAACCAAAGCACCAGTCCAAACTAGTCAGCCTTATGAACTGCAGGACAAGTGTTGGATGGTACAAAACGTCTAACAGCTGAATGAAAGCAAGTTTGAAGTTGTTCCGTTTGGCCCCCATGATTCCGTCAATCAGATAAAAAAGGTCTTGGCAACCTGTCCACCCTTGTTAAGCCTCATGTCAAAAAGGCTTGGTGTGCTCTCTGACACTGCCTTTAAGTTTGACAAGCAGGTAAACGCGGTAGTAAAAGCCAGTTATTTCCAGATCTGTGCCATCGCCGAAAGACACATTTCACCTACTGTTTTACACCTGTAAACCTGTGATGTGACAATAAAGATGATTCTGAAGTCATCCACGCCTATTAGTCAGGACCTACCATGCCTGCAACTGATCCAAAACGCACCAGTCGGGATCATAAAACGTGGGTCATGACCGAAAGAACAAGAAGGTGGACACAAGCGGCCAAAATGGGTTTTCTAAGGATGGTGGCCCACATGCAGTTGGGGTAGGCATCTAGTATGGCTGAATCTTGCTTTTCCAGGCACGCCCAGCTGGGTTAGTGGATGGCGATGGCGATGCATGTGTGGATGGATGGACAGACAGACAGACAGGCTCCTTGGCGGTTACTCGGAAGAATGTTACCTCTATCCTGGCCTCTCTACATTTGCATGACCATTTAGAAAGCTCTAAATTGGTTTCCCCCCCCCCCCCTCCTTCATCGCTGATGTAGGAGGGGGTAGGAGGGGTTAGAAGGTAGGAGGGGTTAGCCTTTCTGAGTGACTCAGAGGGTTTTGTATTTGTGATTTAGCTACCTCCTGGTCTGTACAGCACTGGACAACAAGTGTTGTTTATAATTACAGAGGTTCGGGCTGCTGTGCGGCGGCTGCGGCCCTCACACGGTCACACCTACGTTGCACCGCCAATATGACCGATATGCCAATTATGGAGGTCTGTTCTTGTCCCATGCCCATATATGGGCATGCCCATATATGGGCATGCCCCCTTTTGTTCCCATATATGGAGCTGACTGATTTGTTTGTGCCTGATGCCTTGACGACACATTAAAGGTTAGACAACACTCTCCATATTTGGAGAGTGTTGTGGGAACTTCTTGTATGTTATGGACATGAGTCAAGGTGGCACATGTCTGGTATCTATTGAGTACAGCTGGTCCTGTGACACAAATAATGTCCCCTCTTATCTTTGTATATAACTAGGCTATCTCTACTGCTGCCCCACCACCCACCCTGGATGTTTAATGTACCTCCCCCATGAGCTCATGAATTAACCTTCTGTGTCTTACAATAACGTCAAGTGTCTCAGACTCTGTCTGCCTCAACAAATACTAATTGATACAGAATTCCACGACTCCAGACAATATACATATTCTAGATTCCATCACTCTTGTTATGACTCAAACATATGCCCTCCATTCACCCCTCCCTCCCCCTCCCTGTTTTCCCATCTCCTCCCTCCTCTTTCCTCTTCTGTCAGGCTCACATTTGCGTCTATGTCTAGGTCACTGACACAAAAAAAACACCCAGAGGCCACAAAATGTTGGTTAGATACGCATTTCCTTCTTTTTCCTCTGGTCTGGTGGTGGCATCAGTCGGCCACAGTGTGTCACCGTAGACGTAGACGTTTTGGAGGTGGGCCTGTGCTCGTCTCCACTCCACACCATGACAATCTCAAAGAGAGCAATGAGCCCCATCCAAGATTCCACAACCCGCAGAGTGTGACGTATTTTAGAAAAACTACTCAGGGAACCATGCAAGTTATGCTTAGGCAAAATCAGTTTGTACCCATTTTCTGTCTGTTCCTTTTTTTGTCCATATACAGAGATATATGTCTGTCCTGCTCCCTTTTATGCAACAGTGTCGCACAAAACTAGTGAGAATAACACTACATTGGATTAATGGATTAACTGTTGCACTTCTATGTGTCCCACAGTGCCAGGGAACCTGGGCTGCTTCAAAGACAGCGGTGACCCGCCCACCCTGACGGGGACCAGCGAGACCTCCAACAAGCTCACCATCCAGAACTGCATCAGCTTCTGCAGGAAACAGCGATACAAGGTGACATGTTTTTGAACTGTGCATGTTTTTTTTGTTTTTACCAATTGAACCTCAGCAGATCTTTGACAATCATGATGACATACACCCAGCCCTAATGTACGATAATTGTTTTAATTGCCAGTATCGATAGTGCATGCCTTTAGGCTCTCTTCTACTCACCTGTCACATTTTATAGGTGTGTGAAGATGAAGAACATAGTGTCTCTACATCTAATTCCCTAAAAGGAAACGTTAAGCAACCGCAGTGATCTGGCGAGCTGTAATGGGCCAGGTTGTCATTCTGTTATGCCCGGCACGGTTATGAGTAGTCTCTCCGCTCTGAGCGCCACCACTGAATCTCCAGTTTCAAGCCGGGCCGAGCGTCTGATGACAAATCATGGTCGGCAATCAAGGCTGTCAGCTGGAAATGAACAATTATTGTTCCTCAACGCAACTCGCTGGGTCTGGTATCTGTTGCCACATCTGTAAACCATGCCAGGTGCTCATCCTCTCTCTCTCTCTCTCTCTCTCTCTCTCTCTCTCTCTCTCTCTCTCGCTTTCTCTTTCTATCTCTCTCTCAACACATCTGGGTTGAGCTCCCCCAGAATTAGACCCCTATCTACAGAGTCAAATTTGTAACCTTTTTTGAAATGGCTGATCTACAAGCTCACAACGGGTTGCGTGTGTCGTGCTTTGAGCTTGTTATCGGCTATTTTCGAAAGCCTAAGATAGCCTAAGATAGGGCTCAAGATTATAAGATTCGAAAGCCTAAGATAGGGCTCAAATGTCTTACGTATGTTTGTTATGTCAAATTATTGCGGTGGAGTGAATAGTACAATATTTACCTCTGAGACATAGTGGATTAGATCCATAAAAGTGTGAAAAATGGTACCTTGACATTACGTAAGTACAGCATTTGAGAAAATGTACTTTCCACCACTGCGTGGTACTCTCTGTTTAGTCATCCGCTTACTGTCACTAAGCGTCACTAAATGCAGATCCGCAGCAGGAAATGCAGGTCCCATGTGGCTGCGTCACAATGAGCATGTCTGATGAGTTAGTGAGTGATTCAGAGGAACTCAGCCACCCACCACCTCCATGCCCCCCAAACAGAGGAACTCACCCGCCCACCACCTCCATGCCCCCCAAACAGAGGAACTCACCCACCCACCACCTCCATGCCCCCCAAAAGTCTCGCCCGTGAATCGCTTGGTTCGCCCCCCACTAGACTAGAGGAATTCACGTTGGTGTTCTCAGCTATTTCTTCATCTGTAAATATGCAGCGAGGAAGTCAGACTTGACACATGTTGGCTTGGCAAGAGGCGAGAGAGTATAGAGAGCCTCCATGAATTCCTATTCCATGAGGAAAGGGGGCAGAGAGGGAAATGATGCAGTACCTTCAATTGTGTGAATTCATTTAGTGGCACAATGGCGTCCCTTTCAACAGGAGACAATAGCGCTTTTGACTGCGACCGGGGCCCGGTGGTGTTCGGGGTCAAGATATGTGATGGTTTCTGACGGTTTCGCATTCCTCGTCGCAGCGCAGTCAGTGCCAGTTTCATTGTTTTCATTTTAATTGATTGTTGCACACTTGGTGCTATTGATTTAAAGTCAACTCATAGTCATAGGAGAAACTATAGACCGAGGTCAGTCAGAGACATTTATTAACAATGTCAACATGGGATCATGAACTACAGCATAGAAACAAATACATTATATTATTTTGTTTCTCCATAGCGAAGAGAGCAATCTTCTTTTAGGATTTCTTCCAAACCTTATATCATAAAGTTATAATATCTAGAGAGCGGATGAGGTGGGACAGCCCAGCCCCTCGCTATTCATTTCAATGGAAGTTGCTCAGTGGGGTTTTGAAGGACCCCGGGTAGTACCCCTCGAGTGTTGACATGATTGGTTGGCTCATCCCATCCCATCGCGCTGTTCTTGTGGTACCTTTATGTCGCCCGCCTGCACTTCCAGTTTTGACCACTACCGTCGGTGGCTTCAACGTTGCCCAGACGTTCTGGGGGCTTGCCTTATGTCCACACAAGAACTGTAGAGTCCCTATTCTGGGCTGAACATTCTGCGAAAATGGCTCCAAACGTGTTAAATCTAGATCTACTATTTTTGATAGGGTTTAATTATTAAGCCAAAATCATCCGAACAATTCATTAATGCAGTGTAATTTACCCTGACAATTGGATTTATGATTAAAGTTTTGTATTATGTTTAACCATTGGTTCTCATAGTGGAGTCTGGGGACACACCTTGAGGGGGTCCCTAGCAAAATGTGTAAATATGTGGGACACGGTGGCGCAGTCGGTAGCACTGTCGCCTCAGAGCTTACACATCGGCTATTTTCAAAAAATCTTTAAATATTTTCAGATGGAATGCAGGCAATGCAGGCATATTCATTTGAGGGGTTCTGGTCATGAAAACATTTGAGAACCACCGTGCTAAACGCCTTTCATGTTCTACAGCTGGCTGGAATGGAGTCGGGTTACGCTTGCTTCTGTGGCAACGACCAGGACCTCCGTACCCACGGCGAGGCGCCCAGCATGGAGTGCAACCACGTGTGCTTCGGTGACCACACCCAACCATGCGGCGGAGACGGATGGGTCATCATCTTTGACAGTGAGTATGGGATGAACACTATACTACTCCTTAGCCTCGGTACCCAGGCTTTTATTTTCGTTCGCATTCGGTTCAAAAATGAAGCCTGGGGAAACGCATTGGATATTTTGGCACTGGATAGGAAGCCCACTTCCTTGTATTTTGCTAATCAATAATGCTCCAAATCGCTCAAAATGTAGTGACGTCGGTGCCAAATGGACCCTTACTCAGAGGTAAATGAGCGCTGATGATTTTACAAGATGAAAGGGGCCTACAGCTTAACCTAATGCAATAATGCTTTTCAACAACCATTTTTATGGGTCCCCTTCATTTTTTTGTTTTATTACCTATATTACATGTAGAACTATTTCAAAAGATTAAAAAAAAAAGGTTAAACTAAAAAGTCACAACTTTTCATCAATTACATTTTTCATAAATCTAATAATTTCCAAAAGAAAGAAAGAAGGAAAGAAAGAAAGAAAGATTTTTTATTTTAAGAAATAGTGAAAATAGTAGATCTACAAGCTCACAACATGTCACTTCACAACGGGTTGTGAGCTTGTAGATCTGCTATTTGCACTAGTTCGGGTACCGTGCAAACATCAAATTTCTCTTTGGGGTCTTGAGCTAAAACGTTGGGTAACTACTGGCCTAATGCATACTGTATCAAACTGGGGTTTGTTGAAATAAAAAAGGTTTATCTACCCTATTGGCCTGAATATAAGACTGTTTTTTCCAATAGAAATATCCTAAAAAACGGGTTTGTATTATATTCGGGGACTAGACTATTTGACATTCACAAATTTCACAAATGAGTCTTGAAATATAGGGGTCATCTTATAATCGGGACAATACAGTATTATCTGTTCTGTTTGTCTGACCATGATCCCCTCTCTCTCTCTGTCCTGTCCAGCGCGAGTCGGGGCGTGCGGCGGGAACTACTCGTCTCCCTCGGGTGTCCTCTACTCCCCGGACTTCCCCGACAAGTACAACGCTGGCCGTGTCTGTTACTGGACCATCCAGGTATAGACTGCATACAGCTGTCCATTTTCTTTCTTATACCAGGGGTTATTGATTGATCGAATAATCAAGGAAATTATATGATCAAAGATTTGATTAAGCACATATGTTTCTTTTTTACTTCATTGAACAACAGTGTCCTGCAAAAAAAAAACAGTGAATGTGTCACAAAGCGATGCAAAGCTAGTGGTACTGCTATTTTCAATGATAGCAATACAGTACTTTTACTGAGGTGCATTTTGAATTCCGGTACTTTTACTTGTAACAGAGTATTTCTATATTGCAGTATTGCTAAACAATTGAGCACTTTTCCACCCAGGTGCCCGGCTCGTCCAACATCCTCTTCAACTTCACCTTCTTCGACATCTCCGACCAGACGGACATGGTGGAACTGCTGGATGGCCACACCAACCGGGTGGTGGCGCGCTTCGACGGGCGCAACCCGCCGCGCGGCCTGGTCAACGTCACAGGGGACTTTGTCGTCCTCTACTTCTACTCGGACCGCACCAACCAGGCACAGGGCTTCGCCATGCTCTACCAAGGTACAGTACGACCGGTCCACCGCCAGCACTAGCGTTGGCGAAAGCTTCGGCACAGCGCTTTGTGGGAACATGTTATGTTGACGCTATCGGGGTGGGGGGGGAAAGTTGTCCAACTTACAATTTACTTTTCAGGAATGGTAAAAAAACAAACAAACAAAACCTGAGTCCCTATGGCTCCAATGTAGTTATTATTTAGTTACAAGCTCTTGCTAATGGTTTTTATTATCGGGTTAAATATTTATAAAAACCCACAGACTTAACCATTTTCATTTTCACTAAAAAAAACTATGGTGAAAAAAAAATCAGCTTTTTTGCTTCTTTTGCACGACCCTCTTGTATGACGAAGTAGTGAATTAATTTACGGGGGTGAAAAAACATGAAAGGTTGAATGGAGATACGGAGATAACGTTTTTCTGTCCTACAATATAAATCTGTACACATCCACATTGCTAAGGGGTTGGATCCATACTAAGAGTATTGCAGTCTTTTATGGACTTGTTCTCTTTCTCTGTTTTTGGAGTGACCCCAGCACCGCCGAAATCACCTCTCTCTCTCTCTCTCTCTCTCTCTCTCTCTCTCTCTCCGCGAGAATTGTGTATTTGCATGCACAGGTGTGGAGCTTGACGCCCTGGCTCATGTGACAGTTTTGCATAGCAACCTGGCTCGCTCATCACTGTTAAATTGAGCAGACTAATGCCTCTTAGCCTCTTGGCGAGGCAGATATGGCAGCTCCGCCAGGCGCTGTACTCTTTTCATTTGCCGGCAAATGCTTCACACCCCCGGGTGACGCTTGCCTTTTAAATGTTTTGTTTTTCTAGGAACCCATAAACATGTTAAGCTATGTTTTAGAGGAACCCATAAACATGTTAAGCTATGTTTTCTAGGGACCCATAAACATGTTTTAGATTTATAGATAATTTTTTATATTGATTTGAAGTCATATTGTCCAGCCCTAGGGACATTTCAACCTGGCTGACATTCTATCTCAGTGTCACAGCCACACTAGGAGACAATATGTCCCCCTCACCATCCTCCATTTGTAATTCTCTGTCACATTGTTGCCTGCTGGTGTTCCATTTTGAAAAACAATATCAGAAGGTCAGAATTTGACCCCGAAGACACGCCGACAATTCTCCATGCGCTTGTATCTCATTTCTGGCTTGGCAGCCTAGAATGGTGTGAGGCATTTCATAAGAAAGGGTCACCCCATAAAGAGAGACGTGTTGTCGCCTCAAGTCGTACTTTTTACAGATACACAGTGAGGGACTGAGGGAAAAGGGAAATATTGAAGGAGAACGTCATACCAACAGACTGGTTGGTATGGTAGGTGGATAGAAAATGTGACTTCAATTAAATATCACAGTTATTTCAAACTTGCATTGATTGCATTGACTTGAATTGACAATTATTTCATAGTACTCTGACTAGTAAAGTACTGCAAATATTATCGGCTTGCTGTTTTTTGCAACAACACAAGGAAACTTGTAGGCCTATAGTTAATAATTTTATATAACATAATGCTTAAAACACCAAAAGGTGTTCCCATCCTGAATGGGTTAAAACCAAAGACATCTAAAGAAATACTGTGACTGGTGACGGTCGAGAAATTACAGAGTTACCGTGTGGGGGTCCCGGGCACATTCAGACCCACAGGAATGTGCCCAGGGTGCCGGCCCGGTTCTGGCGAGCCGCCTCGTGTCCTGTTTGTACTGTAAACAGACAGACAGACATAGGGACACTCATTGCTGTTCCTTGGAGTGGCTGCACCACTCAAAAAGTGTGGGAGTATGGGATGTTTTCACTAAACCTGCCTGTAGAAAAAAACAGGGATGTGGGCAGGGAAATAGACCTATGATGTCACTGAGCATCCTGAAGGTACCGAAGGACCCACCCACCTCAGACATCAGCAACATTATGAAAATCACATAAACATAATATTGTCCGGGTGAAAATCACCCAGGTTTAGTGTTCTAGGGGTAATCTATATGAGCAAGAATATGTCAGTTAGAGGTTGTAAATGTCATTGGTTTATATATTTTCCCAGTTAAATGCCCAGCTCTACAATAGATACAGGATACAGAGTTAGAGTACGCAGAGACACAGACAGTGAACATAACGTGTCCATGGTGGTGTGCTGAATGGTCTGGCAGGGTGGTAATTTCAGCATAAACACTCTCAGATGACGTCGGAAGAATGCGTTCAGCTGAGCTGGGGTTTGAAGCGCTTCATTTTGTTTGCAAATCGCCGCCGTCGAGAGGAAACCTTGTATGTCCAAAACCGTTACTTTTCAGGAAATGGGGAAAATAACCTGTGTTCCAATGGATCCAATATAGTTATCATTTGGTCATAGGCTCTTGTTCATACTTTTCATTGATTCGATATTTATAAAACATGCGTGCACACTCGCGTGCGCACACACACACACACACACACACACACACACACACACACACACACACACACACACACACACACACACACACACACACACACACACACACACACACACATTTACAAAAATAAAATAAAAAAATATGGAGATACGAGGTTTCGGCCTGACAGCGACGAAATGGGGAACATGTGGGGTGTTCTGGGAACATCACAGGCAGGTTGAGTTATTATGTGAAAAAGAATCCCACACTGGTTTAACAAGCAGCCACCATTCATGAAGGAGATGTGCAGAGCTGGGCCAAGTAGTGTCTGCATTCTGTACGAGATTCACAGGGTTTGGTTTCAGCTACATGGAACACTACAGCAGCAGGGGTTCCCAAACCTTTTTTTGTCTTTTATTTTTTAGCTTGATACTACAAAAGACACTTTTGGTGGTCTATTGCGGATCCACCCACTTCTTTACACCTGTAAACCTATGATGTGAGAATACAAGTGATTCTGATTTGTTCTTGTGTTCTCTCCAGCGCTGAGAAGCACCAGAACGGTGCAGGACGAGGACGAGGATGAGGACGAGGAAGAGTTCGGGGAGGACAGACTAGAGGAGGTGTCCAGCACGGCCGGGCCGCGGGCGGGCCACGGTGGCGCTGCCGTCACCGAGCGATCCAACGGTACGGCCAATGGCCGCTCCTCCCAGATCCTCTACGTCATCACGTCCAGTCCCAGTAAACCGCAGCACAACATGCCAGGTCAGTGGGCTGGACGCGGCGAGACCACCGGCCACAGCGCTAGTATGTTCCCACCCACCATATATATTGTATACCTAAACCTCTCTCACCTTCTGCTGGGCCTTTCTGGGACTCTTTGTTTTTTTCTTCTATCATGTAAATTGAATTGTACTTGATGATTAATAAGACAAATAATTGCGATTTATGATTTAATTGTGTTTTGGGCATTGAACATTGGAACATAAAAGTTACATTTCTGTTTGCCGTAGGCTTTTTAACTCATTAGACCTGAGGCCGATTCTACAAATGTTTTGACAGTTTTCTGAAAAACCTATGTTTATACGTCAGTGGTTCTCAAACTATTTAAGGTCAAGGAGCCCCAGAATTATAATGTAATTGGCCCTGGACCCCAATCTGACAATATGTTGTTCCAGGGACCTCCCAGAAACAAAGATTTGAGTTAAAACGTCCGCTCTGAAAGAATATATTCTGAAAGAATATATATTCAAAGATTTGCGCCACATAGGGGCACGGTGGCACAGTCGGTAGTGCTGTCGCCTCACAGCTAGAAGGTCCTGGGTTCAATTCCCGCTGGGGATGCTGAGGGCGTGTTCCCTCCTCCGTGTTCCCTCCTCTGCGTCATCAGTGACGGTGGGGTTGGCGAAAGGGACTTTCTGTGTGGAGTTTGCATGTTCTCCCTGTGTCCCCTAGGGTAGGTACCCTCACAAAAACATCCAGTAATCCTGGTCTCTAAAACTACCTCCCCCTGGTCAGCCGGGGCGCCTGATGGAGGGGAAAGGAACTGGTCGGAATAACGTGTTCCTTCCACGCGCTACGTCCGGCCAGGGAAATTCCCCCCTGTCAGGTGAAAAGAAGCAGCTTGGACTCCTCATGCATAGAAGGAGGCATGAGGTCAGTCCCCTGCCCCCCCAGGTTGGCAGAGGAAGTGTAGCGCCCAGGATTACATTAGATAATTGGCACTGGGTGAAAAAACTGGGTTGCAAAATCTTGGGATAAAAAAAAATGTTTAAAAGAAAAAAGATTTGCGACACATTTTTACGATTTTTCAAAAATAGAAAACCTACAAGCTTGTAGCGTGGCACTCTGTGCCACGCTATGAGCTTGTAGATCTGCTATTTTTCATAACATAATACTTTAAACACTAAAAGGGGTTCCCACCCAGAATGGGTTAAACAGGAATTGCACAGAGCATAGCTTGAATATATGAATTAATGATAATCACTGGTACCAATAATCAAAATAAATAATGTACTATGGTCAAAATAGGCCATATTTAATGATGTTATACTTTCCAAACAAAAACAAGGTCATTTCCGTCATGTTTGATTATTTTTTATTAAATGTATCAACATTTTTCAATTGATAAAATGAACGTGTAATATTTGCGATCATCTCAAACATGATGGTCTTCCACCACTGATGTTTACAGGCTTGAACACAATTGGACTTGTCATTAAATCAGTGCGGGATGGACAGATCAGCTCCATGTAACTCTACTCGGCTCATAAACATGATTCTTTTCTCGCTCCGAGGAGTCTTGCCCTCAGACGGCAGTCCTCTTGTGTTCCTGACATCAGACAATAACAGATGTGCACTGGCTATGTATCATCCAGCCCAGACAACTATCTGGCTGAACATTGCTAACAGGTGTGGCTGCCAAGCAGGGCGCTTTTCCTCACAGTTCCTCTCCAAGTCTTGTTCGATTTGTTCGCGCCGCTGCGATGTGTAAAAGACCTGCTCGCAGTTATTACATAATCGCCCTGGTCGCAGTTATTTGAGATAATAATCGCAATCATTTTCGCATATTCACCACAATCGTTTCCATTCGTCTTGTATGAATGAATCTGTTGAAATATAGCGGAAATAGCATCTCACTGCGTTATACGCTTATCTGCTCTTTCCGCATTTTTGTTTTTACATTTTCTTAAAGTATTAAATAATTATATATGTGGCCTGTTTTGTCCATAGGCTTTTCTGTGTATATTTAAGTAATTGTGTTATTTCTGCCATGTGCAGTATTTGTTTAAAAATCATAAAAGAAAAGTAATTTTCATGTATTTAATATATCACACAACAATTAATAACCAACTAAAATGTGGTAATTGTGACAGCACATCATAGCGCTGGCTAGGTATCATTGCTAACATGTGTGGCTTTTCCTCCTGGTTCCTCTCCAAGTCTTGTTGCTGCTATCATGTGACGCCCCCTGCTGTTTGACCGCTAACATCTCTCTCTCTTTCTCTTTCTCTCTCTCTCTCTCTCTCTCTCTCTCTCTCTCTCTCTCTCTCTCTCTCTCTCTCTCTCTCTCTCTCTGACAGTGTGGAGTATCTACGCTCTAGCCGCCCTGCTCACTTTGACGGTCATCGCCATGGTGGCCAAGTTACTTCTGCATATGACAGTCAAGTAAGTATGAGGTGCAAGGAGACGTCCATGACCGCCGTCACAATAGAGCCTAATTGTCTCCATAAGGCCGAAGGCATGGGGAGAGAGTATGTTTTACACTCCGTCCATGTGTGTGTGAGTGTCCGTCTGTGTACAGCTAATCTCCGGCACCGTTAACCCGGTCGATGCCAAATGTTGCACACACACTCCCTGGATGCCAATGATGAACCTCTGCCCCAAATTCTCCAGAACGGCCTGTTATAGCACCACCAGGAGGCCGACTTTTGAAAAACATTTTTTTTGATATTACTCCACCAGATTCTGTCCAAAAATCCCGCAAAGCGTTTCACACTATCTCTATAGTCATGTGTTCAAGACGGATCTGTCCGATATTTCATATTCCATCCTAATTGGCTAACATTGGCTTTCAAAGTTTGCAAAAATCCTCAAATCATGAACGCAGCGTGCAATTTACGTAAAATCTTTCGCGCACTTTCCTACTAGGCTGAGGAATATATCCCACCCTTTTCACATTGGCATTCTCTCTCTCTCTCACATTTGGAACAAAATGCCTGAAATCATCCAATTGCCATCAAAGGCATAAGAACAAATGGCACCTTTTTCACATTGGCCTATTATAGCGCCACCAGGAGGACCTGACCTGCCCTGGTGGAGACCTGTGCCCCGAGGGGCACTTTTTCTAGTTTATTATTTGTCATGCCAGCTCAGTGGCCTGAGTGTCCGCCCTGGGACTGGGAGGTTGGGGTTCAATCCCCCTGGCCAGGTCACACCAAAGATTATAAAAAGAACAAGGGACCCAATGGCTCCCTTCTTTACACTTAGCATTGGATTGGGGTGTACGCGTCCCTGTGATATACTAGCGTACGTTATGTCCCGGGGGTGCACATGTACATCATGGCTGTGGGATGCATTTGTGCATCAAGCACCCTCGTGCTACAGAAACAGGAGATGGGCTTCTGCCCTATGGGCCACATAACACGGCAAGGCTTCCTACAACGTTGGTCGCGTGCCAAGAATAGCCAATCTACAAGCTCACAATGTGTCGCAATGTGAGCCTGTAGATCGGCTATTTACTAATAGCATAATATTAAGCTTAAGAAGATGATGTCTTTTTGTAGTTACCTCCGTGGTGGGTTCCGAGTTCCCACCGCAGATTTACAATGGAATTATTGCGTTGGATATTGGACAAATTAAGAAAATAAGCTCTTGTAGCAAACAAAGCCATTTTACCATAATAAGACACATTTTGCTCAACAAGATAATCTCCACAAAGGAACACACTTGTTGTGATTTTTTAAACAACATACGCAATTGATAAAAGTTTGAAAAAGCATGTTAACTTCAAAGTCCACGGCTGACATATTAACGGGCATGATTTATGTCCGAACAAAGCATGAAACTCTTATGTTCACCACAGACCTTGTTTTCCGCATACACTACATTAGAAACACCATGTTGGTAAGAAGCATTGGAAACTTAGCGAGGGAACCCATTGTGAACTAATTTACTGTAAGTGTTTTAGGACACCAAAATGTAGCACTAGTAGTACTGTCCATTGTTAACATCAGACATTTGCAGAATAAGACAAATTCTTAGCTAATCATTGATGAGTTTCAGAATCAGCAAGGTCGGAAAAATAGAACAAATAGCATCTGCAAGCTGAAGCTCACAAGGCACTATAGTTTTGCTATTTAAAAAAAATATGTTTGACCATTTTGCACATCTAAAATATCTTAGACATTTTCTCTATGATTTTAGTTAGTTTAGTTAGTTTCATAAGCACATACTGTACAATACAGTGTGTTAGTTATCGTTTGATTTCAGTAAACCAAGATATTTTTTAGAATTTGTCTATTTGGCTTTTAGTCAACTGTAATAATCTGTCTCTTCTCCACCTCACAGGTCTCCCAGCATCCCAACGGTCAGCGGCTCGGACAGCTGCAGCCAGAGCACGGCCTCCTCCGAACCCTGGATCATCCTGTACCGGCCGTCCACCATCTCCCTGTTCAAGAAGAAGCTAAAGAACCACCACGGAGACCTCAGCCCCCTGGTGGGAAACTAGGGCTACTGCACCCCAACCAACAACCACCACCACCACCACTACTACCACCACCACCACTACTACCGCCAGTACTACCACTACTCTGTGCCAGGCCTGTCAGATGCAAGGCCCCACAGACAATTAAACTCTATTGGAAGGGGTGGGTGCGATAAGCTAACGAGCTAATGACTTAAGTGGCTAATGGCGACTGACTGCTACTACACGGCCCATTAGCCAAGCCCTCCCCTAGCTCAGCACCAAAGAAGAGGACGGAGGGTGTTGGTGTCTGCTGCCTGCGACAGGAGCGCTCCGAGACAAGGACGAGTGGGGTTCTCATGCACTCTTAGTAAATGGTAAATGATGCATTCATATAGAGCCTTTATTCAAAGCGCTATACAATGTGCATTACATTCACCCATTCGCACACACATTCACACACTGATGGCATAGGAAACCAATGCAAGGCATCAACCTGCTCATCGGGAGCAGTTTGGGGTTCAGTGTCTTGCTCAAGGACACTAACCCAGACAATAACCCAGGGGGAGCCGGGGATCAAACCGGGAACCTTCCAAACCCCAAGCGGCCGCTCTACCTCTTGAGGCCCTTGAGGTTCCATCTGCAATGTCGGTAGACGTCCCTAGTCACTGGAGTTCCCTGTCCCAAGACAGGCTGAGGGCCAGAGCATGTTGCCCTCCAAAAAACTTCCGGGAGGTCCGGCCCGCCCATGACGGTACTCCACAGCCAGCTACAAAATGGCAGACTGTCCCTAAGTGCAATAGTCAAAACGGGGACGCGTGACTCTTCCAGGTGCTTCTAAGTCAAAACAGTGACCAAAGCTTCATCTCTAGCAAGGGAATGTTGGGGGAGGAGTAGACACATGTATGCAACATGGACGCACAAAGTGGAATAATTATCCGTTTTTACTCAACTCTTCTGACTGCCTCATGTAGGGAAATGACCACCATCCAGAGTTGTTGTGGGAAACTGAACTCTTATGTGTCTTTTCGACTACAAAGGGTAAACCAGAACCTTCCATAGCCGGAAACTTTCCAGAACCTTTGAAGTTCTGCGATGTGTTTTTAGTTTACTACTAAAATAATAATAATAATTATAATAATATTGTCTCTGTCTGGTGGAAACCTCATATGTCTAAAACTATTTATCTGTCAGGATTCAAATTCAACAATCTACAAGCTTGAACAAAAGATGAGAGATGAGAGGTTTCTGAGTGACAGCGATATGTTGGTGGTTAGTAGTACCACCACCTGAGCAGGGCACAGATTAGGTTCTGAGAACCTTATCTGAAACCAAGCTGTAGCGTATGGAAACAAACCCAGAAGCCGTGAAATACATTTCACGGCACGGTTCACTTAGTTCTTCTAGTCGAAAAGAGCCATATTAGTTCAGTATTCAGAGTGTTTCTGTCTCCTTTGAATAAAACTATCAGAGGGCGGAATGGGGGATGAATAGACCATAAAGATGGGAGACATGGCAGTAACTCTGGGAGTGAATCACCTCCAAAATAAAGACATAAAAAAGAGAGTGAGAATAACTAGTAGCACCACTGAACCCGTGTGCGGAGTTGGGCAGAGAGAAGAAAATAGCATCACGAAGCAAAAGGCGTTGGGTGATTTAAGGTTGTAGACAACTGCCATTTAGAGAGCCCGGGGAAGATGTGAGGTTCTCTGCATGGCTGTGGGCAGCAGCCTTTTCCGGTTTGATGGCATTCGAGTGCCTTAAGGATCTCCTCTCCGCTCCTCTCCAAAATCCAAGATCCATTCCTTTGAATCCTTTCACAAAGCCCACTTGCTTCCCGCAGGGAGCTGCGCACTTCTTAAAAATAGCAACGGTGCCCAAAGGAACCAGAGGGTTTTCACTCCAGAAACGGATATTCCACCATAGAAATGGATGCACACTTTTTTTGCAAAATTAGCGATTGTCATAAATCAAGTTATAGTCATTTTTATATAATAGTAAGTAACTTAAGTTCATTGTTGACAGCTTTTACAGGAACCTTTATTATTTAAGTGATATTAAATGGTAAGATTCAGGCGATGATTTTTTTGCTTTTCTGAACAGATATATTGTTTTTTTTGGAATAGAGTAGAAACAGACAAAGCTTTACAAGAACATTTTGTTTATGTTTCTCATCTCTTGTGTGCTCTTATGTGTAGTCTCGGACATTTACTGAACATATTGTTCGCGTTAAGTTGTCTTTTGATTACGGGAGGGGGGTGGGGTGAATGTTGTTGTATATTGTGTAATTCAATGTGGGAATAATGACATTTTTGTTGTTTTTGTTGTTCTTGTTCATCAATCAACACTTAGCTTGGAGGTGGAGCACTGTTTTGTTGTTTTTCTTCGACAGCTGTAAATTATTTCTGTTTTCAGGATGCAGCGTTTGATTTTGTAAAAATGAAAAAAGCAGAGGGAGGACATACTTAGTTGTTTGACAAATAGTGAAAATAGCCGATCTATAAGTTCTGAAACGTGTCACGTCATGACACACTGTGGGCTTGTATTTAAATGTAAAGGGGGAAAAAACATTTTGATTTTTGACAGATTTTGAAATGATTTTACCTACCCAAAAGAGGGACACCAGGGTTAAAGTTGTTAACATACATTTTGTATTAAATTGTGACATTTGGACATCAGACCGTCTACATTTCCCAAAAGGAAGTGCATGATCCCGCCCCCCAACAAACCCAATCCTGACAGAATGGACCTTCTACTAGCCACTTTGTTTCCAATACAAACAGCATACTCAAAAACAAACAGAACCAAAACCAATCCTTGGCACTCTGCAGGTTTCGTTCCGACAGTTCTGTGCGTTGCTGTGACATTTCAACTTCTTGTTAAAGGTCACACATTCTGCCACGCACTACATCACTGGCATAGCAAGTGCCGTTGTTTCACAAATTCCTTACAATTGTTCTGCACAACAAATGTCAACGCGCTTACAGGACATTTGGCCCCCTCTTGCATGGCATACTCTTATTCAGCTTCATTCCAGCAAACAAACTTAAGAAAGGTTCATCAACCCATGGGCACTTGTGACAGCGCGCCTAAACCCTAATTTATGCTCCATTGTATGACACTTAAACCCTCTGGTAAATGCAAACGCCAAATCCTTTTGGCGAAAAGGATACAAACTCACAATTTTGGACAACGGTACACATTGGTGAGCTGCTATTTTTCGGCAAACGTTCAGCCCCAGTATAGGGTCTGCTAGGGTTCAAGTGGTTAAAATAACTGATTTTCATCTAAAGCACGGGACCATATTACGATGCAGTGAGCTATAAATTAGGCTTATGGTGGGGTCACAGTGTCTTAGAGTAGGATTTACAGCAGCTATGATTATACTATGATGGGAGAGCGACCTGATGCTGGCCATGTTCCAATGTTCTCCACTTTGTCTAATAGTGACCTCATTCTATATCGTCGCTTGTCTGGCAGAAACCTCTTATCGCCATAATTGTAACTTCTTGTGTTTTTGCTTTTGTCCCCGCAAATTAACGCCCTACTTGATCATACTAACAGCATCACACAAAAGCATCAAAAGTAGCAGATCCACAAGCTTTTGAGCTTGTAGATCTTCTACTTTTTTGAATTTGTATCCTGAAAAGTCACAGTTTTCGTCGACATATGAGGTTTCCACCCGACAGAGACAATATGTATCCTGTCTGCTGAGCTGTAACTCATGTTAAAGGTAGTGTACAGTACTATGTAAGTGATACTTTTTTGAAAACATTTTTCTTTTCTTCTTTTTGGGTTAAAAGGTTAAAGCTCTACATTCTGATAGTAATCACTGCTATAGAGCGCTTGTCCATTTACAGGGGTCTCCCCGTCTCTCTAAGTAAACAAAGTTCTCAGGTGGGTTGCCAGTTTCAACCAATCACAGAGAGGACCCATTTATCAGCTTAAATTTTATAGTGTTCCACTTCCTGTTCCTAATTTGTCTTTGTGTCTCACTTCCAAAATTCCACTTGTTTATCCTGTACCCTGTATGTGTTCTTTCTCCCGATTGGATAAAATTGGTATCCTGACCTGAAAATTAATTTTCTGTTTACTAAAGTGCTGGAGAGATGGGGAGACCCCTGTTAACTGAACAAACACTCAATAGCAATGATTACTTTATCAGAATATATTTTAACAAGAAATATATACAACTTACTGCACCTGCAACAGTGCTGGCCAGGTTTATTCCAACGATTTCCAGTTTGTCTAATAGTGTGACCTCATGCTATATCTCTCCTGTCTGCTGGACTGTAACTCATGTTAATTATTGCAACTTAAGAGTAAGACAAGAGCACATGCCCCTATGGTCTGTAATGTTAAGAGCAGTCCATGCATAGAGAAAGAGAGAATGAAAGAAACAAAGGGGGGGAGAGAAAAGTGAAATCCAGTGGTTCTCAAAGTCGGGTCTGTTTGTTGTGAGTGTCCTTGACCTTGGAGTGGGAGGGGGGAGCATATTGTTTTCATGAAATTGTAAATAACGAAATAGTGAAATTTTTAATTTATACAGTAAATTATTGTTATTTTGTACGTGAATGGGATATAATCTATCTTTTGTATTAAGTGAAGTACCTTTGTAGTTTTATTTAATGTGTCCATGGTTGCAAAATAAACACTGTATGCATGTTTCTTAATTCCGCTTTGTGTGCTGATTCATCTATCTAAAACGTACATTTACTTTACTTGCGTATTTCCAATACCTTTACTTCTACTCCACTACATCTCGGATCTGCTAAAATACAAAAGAATGCTTCAAAAATACAATAAACTGCAGACTACAGAGTGACTGAGAGATGGTGTGCTGGTCTGATCATCAGGCTCTCAACCCAAAGGTTCTGTGTTCAAGTCCCACATTTCCTTGTTCAATTCTGGAGTAGTCTACTTTGAAATTCCCAAAATATATATATATTTCTAGTAAAGTGCATGAGCCGAATAAACATTGAGCAGAGTAAGCGGATAAATTAAACATTGCACAAATATGTTTTCTCACAACGTCCATACAACGTCCAAGTCAGCTCACTCTAAAGTCTAATTCAATTAATTATTATTAATGAAATGTAAAATGGTGGTTGGGCACTTTGTGTGCAGGACACAAAAATAAAATAATCAATCGTAACAAAAGGAGTTGAAAGTGAACTGGCGACACGCCGTCCATACGACGTGAATATTATAAGCCGTCCAAGTCAGATCTCTGAAAGCTGAAAGTGCAAAAGTTGAAACTTGAAAGTGAACTACGCCGACACGCCGTCCATACGACGTTGACACGCCGACCTCTCTCTGGACGGCGTATCAACGGCGTATCAACGTCCGCTCACGCCGTCGGACTGTTTTGGACTGTTTTAAGAGATTTCAGACAGACTAGACAGTTGAAAGTGAACTGAAAATGAACTACGCTGACACGCCGTGCATACGACGTTGATACGCCGTCCCTCTCTTGGACAGCGTATCAACGGCGTATGGACATCCCGCTCACGCCGCTGGTGCTTTTGTGGAAATTAAGGGATTTACAGTGAGGGAACGTATTTTTATAAACATTCTATAATATTTTGTGCTGATGATGATTACCAGGTAAATTAAAGAAATCACATAAACATTAATATTAAATGTATTGTATGTGTGAACCTGATGGTGAAATAAATCTGTCTAGGCCTGGTCTCTTTAGTCGACTGGTAACGAATGCGCCTTGTTAACACGAGGTCCCGAGGCTATACCTGTGACAGTGTTTCTTTCTACATTGATTCCATAATTGCATTTTTGATCCTTTAACTAAACTCATTAAAATAAATTGAGTATTTACTATTTTTCCCACCACTGAGTGGAATCAAACCAAGGATCTCTCACACTTAAAGACGGGAGACCACTGTTAATGAGAGTTCAACGTCAAGGTTTAAAGTTAAATGTTATCTAAAATGCTTAACAACAACCTCAGGCTGCCGCTAAAACGACAGAAACATCTGCCATCTGAACACTGGCCACGTCTTGTACAGGGAGTGGTACATAAGAAATGCATTCATTCATAATTTGATCCCTCATCCCTGAGATTAAAACTGGTGTCATCATAGAAGAACATATTGTCTAGTCACAAGGGGGCGCTCTGTAATCAAGACGATCTGACTATGATGAATTGAACATGGTGGACCCTCTTGTAAACAAGTGTAATGCGGTCGTCCACTCACAGTTAACAGTCTTTGTATTGAGTGTGTGCTTGAAATGTACTGTAATTCTGCAAACTGTTAATAAATATTTCAATCAATCAATCAATCAATCAAGTATAATAAACTGGAAGCAGCCATGGCGTCACATTCACAGCTGTATGGATACAGATGTGAATGTGATTGTGACGCCATTGATTGATTGATTGAAAATTGTATTAACAGTTTGCAGAATTACAGTACATTTCAAGCACAAACTCAATACAAAGGCTGTTAACTGTGAGTGGACGACCCAATTAAGCATTACACTTGTTTACAACAGGGTCCACCATGTTCAATTCATCAAAACATTTAGAGACGTACAAATAGACACTAATATATAGACAAAGAACAGAACAGGAATTCATCATATTGGAGGTAAAAAGGGAAAAGAAACATATACAGTGAGGGGAAAAGGGGGTTGCTGCCTCCTTCTCACCTGCCTCTGACCTCCCCATGGATGGATGTCCTCCTGGTCAGCTCAATCAGCAGGACCCGAAGTCCGAACACACACACGCACGCGCATTCATTTTCTTCCAGTTTATTATACTCGTAGTCAGATCGTCTTGGTACAGAGCGCCCCCTTGTGACTAGACAATATGTTCTTCTATGATGACACCAGCTTTAATCTCAGGGATGAATGCATTTCTTATGTACCACTCCCTGTACAAGAGGTTAGAGGTGGCCAGTGTTCAGATGGCAGATGTTTCTGTCGTTTCAGCAGCTGCTGAGGTTGTTGTTAAGCATTTTAGATAACATTTAACTTTAAACCTTGACGTTGAACTCTCATTAACAGTGGTCTCCCGTCTTTAAGTGTGAGAGATCCTTGGTTTGATTCCACTCAGTGGTGGGAAAAATAGTAAATACTCAATTTATTTCAAGTAGTTTAGTTAAAGGATCAAAAGTGCAATTATGGAATCAATGTAGAAAGAAACACTCTGTCACAGGTAGCCTATAGCCTCGGCTGGGAGGCGAACCCGGGACCTCGTGTTACCAAGGCGCATCCGTTACCAGTCGACTAAAGAGGCCAGTCCTAGACAGATTTATTTCACCGTCAGGTTCATAAATACAATACATTTAATATTAATGTTTACATGTGATTTCTTTAATTTACCTATTGAACCAGGTAATCATCATCAGCACAAAATATTATAGAATGTTTATAAAAGTACGTTGTTGTTGTTTTTGACCATGCTTGCGGACGTCCATACGACGATATACAAAGTCCAAGTCGGACCTGATTTATTTGTTCATTCCCTCACTGTAAATCCCTTAATTTCCACAAAAGCACCAGCGGCGTGAGCGGGATGTCCATACGCCGTTGATACGCTGTCCAAGAGAGGGACGGCGTATCAACGTCGTATGCACGGCGTGTCAGCGTAGTTCATTTTCAGTTCACTTTCAACTGTCTAGTCTGTCTGAAATCTCTTAAAACAGTCCAAAACAGTCCGACGGCGTGAGCGGACGTTGATACGCCGTTGATACGCCGTCCAGAGAGAGGTCGGCGTGTCAACGTCGCATGGACGGCGTGTCGCCAGTTCAATTTCAACTCCTTTTGCTACGATTGATTATTTTATTTTTGTGTCCTGCACACAAGTGCCCAACCACCATTTTACATTTCATTATAATTAATTGAATTAGACTTTAGAGTGAGCTGACTTGGACGTTGTATGGAGGTTGTGAGAAAACCTATTTGTGCAATGTTTAATGTTTAATTAATCCGCTTACTCTGCTCAATGTTTATTCGGCTTGTGCACTTTACTAGAAATATATATTTTGGGAATTTCAAAGTAGGCTACTCCAGAATTGAACAAGGGAAATGTGGGACTTGAACACAGAACCTTTGGGAGCCTGATGATCAGACCAGTACACCATCTCTCAGTCACTGTAGTCTGCACTTTATTGTTTTGTTGAAGCATTATTTTGTATTTTAGCAGTTAAAGCAATGAACTGTAAAAGGTCTGGGATTTGAACATGAAATATCTGTGCTGAGAGTCTGATCATTAGTCAACTACACTGTCATTCAGTCCCTCTGCAAGTGCAAACTGTTGAAGCATTCTTTTGTATGTAGCCTTCAGTTAGTAAAGGGAAGTTGAAATACTCCAGCATTGAAGGGACTGGGATTTGAACATGGAGTCTCTGTGCTGAGAGTCTGACCATTAGACCACTATACCATACATCTGCTGAGTGGTTTCTTTATGCCTAATCTAGAAGCGTGGTCAGAGAACATATTTGGCCGGGTGAGTTATTCTTCTAGGTCCTTGCACTGGATACCTTAGCTGCTAGTACACACTGGAGAGGTGACAAGTTCAAATTATATCCAATCAAGGTGTCCAGCTCATTCTTCACCTCATCCCAAAACACCTGTATCTTTGTACATTTCCAAAGCATATGTGCATACCAACTTCTGTGTCACATTTATTACAGTTAGGAGAACTGAGACCATGCTTGCTTCTCAGTAGAGGTGTATAATGGAGTCTGTGTAACATTTTGAATTGTCTTTCTCTATCATTATTGCAACTCAAAATAGTAAGTGTATTTCCTATAATTGTTGTCCAAGTATTGTCTTCTATCTGACATTCCAAGTCAATCTGCCACTGCCTTCGAATATGATCATGATCATTTTCGAAGGCAGTGGCAGATTGACTTGATGTAAGAACTTACATCAAAACATTCATACAGATAGGAAATAAATCTTTCTGGCACAGGTTGTGTAAGAATATTTTCTAGGAAGGATGTCCTAGGGGCTTGCATGTTCTTTGTTACATAATGACGGATTTGTAAAAATCTAAAGAAACGTGACTGTTCTTGATTCTCAAATGACTCCATTATGCCTCTGTTATATAGTTTAGCAAGCTGGTCCAGTCCCTTATCATGCCAAACCCTGAATACTGGGTCCTGACTCCTGAGTGACATGAGGGAAGAAAATCTGGGTTCTTCCATATAGGAGCTGTAACGAAGTGGTCCTCCGTTACTTATATTTGGCACATTTATGCTTATTTTGCACACATATTGTACCAGTGTTTGATTGAAGTATTTATATTTGCACAGCATATGCACTTTAGTCAGTTGTATTTGCACACAAAGGAAAAGTCATGAGTTGAACTGGTTTATTGAAAGTATTATGAACAGGGGAGTTGTTTCCTAGCCTGGCGCGGCCAGACTCATAGCGAGGGTTCACTATGAGGCTGGCCAAGCCAGGCTAGTTGTTTCCTATCCAGCAGGATGGCCACTCAGCATTGGACAGTACCACCTGGGGAAACAGAGGGATGTTTGGTCATGATGGGCAAGTGCAATACAGTTAAGAATGCAATATGTGTCAGGGCAATATAAACTTGTACGTAATGTAATATGAGACTGTTATGGGTAATTGAATACTTACTGCTTCTGTTCTGTCTGTTCCAGTGTATTCGGGCAAAAGAGTCCCCAGACTACCAGAGCACCATATATTGGTCTGGACTGGACCACAGTGAAATGGCCAGGGGTGTTTGAGTTATGCATTGGAGCTGCTAATGATAATGGGATATGTGGTTTATCTTGCAATAGTGGGCATAATTGATATTTACTTACCTGTGTAGTGATATAGATTTATAGGCTCATGTGATGTGGGTTATGTGGGGTTCAGAAGTGTTGCATGTTTGACCGGTAATATGGTAGAGTCTGCACTGATTGGTTCAGCTGCCTATAAAAGGCTGCCAGCACGCACACACACACTCAGTGTTAAATCAGTGAGAGGACATGGTGGAGCGGCACACCAACATGTCCTATCTGTTTGCTGCTGGTGTGATGCCATTTCCCATGCTGTAAACCTTCTTTTTGGGAATAAATCACGATGTGGCTGCATTTTACCTCCTGACTCTGTGCTCATTTCCAGCCGCTTATTGGGCCAACACTACAGGAGCCAAAGGTGAAAAATGTTTTTTAAGTTTAAAATGGACTTTAATGTTATTCCAGGTGTTCAGTGTATTTAACACAATGCAATTCTCCCAACCTCCAATTTAGCTTTGTTATGATTCACAAAGTTGCAGACCTTAAGTGTCAACATACCACAGTTTTATACATATGTACCTCATTTGTGCTGCCCAGTAGTAAAAACGTAAGTTCGGAACCCCCAATCCACCCTCATCCTTGTGTCTTTGAAGCTTACTTATTTTCATTCTAGGCCTTTTACCCTGCCACAGAAATTGTGTAAATATTTTATCCAGATCAGAGAAAGAGCTGTTGAATTTGGCAACATCTGTAGAGGGTACAACAGCCTAGGCAGGATATTCATTTTGAGCACACTTATCCTACCTAGCCATGACACAGGTAGAGTTCCCCATCTCTGTAAGTCTTCCTTAATGCGCAACGTGATTGGTCTAAGATTAAGCTTAAACATTTATTATTATTATTTTATAAACTATTTAAAATGTTGAAAATAACCAATCTGCTATTTTCGCTATTTTTGTGCGACACAAACAAAACAAAAGTTGATTCTGCCTGACGGCAATGATATGTGAAATGACTCCAAGACAGGTGTGTCCAAAAAAGGGAAAAGATGCACAACGGAGACGGCCAAGCAGCAGCGCTTACTCCACCTGGCAGTTATGACTCGAGTCATTCTTGTTTAAAAAATCTTTTTTTAAGATCTAGCATTTTCACATCGCAATGTTGTGATCTTGTAAAGCTATTTTAGGGGGAAAAAAAGAAGGAAAAAAACAAAGGAGCCTACAATATCTACCACTGAGGTATAGTGGAGTAGACAAATCTAAATTAAGTAACGTAAAAGTGTACTTAGGTACAGTACTTCTGAGTACATCTATTTGGTTACTCACCGCTGCTTATCAGATTATGTGAAATGAGTCCCAGATTGCATGTACTGCAGACAAAAACACAGAGTGAAAGCGCCATGTGCAACCCATTGACTCTGCACTGGGCGGAGGTCAACCGTGCAACCTGCACATCAGTGCTGTCGCACGGAAACCTTGTAGGCTATGTCCAAAAAATATATCCTTTTTTGGTATTTTACAAACCTTAAAACATTTTGAAAATAGCAGATCAATAAGGTCACAACGCAACGTGTGACCTTATACCTTGGGCATTATACCTCGGGCATTAAATCACAAATCTGTCGAGTGCCTACTTGCGCGTTGCACACAAGTAGGCCATAAATGGCCTACTAGTGCGCAAGCAGAGCACGCAAGTACTGTTGTGCCAGGAGGACACTGAATTATGGATGATTCAGTGCCAGAGTTTGTGGGTGTCGGGAAGAGTCGAGCAGATGATGCCTGATGCAAAGGGAAGAGTCACACAGATGATACCTGATGAAAGGGACTGGTCAGATGTGTGCAGGACAAGACAAAGACAAACACTGAAAAGACCTGTGGACAAGCTATGCCTCATCTGTGAAACTTATGTAAACTTATGTTTATTGTTTTAATGGCTTAGGTATGTAACGGCTTAGGTATTTGTGTGAATGTAAAAGCGTGCAGCGGCATAGGTATGTGGCTAATCGTGGGTGGAGTGGCACCGCGTCTAGCAAGGCATATGTCTGTGGCGTCATGTGGGTGAATGTCATTGCTCGTAACGGCTATCAAAATCAAATCAAAACACAGTGGCTTGCAACGTTTTATATAGTTAATATGGCACTTGACAGTTTTAATTATGAAGATTAAAAGGAAGGATAGAACAAAGACAAAATATTAATGTTGACAGTGCAAGAAGCTGTTTTACACATTAACACAATAAATAAACTTATCAGAAAACTAAAGAAACAATGCTACCTTTTTCTTTACAAGATTCACTTCTTGGATATTTGGCACTTAAGTGACAAAAAATACAACCCAAAAGGCATTTTAAGTGTCCTTTAACAATTAACAGTGTGCATAGGTAGCTTTTGCATAAAACTAAACACATTAAACATGAATACAATAATGTCTATGTATTCTTCTTCATTTGGCCTATAAGTAAGTAGTAGCCTTGCTGAGCCATGGGGCCCATAGGGCAGGAGACTATCTCCTGTTTCTGTAGCATGAGGCAGCTTGATGTATTAAGTACACCCCCTGGACATGACGCTAGTATGTCGCATTTGGCCTATGGTCCCTCATAAATATTTTTTTCTGGGCTTTAAATAAGCTTACAAAACATAGGCCTAAACCATTTTACAAGGAAAACAGCATGGGTTGTTAATCTAATCTGTAAGTGCTTTTATGAACAAAATATGACTGTATATGCTCATACGGTAGTCTGATTCCTGGTCCCTGAACTTGTAAGCCTAATTTATACTTGCATTGTATGACCTTGTTGACCTTGTTATCATACGAAATAACTGATTATCTACTGAAAGAAATCGTGTTTTCCAGTTGAAAACCAGTTAACTTGGATGGGGAAAAAGGACATTCGACCAAGTATAAATTATCATTTAAGTAATTAGTAATTCTGTAAGCAAAGTACTACAGACATTGACAACTTGGGAAGCAAAAATAGACATTTACAAAGACAAATGATTGGGAGCACAAGTATAAAAAAAACATTTGCCAAGACAGATGTTTGGACACAAAGACATAATGGTGTGTGTGGTAACGCAACAAAAAAATAAGAGTGGTCAGTGAAGGCACATATTTTCTGCAAATGTCTGCTGATTATACAGTTAATTAAAGACTAGTACCTCCCACACACACACAAATGTGTTGGCTCATACAAAGAACACCAGTGGTAGGCACAGAGTCTGATAAGAAAGGAACCAATCTCTTCAACAGGAATGTTTTTACACTTAATTTACAACTTGGGTTTTAACTGTCGGTGTTTGGTTAGCAGAACTTTGCCATATGAAGCCACTACATGTTTCCAAGATACTAAGGAACACATAGTATGTTACATTTAATTGAGTTATATTACACCCGTTTAGCTCAGAATATATGGTGGATCAGTATTAGCCCTGTAGAAATGGGAAACTGCACCCTCTGTGTGCGCCAGGAAAATATGCGCACGCACAGACAGACAGACAGACAGACAGACAGATTATTTTTCTCGGGCGCGGCTTGAGCAGGTGCAATATTCTCAGTCCAGTTCTAAGGCAGTACGTGTTTCTCACTCCTCCACTACAGTACTCAGGAAGACACTTTCAGAGATACACAATGTTCTCTTCTCCTCCGTCCTCCCCATTCTGTCCTTCCAGAGAGAGGTATGCCTGTGGAGTAAGAAGAGGGTCGAGGGAGGCGGAGGTGGGGTAGTCTTCATACAGCCCCAGGTCTGTGATCCCCGACCTCCACCTTTCCGAAGGGGGACTGAAGTCTGCTAGAAGGAGACAGAATACAGCTATGTTTATTATACGAGTGGTCCTCAAAGTTTTCTTTTCAAGGACCCCATTTTTAGCATGCATTAGGCCACAGAACTGGTCAATTTGGTTCTATTTGTACACTCCCAGAGTTACAGACCTGTAACACCTCATCTACACAGACAAGGAGCGAGCGTTCCGATGGCGATGTTGTGCGAAAAACTGTCCTGATATGGAGTGTCGGCCATTGCGTTGCGACATAGCCTGAACCAATCAAATAACCAATAAGTAGTATAGCGTGTCAGATCTCAACCAATAAAAGTGATTGGGGCAGCGAAACCTTGCTAAAATAGAGACTGCTATACTATAGGAGGGGTGGAGGATGGCGCTGGATGGCACGTTGTCGCTCATGGTACGTCAGGACAGTCACAATGAAATACATGTATTCTAATGAGATTTCATCGTTCGCTTGCTTGCATCGCTGGCAGTGTGGATGAGGTGAAAGTGTTGGTTCCCAACTATCAATCATTGATAGCTGGGGACTCCCTGCAACCCCGTTAAGGACCCCTGTGGGTCACCAGACCACACTGTGAGGACCACTTCATGGCTTGACAAATAGCCGATCTAGAAGCTTACGTGTTGCACCAATAATTTTAACCAATAACAGAGTCGTTAATGGACATCAAAGGAAAGCTTAAACTCGTAACCACGTGAGGTATGTATACTTACTGTTAGTCCTCCGCTGCTGTGTGCCAAACCCACTGCTGAAGGAGTGAATGGGGGTGTTGACTGGACGGGGGAAGCCGTGGCTGCTGTTGAAGTGCGGGTATGCTAGACCAGCATCTGGGGGTGGCTTGCCGTGAGCCTGGCTCAGCAGGGTGTTGAGGCTGTTATAGAGGCTGGAGCTCAGGCCAAGGTTGGGGTTGAGGCCGGGGCTGTGTGCTGGGCTGTCCTGGTTCTTCCTCGGCCCAGAGTTGAGACTCTGATGGTGCTGGTTGTTGTTGTGGTGGTGGTGAAGGTGATTCTGCTGCAAGGAGCGGAGCAGGGCAGCTTCATTCTCGTACACTGACCCGTCCAGGCTGCCTGATCGACTGTGACTGCTTACCTGTGAGCAGGACGTGCATAATGGGGACTTTATCACTGCGCCACCCAAACGCTACATTCTATCATCCATTAGATTCTCTCTATGGCTGTCTAACCTTCTGTTTCTTACCTGGTAACAGTCCATGGGTATCATAACGGGCAGGCTGCTTTGGCGATTGTGTCTCCAGGTCTGGAGTAGCCTCTGCTGGGCTTCAATCTTTTCCCGTTCCATGGCCACGCCCCTCTGGCCATCCCTCAGCCTGTCTAGATTCTGCTCGTACTCCAATAGCTGGGCTTCAAGCTCCTTGCGTTCGCAGTGCAGCCTCTCTGCCTCCAGGAGGCACTGTTGCTCACGCTGCTCTAGCAAACTCTCCTGTTCGCTCTGTGAGAACACAGAAGGTTTGCGGTTGGCCGTCTGGGATATACCAATACCAATTTCAACCTGACATCCTTATGATAGGCACGTGTTTGTAAGTATAAGTTTGAATTGTAACAAATGCATTGTGTGCACATCCCATTGTTCAATTACGTATAAGGGCATAAGTGGATAAAACTTGCAGGTGCTGTAATGCTATGTTACTGCGTACTATGTGGAGTGTTGCTTGGGGCCGATCAGACTGCCGTAGCCACAGTTGGTTGAAGGAAGTCACTGTATGAATGAATGATTTTATTACATTCCGAGTGTGTGGACGATTTATCAGGAGACTAAATGAGGACTGGAATGACTGAGAAGACGGAGAAGACCCCCCAAAAAACCTATTAATTTTTCATTGCAAAACCGAGTTGTACAATCATGTGAAAAGTATCTCTGCTGCTGCCAATCATTAGCCCGGTAAACCATCCCCTCGCGTGAATTCACATCATGAGTCTTCTGCAGACCGCTCTGGCTCCAGCGCTGGGTGGACGTTTTGCAGAAACCAAAAAGTGGAAGAGCCAATCAGCATCTGCGCGCTCAGGGCCCTGTAATTGACAAACACTGATTGGCTCTACCGCTTTTTGGTTTCAGTAAAAGGTCACCCAGTGCTTGGGGCCAGAGCGGTCTGCGGAACACGCATGATGATGTGAATTCACACTTCTGAGATGCTTAACCAGGCTAGCAAATCAGGAGTATACACTTGTTTTCTATTACTTTACCACATTTCAAACCCAAACACACGTATCTGAAAGCTCATAGGCAGGCCATCCAAAGACTGAATTCAGATGATCAAATGAATGTATAATGAATGTTCATAGACACGTTTTAATCTAAAGCCTACAAAAACTAATAGAATACGCACATCACTTGGTAGAGGTGCTGGGTTCAAAAGTAGTATCAGAAAAAGAGAAAAGAACCTGCACACTCATCTGCTCCAAAAGTTATACTTTATTGACGACGGCTCTTCATCTGGTCAAACTCGAGATATCTGAGACATCTCGAGTTTGACTCGAGATGTCTTACCTGTTGCTTGTCCCTGGCCAGACACTCTCTGTCCCAGCGCTGTTGCTCCTGTCTCAGCCTCACATGAAGCTTCTGCACCTCATCCACCTCTTCTCTCTTCCTCTCCAAACTCTTCTTCTCCACCTCCTCTCTCCGCCTGTCAAGACTCCTCTGCTTCTCATGATCCTGAATGATGAAGGACACAGACCTTAGTTTTACTTAATCATCATCATCATCATCATCATCATCACCTTTATTTAAACTCTGAGTACAATTGAGGGGCAGGCCCTCATTTTCAATGTAGCCGAAATACAAAACACAAAATCAACAATATCATTACTAAATGGACCGATCGCTGTCTGTCTGTCCACTTCCGGGTCACCAGTGAAATGCATGTTGGGATGGACACAGATTAATACTGGGGCACACTTTTCCGCATAACAGACGC
This sequence comes from Electrona antarctica, assembly GCF_951216825.1. Classification (NCBI taxonomy): domain Eukaryota; kingdom Metazoa; phylum Chordata; class Actinopteri; order Myctophiformes; family Myctophidae; genus Electrona; species Electrona antarctica. The sequence continues at coordinate 21,521,412 of NC_136793.1, forward strand.
ACACGGGGAAAACAACTCGGACCCTGATACTACTAGCTACTCTTGCGTCAGTCGACAGAACTTCTTCTTTGGGGAAGCATCGCGGCCAAAGCGGGGGTTGCGTGGCACAGGCACCTGAAAGCCAGCTCTGACAGTTGGACGGGGGCATGTTAACGTGAACACACGTGCGCTGTTTCGACACCACACTGTCCGTCTGCCATATAGGCTACATGCACGCTGAAAGCCTGGACACTGACTACGACAGGTTACAGCCCTGCGCGCACCCAGCGTGACTGCGTGACACACTAAACATCACCATCACAAGTATTCATAATGTTATGATCATCCAACAGATATAAAAGTGCACAGGATTGTAACTGTTGCCAAGGCAATTCCCCGTCCGGGTCGACTTAAACCCTGTTGTTGTTGTCATCTGTAAACAATTCCCCCCCTATCAGTAATGTGATCTATTACATTGCATTACCCACGAACATCATTTGCTGTTCATATATTCAGAACGGGTAAGGACTAGTACATTAAATACAGCAATATCAAATATATGAATTGGAAAACAGAAAGTGTTCAAAGCTAAAATAACTATAATAGATAGATGAGAATTCATTAAAACAGATACACTGTTGAGTAAAAGTGCTAGAAATCATTTCCCTGAATTGACCTAGGGAAGGCAGTGATCTGATTTTTAGGGACTTTTGGAGTTCGTTCCAATCAAATGGAGCACTGACAGAAAAAGCTGCTTTACCTAGCTCTGAGTTAGCAAAAGGAACCTTGAGGGTCAGGAAGTCACTCGAGCGGGTCTGATACGGAATTGGATTCTGATCCAACATAGAGCAAATGTAAGAGGGGACCATTCCTGAGATGGCTTTGAAAATGAAAATATACCAGTGCTTGTCCCGCCTCTCGGACAGCGAGGACAAGCCTGCGTTCCCATAGAGTGTACAGTGATGGGTACCAGAGCTGTCACCAGTGACCCATCATAGGGCATAATGGTAAACCGTATTGAGGTGCTTTAAAGTTGATGGTGCAGCAATCCTGTAAATAATGTCCCCATAGTCCAGAACCGAGAGAAATGTGGCTTCAATGATGCCGGAAAACTTGCTTTGTTCCTATAGAAAAAACTGGCTGTTTGGTGACTAGAGTTTCAATGTGGAATTTAAAAGACAATTTCTCATCCAGCCAGATGCCAAGGTACTTGTAATCTGATACTCTTTCAATTGAAGAGCCATTGGAAGATATTAAAAATACGTTTTCTGGTCTGGTGGTTCTAGCCCTGGTGAAAAGCATGAACTTAGTTTTGCTTGTATTTAAAACAAGCCTGAGCTCAAACAGGGAGTATTGAATGCCAGCTGCAGCTTACTGGTGGCAAGCTGGGCTGTGTCAGCATGGAGACTGGACGAAACTCAGATTGGGAGCTCCCAGACTTCACTGATTGATGTCTGTCATGTAAATAACTATAAAACCATTCAGAAGATGTATTACTAAAACCAATGTTGTAAGAGTACGGTGTGATGTACACTGCTGTGTACATCACTGTCGAACGCTTTCGATAAGTCCACAAAGAGGGCGGCGCAATGCAATTTGTTGTCCAAAGCAGTTAAAATGTTAAAAAGAAAGGGTCTAAGTTATCCTCTCCAGTGGAGGTCTTATGATTAACATTAAGCAGGGCTTCCAGAACAACAGATGTAGAAGGAGGCTGGATGGATACTTAAACAACCTATTTTAAGTACTTAGTTTAGAACAATCTGCTCCTTTTACCATCAAAACCAAACCAGCTGATTTACAAGCTCAACGATTGGTTGCCACAGAATAGAGACGTATGGGCCTAGTTGTTAAACTCCCATCATTTTATCGAAGGAACTTGGTGGCTCGGTTTCATCCATGGTACTTTCCTTAATCAGGCAAATAATGGCTGTGTGTGAAGAATCATCATACAAGTAGCATCTAAACAATGATGTATCAGTCAGTGGACGTACTGGGTTGTTTTGGAGCGATACAGATGTGCGTAGCTGTGGTCGCTCTCCCTCCTGAAGCAGCAACTTGTGGATCTCATAAGAGCTGTCCTGCAGCGTCACAGCAGCCTGCACACAGCCAGAGGGACACACCTACTAAAGCACTGTTTCCCAAACTCTTTTAAGACCCAAAAGAGACATTTGGTGTCTCCTCTGGACCCAAACTTACAAAAGAAAATTATACAAAATATACAGATTATACAAATGCCTTCTAAACCAGTAGTTTTCACACTTTCAAGATTTTTCAAAAATGTAAAAGAAAATTGCAGCTGTAGAAGCTCGCAGTGAGCACATGCTTTCCCGGTTTTAATTACAATTTACAATTTAGGCATTTAGCAGACGCTCTTAATCCAGAGCGACTTACATTAGGCAAGAACAAAAGTAAGGGAATACATCACATATATAAAATGCATTTATCAAGAAACATGCGTAAGCTAAGAACGTAACTAGAACATATCTATATAATGACACTATACATATTAACTATACATACATACTATACTATGCTATACATATGTACTATGATGTGCTATGACTACATACAATGCAATTATTGTGCTGTCTACCTGACATGCTATAAGTCTGTTTCAAATGCTATCTAAGTCTAAAAAGTGCTATCTAAGGGGGTAGGATAAGTGCTAGTGTTAATGGTTTAATAGTGAAAGTAGCCTATCTACAAGCGTACAACACGTCACGATGCGACACATTGTGATCTGCTATTTTTACAATTTCTTACTTTTGGATGTGCATTTTAGAAGAGCGCCTTGAGTTTTCTAAAAATGTTGTGTGCTAAAAGGCCAAAGTGTTGATTGTGTCACGCAGCAATAAAGCAATGTAATTTCTTACAAGAAAGGTTGTTTGTTCACCATTATTAAGTTTGATGAAATAAATAACACTTGCGCGTTTTCTGATTTATTTGTAAAGCTCAACCTCAAAAGGACTTATCAGCCATCACTTCCTATTCATCTCAATTCAATTAACCTTTCCAATTTGTTTTCCATTTCTGAATTATCAGGGTGAAAGCAAACACTGATGTACTCCTGCAGTAATTTCCTGACAATAATATTCTTACCTGCAGACTGTAGAGGAGCTGAGTCAGACTCTGGACACTCTCTGCCACCTATGGGAGAGACTGTGTTATTGCAAAAAGCAGCAACTCATAAGAACTGTACATTTGGGAAGTAAACTACAATAGGTGAACCTTCAAGTGTGTTCCGTTTGAGTCGCCTCTTCCCAGGTCTGTGACAGAGGTCCACAGCAGGCTGTCTTGTCCTGTCCATTCACTGTCTGACACCAGAGAGGTGGAACTCACACTCAACGTGCTCAGGTAGTCTGCTGCAGGAACGATGAGAGACCAAGAGAGAAAATAAATATTGCTGGTACCAATTTAGCATCAGTTAAACAAAGAGTCTGTAACTCGGGAGTGTACAAATGGCTGCGCGTTCCATTAATACATTCCCATCGTTGACAATGCAGATTTTGAATATATTATATTTTGTATATATATATTTGAAACATATCCGAATTGTGGTGAAAATGTAATGTATGTAATGTAGAATCGTTTCTGACGTTCAGATGGAGACTCGTGGATGCTGCCGTGGCTGTTGTAGCTGCAAATCTCTAGTCTTTGGACAGGAGAGCTCTGGCTCTGTGCAGAGCGGTCCTCCCACGCCTGCAGAATGGAAATCAGCTTCTCCACTGCAGGGAGAGCAAGCATCTATCTGTTAGGCTCCAAAAGAAGTTGTGCACTGTCTGTGTGCATTTTACAACTCAACAAAAACAACATGCCTCTTCCTCACCCTCTCTCAGAGCAGCGGTCAGGAGCGTTGCGGACTGTCTCGGCGCCTCAGCATCACTGTCAGGTGTCACCAGGAGATGGCGCTGCTGCGTCACAGAGTCTGATGAGCGGAGGCTCAACTGGGTAAGTTCAGCATACAGCTGCAGCTTCTCCTCCAGGCTGCTGCAGATACGCTGGTCCTGACCAAGCAGGCACTCTGCACAAACACACCACAACCAGTGTTAATCTGCTGGTCCTGACCTAGCAGACACTCTGCACAAACACATCCACAAACCAGTGTTAGTTAATCTGCTGGTCCTGACCTAGCAGACACTCTGCACAAACACATCACAACCAGTGTTAATCTGCTGGTCCTGACCAAGCAGGCACTCTGCACAAACACATCCACAAACCAGTGTTAGTTAATCTGCTGGTCCTGACCTAGCAGACACTCTGCACAAACACATCACAACCAGTGTTAATCTGCTGGTCCTGACCTAGCAGGAACTCTGCACAAACACATCCACAAACCAGTTCATTTCGTCAACTAAATCTATGATGGAAAATGTTCATTGACTACCTTTTTTCACTGATGAAAACAAAATAAGAAACTAAGCAATGATGACTAAAACTATGGCATAACACTATGACAACTATTGACAATTTCGTCAAACAAAAAGTGTAAAATAAGCCATTACCAATGTCAATGTACACTTAAAACAGAAGAGGATATCCGAGCACTCAAAAATGTGGAGGTTGAATTAAAACAAATTTTATTCTAGAAAAATTGTCAACATGTTTCGACTGGTTAAGGAAACTGAATGATTTATTTTATATTCAGATATAGGAATGTTGTAAAAGCCAAATGGAGGTATAACACATAATTTTAGAAAATAGGGCTTAATGACCTTGGAACTTGTGTATCTTCTGGACTTTGAGCTCTGCTACCCGTCTGGCTTCTTCTGACTCTGCAATCCTCTCCTCCTCCTCAGGACAACTGACACACACACGGACACAGACACGGATACACACACACACACAGGGTCACATATTAACTAACACATATGTGCATGCAATTCATATGCTGGTGTCACACACGCGCATGCACACAGTACGCACGCACGTCGGACGTGCACACGCACGCACGCACGCACGCACGCACGCACGCACGCACACTTGTATTACTATACTTCTCAGGACCTCAACATTTTAGGGCGTCAATTTTATGACTGCCTTTTTTGACCTTTTTTAAAGCCTAAGACAGCACTAGATCTGCCCTGTGACACGTTGTGAGCGTCAAGATCTGCTATTTTCTTTTCTCTAAATGCCTAATCCTAACCCCAACCTGAACCCCAAACCTTTCCTAATTGTAATCCTGACTAAACCTTGTTTAACCATAACACAACCATTTCTCTTGTGACGACCAGGAAAGAGATGTCAATTCTATTGCTCAAATGCAACTGCTATACCTTAGCAGAGGACCTTGTGAGGACATTTAGCCCTAATACAAGTACACACGCACACTGCCCACGCACAGACACACACACACACACACACACACACACCTCTCTACAGCTTTTCGTATGTGTCTCATCCATGCGTTCCTCTCCTCCCTGGTAGACGTGTGCACTTCGTACATCTCTGGTCCCACAGAGGAGGCTGAGATGAGGAACATCCCTCTCTCCTCATTGGCTACCTCTCTAACGATCAGCTTCTGCAGTGGGATGACGGGGGGCTTCTGGTCCTGAAAGAGTTGGATGATAAAACCTCATCAGGAGGACATTCTGAAAAGGAATCGATTGTGATTCAATAGTCATTGAATAACTACTACAATTTATATTTTTTACTTAAGTGATTAATAATGTATGTTTTGTATCAATAATCAAATGAGCAAACTGAGTAGTAACTAAAGATTTAAAAGAATTGCAGTGGAGCAAAAAGTACAGTATTTGCCTCTGAGACGTAGTGGAGTCGAGGTAGAAGTATTGAAAACTGGAAATACTCAAGTAAAGTAAAAGCACCCCAAAAAGCACTTGAGTAAATGTACTTAGTTACTTTCCACTGCTGGAAAGAGTGAATTATCATTCACTCTTTCCAGCTCCCTCAGAACACTTCCTTCCGCAGAAGGACATTGTGAAAAGGAATTGATTGTGATCCTAAGACAGCCCATTTTCTCTCGAAGACATACCACAGCAGCAAATATGAAGCGCTGGTCTTTCTCTTGCAGGAAAACCAAGACATCTGTGAGCAGCAGAGCCAAGGTGTCTGAAAGAAGAGTGAGGGCAGAAATGCAGAAAGGTTTCTATTAGACATAGTGCGTCTTCTAAATATCTTGAATTCCCTTACAAAAGCTACAAAATGTTTGTTTCCATACTGGCCTAGAATTGAGACCACTCAACTCCTCTACACTATCTCTCTCTCCAGTGCCTTTTCACAAAGAGAAATTACAGACTTTTTCAAGACTTTCACCCACATTTCCGTACTTTTAAGGGCTACATGAATTCATAATGATCCCTACTTTCCACACCTGTGCAAGCACCCTGCTCTCAGCTATCCAACACAACAGAAAAATATATGAAGAAAAAAATAAAAACTGCAAACACAAAAACACGTGTCGAACACATGGGTGGTGGTGACTCAGGGGTAGAGTGGCTGGATGGTAACCGCAAGGCTGCCAGTTCGAACCCGGGCTCCCCCAGAGTTAGTGTCGAAGTGTCCTTGTGCAAGACTCTGAACCCCTAATTGCTCCTGATGTGCTGGTTGGTGCCTTGCATGGTTTCCGCCACCATCGGTGTATGAATGTGTGCGTGAATGGGTGAATGTAATGGATAAAGGCGCTATATAAATGCACCATTTACATGAAGTGGCCCATGGGTTACATCATGTCACACCTGAACCTGATTTATATTTAGTTGCTTAGTGGTGTCGTACACCACAAATAACCAATCTACAAGCTCACACATGAGTATAGGGTGGAAACTTGTAAGTCCAAAACAGTTCAATCGGCCCGGACTGGCCTAGAAGGTCCAGGCACCTAGGCTGGTTATAGTCCTGATCACGACGACCTTTGCTGTGTGTCTTCCCCCCCATCTCTCTCCCAGTTTCCTGTCAACCTACTATATATCTATCAATAAAAGGCAAGCCCAAAAAATAAGCCCCCCCCCCCCAAAAAAAAGAAAAGCAGTTCAATCAACAAAGTATTGCATACAATAAAAAAATAAAATAAAAACATAATAAAGTTGAAATAGGTATACATGCTTTCTGCCCGACAGCAATGAAAGTAAGCAATACCCACCTTTCAGTCTGCCTGTGGCCGTCTTCCAGTAGACCAGGCCTTTGTGCTGCAAGACCCTGTGAGGGCTCCCCAGGTCCTGCTTGCGGAACACCTTGCCGTTCTTCAGCTTGGCCAGGCTCTTGTTCTCCAGACGGGCCAGCACCTCCTGCAGCTCCTGTCCCTTCTCGAACTCGCTGACACTCAGGTCCACCGCTGCGATTATGTCACGGACCTGCGCCAGGGCCTGTGACAAGTCACAGTGCTCCTGACTGCCCTCTGCAATTACAATTTAGGAATTTTAGACAATCCAATCCTACCACTTACGAGTGCGAGAGCATGAACTCTAATAAACAAGGTTAAAACACAAATAGAATGCAGAGAAGAAATTAGTATACCAGGTAATAGTGAACCTAGCCTCTTTCTAAAAACAACATGCTATCTATATTATTCTGTACATTTTAACTAGCATCTGACTAAATAACATGTTATATAAATCACATTCTTAACCCATTTAGGCCTGACGTCGAAATAAAAAAAAAAGTCTTCTGAAAGAATATATATTCAAAGGTTTGTGCCTCATTTTCACGATATTTCAAAAATAGCAGACCTACAAGCTTGTAGATCTGCTATTTTTCAATAGCTAAATATAACATAATGCTTAGTTAAAACACCAAAAGGGGTTCCCGTCCAGAATGGGTTAACCTTTTCGTACAAGAAAAACAAGATATTGCTCTGGAAGCATAATATAAATGTTATAGTGACCGCACACTTGACAGTTGTACAGTACGTCAGTACAGTGGACCTACTGGGAGTGTACTGTAATATCCTCTCAAGTAGTACTGGGTATTTGGTGATGCGCTGAGTGACTAGCAGGATGAACTCTGGCACCTCTCTCCGTCTGACCAGAGAGTTGTTGCTCTGTTGCTGTGAGAAACAATGGAGAGAGGGCGATAAGCCTTCTTTACATGTCGCTGAGCGCCGGTGGTATATCGTGTGCATAAAATATTTCATTTTCATTTTCATTTCAACCTTTATTTAGTTCTCGGAGAACACACTGAGGGCTGAGACCCTCTTTTTCAGTGGTGCCGAGATTACAACACATCAACAATGTACAATGGGGGGACAAAGAAAACAAAACATAGATGAATAAAGTAAATTACTGGTAATAATAAAGGAACATTACATAGTGATCAACTCAATTAAAACAGGTCCAGTTGATATTTACCAACGTTGATAGCTCACAACGCTAGCTCACAACGAATCGCAGCAAAGCGCTTTATGAGCTTGTCTGCTGGCTATTTTCTGCACACATTTTTATTGTGAAAATACATGATCTACAAGCTCTTAACTCTTGCAATGAGCTATTAAATAACGCCCACAAACTGTGAAAAACTTCATAAATATCTCTATCATTCGAAAAAGTAATGGATAGAACAATCGCTAGGAGAATAATAATATAATATAATACGGTTGCAGCCCTTCTACACTCTAGCTTTTAGTTGAGCTTTTAAAATCCTTATTGTTATTCATGTCCTCACTGTATTGCATTACTGCTATTATTTTAATGTTGTTTTACGCCTTTGCTTTTCTTTTTTCGCTATTGCTCTGTAAAGCACTTTGAGCTGCATTTCATGTCATGAAAGGTGCTATACAAATAAAGTTTTACTATTATTACTTACTTTGACAAACACCTGGAGCTTCTTGTTGTGTTGCTGCAGCTCTTTGAAGACGTTGACCGCCTCAGTGTGGTGGCTGCAGAACTCTCCATACACCTGCTTCATCTTCTCCGCACTTTCATCTGAGAACTGAGGTAGACCGTGTGTGTGTGTGTGTGTGTGTGTGTGTGTGTGTGTGTGTGTGTGTGTGTGTGTGTGTGTGTGTGTGTGTGTGTGTGTGTGTGTGTGTGTGTGTGTGTGTGTGTGTGTGTGTGTGTGTGTGTGTGTGTGTGTGTGTGTGTGTGTGTGTGTGTGTGTGTGTGTGTGCAAAAACAGATGAAATGAAAATAAATTGTATTTAGGAGAATGTGTGTGAATCAATACGACTGTTTTCAAGTACATAAGGTCCCCCCCCCCACCCCACCCATTTTACACAGGATACAATTTGTATCATGTGACTCCAATCTACACACGCAGACACACATATACAGTATATTGTTATTTGTCAGTTGTCAAGTTATTCTTAGAAGGTGTGAGAGACTACATATATGCCATTGTTAGCTGCTGAAATCGGGTTTCAGCTGTACCCAAAGCAGCTCAGGAGCCTTTGGGAGGGCCACATTCTCAAATAAATAAATCTCAGTTCCGTAAAGCGGGTCGTCCACTGACCCCAGGTTGGGGGGCCCCCTGATAAAGGACATACAAAGTCTTTGTGTGTGTACAACACGTGACAATATATATTTAGTTTATATATTTAGTTTATGCGAGGGTGCACGCAATCGATGCCGCGCGCACCAGCGCCACCGCCACGGCCCGCCCACCTGCTGCAACAGGATGTCTCCGATGCGCTGGGCGACGTAATTGCGCGGGTTCTCGGGCTGCGCCGCGGCCTGCCGGCGGTCCTGCAGCGCGGCAAAGAGGTTCCTGTGGAAGAGCAGCAGGGGGTCGAGGCAGGGGAAGATCCTGGCAACGCAGTCCCAGTCCAGCTGCACCTCCTCCAGCATGCCTCTCCTGAACACCTCGGACATGACGCTCAGCGTCTGGATGTGGTGCAGCTCCGTCTGCATCAGCTCTGCACAAAATACATGCAGGGGAGCGGTGGTGGAAAGTAAGTACTGTACTTTTTTTTTATTATTATTATTATTTTTTACAATTTTAGTATTTGTGCTTTACTTGAGTATTTCCAATTTCCAATACTCCACTACATCTCAAAGGCAAATATTATATTTTTACAAAGTATACTTTTACATTAACCACTTTAGCCGGGGCAATATATAGATTTCTGACCGATGTCAGATGGGCAGGCCACGAACGCAGAGAGAGAGAGAGAGAGCAGCTCAACAGTGAGGGAAAGTATAGCGTGGTCTCTCACCATAAATGACATCTTGTCGTTTAACAGTGTGCTTGTCGTGTTGCCTACAGAACTCTGGGCTGACCGCCAGACTCCAGGACTCCGCCTCCAGTCCCAGCGGGACGGCCGATAGTTCGCACAGCAGGGGGGCGTCGACCACCTCTGCGGCTGCCATGTTTAAGAGTTACAATGAATGAACAAAAACACTGATTGCATTTCTAAGAACACAAACTCATTATGCAGTTACTGTCCAGTGACTATTAAGATACGATTGCAAAATGGTCACCTTCTGCAGTGTTGTGTGGAGGGTCGACAGAAGGGGGTGTAGCTGTGATCTGTGTTCCGTCTTCAGTCAAAGAGCTGCTGCCCCAGGCGCTCACGTCACTCTCACCGTCCACCCCTGCCACATCGCTCAGTCGTCTGCATAGAGACAAAACCATCTGAACCAGGCAGCAAAGGACGCTCGGCTGGATATGAAGCCAATAAGCAAGTGCTTTTCAGCACTGCAGTTTTACTACAATGGGAATTCTTTTTTATTACCATAGTAATCATTGTCATAAATACTTTATGCTTTCAGTCGCTAATTTAAAGTCTTCTTTCAATGGACATGATATGTGTTTTTACATGATTGTCCCATTCATTTTAAAATGGATGATAAAGTAGGGTATGCTTCTAGGTCCGGGCCCCCCCTGAGGGAGACTGAATGCCCCCCGGGCCAGCGGTCGCTCCGTCAGCCTCTTGTTCGCTGTTGTTTTTTTAAACAGGGGCTGCCCATGCGCTTGCCCTGGCCCTGTCACTTCCTGACGTCAAATTCGATACACACGTTCCACACCCCCACAGGGAGTGCAGTGCCCGGTGTCGCACAAAAGCCTCTGCCCAGGCTCTGCACTTGATCACCCCTATATCTCCATATATGGAGCTGGCCTGTTCCGACATCATTCTGACATCTGCATAGACTCCATATTTGGGCATGCCTGACAAAGAACTCCATATATGGGCATAAAAGGGACACAGACATAATAACTGGGTGGGGCATACATTTCCAACTTGCATCGTTCAAAGTAGGCCAGTTGCCAACAGGCACCGCTCTAGTCTATGGAAAAGGAGGGGCTCTTGTCAACCTACCTGCTATCTATAAAAATGGAGGGGCTCTTGGAGAGGGAGGCTATGACGTCTCTCTTCTCTCTAGAGGTCATCACGGGGAAAGAGGAAGAGGAGGATGGTGAGGAAGAGACAGTGGATGGACCACTGTCTTTCATGGAGCCTGGAGGGAGGAAGAGGAAAGAGTCAGTCTCTGTTGACGTTCCCGTAAGAAAATAATACAAAAATAAAGTACTCTTGTCTGTTTAATGTTGAAGTACTGTGTTTATTCTACTGTGCCACTGTTGTTATTATTGTGAGGCTGTTGGGACGTCTGTGTTTGTTTCATTCATTCATAACGACTTGTGGAAACACATTGTACGGGAAGCCAGGTCACACAAGCCAGGAAACCCGATGACCTCCCGTGACCATGACACGCGTGTCAGACATCTAAACACTCAGAAGACTGGGCCAGTCCGTTATGAAATGAAAATGACATGCAATTGCTTATTCGGTTAAAGTGTGAGAACCGCTCAACCTCTGCACTGCTGCACACAAGCCAAAAAAGTATAGGTGCGTGCGCACAGCCCCGGACCTCCCACTGAGCAGCTTTAAAAAGTAACATTTTAACCGTGAGATAGATTGTACGGGCAGATGGGGGAGGAAGGGAGCAATGTCTAACTCGCTCTACTTCAGGAGAGGAGACAGGAGAGGAGAGCAGAGGAGAGAGCGAGAGAGATAGCAGTAATGTGTAACTCACCCTGTGGGAGAGTTGAGGCCTTGCTTTTTGTCATCAACACATTCTTCTCCGGAGGCTTCTGAAGGCACACATAATCACATTATCAACTCCCAACAGACGCGATTTATGACTTCGTTTTGTCTTTTCAAGTGACACACATCCAACTTGTGTTTTGATATAATTGCTCGGATTGGACCAACAGGAGATTTGTCTCCTGGTTAGACCGCAGGCCAAACCTCGTTGCGGTTGCTGGAGGTAAAAGGAGATGTTTCTGAAACTAATGGGTATGGCTGGGAAGTTACACGAACGTATCATAACAGTTTAGAACCAATAACCGACTCATGAAGTTTAATACAATATATTTTGTATAATCAACTAACCTGATTAGTCGATTAGTTAGCCACTTCCCCCTGTATTATACTATTATATTGTTGTCCAATGATGGAATACAAATATAGCCAATCCACAAGATCACATCGTGTTGTGATTTGACGTGTTGTGAGCTTGTAGATATGCTATTTTCACTATATGTATTTTTTTCTTTTTTTAATAATAAAGTTAAAGGACGACTTCACCCAATTTCAACCTATCTTCATATAATTGGTCCTCAGCTGGTGTGTCTCAGAGGAGAGCTGTGGTCAGTTCAGAACCCGCCTACCAGTGACATCATCAATGGGGAATCCCAGCTAATAGAAACTGCAGGCTTTCTATTCCTGGAAAGTTAGCATGCTATAATGAAAGCCATTGTTCTCACGATAATCACAGCCATCACATGAGACACAGACTGAGTAGATAAAATTGGCAACATTTTATCATAGGCATTAGTGAGGACCAATTATATGAAAATAGTTTGACAATGGGTGAAGTTGTACTTTAATTAATCATAATTGAAGCAAAAGTTTGAAATAATCGTGACACTGATTTGAAGTCAAATCAATAACCCAACCCTGATGGGTTACCTTTGCACAGGCAGCAGCCAACTCCCGACAGCCCTTATGGACACTCTGAGAACAGTCTGAGGAGGAAGGAAGAGTAGATCCGATTTAGCCTCGATTCAACAATAAAATAACCTCAATGCCGATATTTGGTAAACCCAGACTTTTTAACCACATCAACCATACAGCGTCTTATTCTGGGGAGAACATCTGGCGCTCAACGCTCAGCACAATGCAAGTTGTGAACTTGCACATCGGCTATTTGGTGGTTAGTTACCCACTAGACATGTAGGAGTCGCTAGAGAAGTGAGTTCGCCCCTGCCAGTTGTGTTTGTTGGAACACCCGGCCAAGACACCTGGCGTTGTGAGCTTGTAAATCTGCATTTTTTTGGGACATTTTACTCAAATCTTATACTGTATGTGAACAAATTGATTTGGGGTCCTTCTCCTTGACATGAAAATGTTTGAGAACCACTGATTTAAACGACATTAGACAGCAATCCAAACTAAGCAACTTAGAAAAAAGTCCCAAAAAATGCAACCCGCAACTACCATTATTTACAGGCTACTTTACAAAAAGAACAAGCCCCAAATCGTGTATAATAAGCAAACATGGCAACACTGGTCATAACTGCATGTGCTGAAATCTATCAGTACGGATGCTGTAGTAACGACAATGCACATAGCTTGTAAAAATGGTACATAATGCACAGAAAAATCCTAAGTGTTCATTTTTGGGCTATTTACATATTTCAGAGTTAACACTCATGATTTTGACTGTGTAGAGTGTAACGACGGTAATGGAGCACTCACTGGAGCACTGTAGCAACTCCTTGACAGGAACAGCTATCTCACACACAGCACAGAGAGAGGGCCCCGACGAAGATACAGGAACAAACTGGTGTCCGTTAGTAGTTCCTGGCTTTTCCTTCCCCTCTTTCACCTCTTTCCCCTTCACCTGGGAAGCAAAATTGTACAGTAGACGTTAAATCTCGCTGGTCAACCGAACAATACTTATCTCATTATATTTAATTAATACCATAACACTGTGAAACTGTAACCAAAGTAAAAATGAGGCAATTACATGAGTGTGAAAAGCAGGCAGAGACAGGCATATAGCAGTCATATCCATGCTAGCATGTCTGTTGAAGTGGAGCTCGGGGACATACAGAGAACTCTGAGTGGACTTGTGTCTATTTACTTTTTAAAGTCCAGAGGGATGACTGCTGCTGATGTTTTTTTAGGGGGATGCTATGGGGGTATTCCTTTTTCCAGGGTGGGGGTATTGTTTATTTTCGTATCAAATTTTACAAGGAAGCTAAGAGTGCACATGTACACGTGTGCATGCGCGTGCATATGTGTGCGTGTGCCTGTTCAACCACATGTTTATAAGAGGGGAAGTATACTATGGAATGTGTTTTGGTTCCTCGCTCTGCGTTGGGGGTCTGCTGGATTATGTAAGAGGATATTTTCAGTGTGTCCCGTTGCTAAGATCTAAGACACGGGGGGGATTTTTTTCCTTCTCTCCACTCTCCCCAAATAAAAGACACCATGCTCAGACAATAGCTGCCCCACACAGGAATCCTGACCCAGCCTGTCTGAGAGAGAGAGAGGACATTGGCAAGACTTTTTACAATGCCAGTTTGGGAAGCAGTTCAATTCCAACTTTTATAAGCTGAGTTCTACTCTTAGGACATTTTTTAATTGCGCTCAACTGATGCACGATCGCCTGCCTATAATGACAGGAATCATATTTTCCACCAGAGGAAATTATACTTTTGGCAGCGCCTCACCTTGGTTTTGTTGCGTGTACTTGACATCCTGCTCTTGAGGAAGCTGAAGGTGCGACTCACTTTGTACTTCTCAGACTCTGCCTTGGTGGGGATTATGTATTTATCCCACTCCTCATCCTCAATCCTGTTTCCATTGGGAACATTACAGTCAACAGCTAGCTCATCTCGCCACATCATTCCTCTAGTATGCAGCTATTCCTGCCAATTATGAGCACACTTCATAAGGATAATCACCTTATTATTATCATAAACATGCTGAGAAAAGTTAAAACAATTGAGGGATGGTTGCTGTTGTGCTGCGACAGAAGAATGTCCAGACTCCCAGGTCTTCCAGAACCCCTGGTCTCCACCTCCATTACTCTTAGGAACATGCTCGGCATGCTTGGAAGTTCTCAACTGACAAGTCACTAAGGGGTTTTGGTCTATGTTATTTATAGGACGACCTTGGCAAAGATGCAATTAATAATATGTCAGCTATTCACAGCAGTTACTGTAAGTTAGGTTCACTAGTGGACATTCCAGGTGAAAGGCCAAGACCATAAAGAGTTATCTACTTAACCACCTGAACCTGGGCCTTCCCAATTATGGGCATAATAGGAGAACGTTCGGTTAAATTAGCAGATCTACAAACTCACAATGTGAAGCAAAAAAAAAGTTGGGAGCTAAGTATAGATCCTATTGGGGTAGAATTTAAGTGGTTAAGCCCGATAGACTTCACTGTACATCAAATAGTGGAAATAGGCGTACTACAATCTCAATGCACTGTGAGCTTGTACATGATCTATTTTCACTACTTTGGGGGGGATTTCTTCCCCCAAAAATAGGGAGAGCAGGGTTAAAGTGGTTAATGTTTACTGGATGTGAGGAGAAACCAGAGCGAAATGCAGTGCCTACATGCAGCACAGTACTACATGCAGCACAGTCGACCTCAGGGTGGCCTGTTAAGTGTCCACTCACCGGCCACCGCAGTTTGTGAAACATAACAGACCAAAGAAAGCTTTTAAAGCTAGAACACTGGTAGAGGTTTGGGTTGTGTAGTTACCTTGCCGTTATGTAACTCCAAATATCGGCGAGGTGCCGTCAATAGTTGCTTTGTTGAATACAAATTGATATTGAAAAATTGTCATTGACTTAGAAGGTGACAGGTCGCAAAATCACTATTTTAGCACATAAACAAATGCAAACAAAGCGGATTTTCATTTCAATACCAGACACACAGTGATTTTTGTTTTGTTTTTATAAAATGTAAACTTTGTGTTCATTTCACAGTTTTAACTAGGGAGGAGATCCGGACTGGATCTGCAGATCGCCGTCTTCAAACAATAAAATCAACAGGTAACTGACTTTCTTACATTAAAAAAGAAATGCCATGTCGGGCCATCACCTATTCTTTGACTTGTTTCACCATGCAATGTAGGCCAATTTCTAATCAACGGAGCAACTATTATCTCAAATTATATATAAGGTTACACCATCGCAAGTTAACTACACAACCGAAGCCTCTACAAAAAGTGTAATTTTGCTTTAAGAAACCGTACAAGTATGAGTGGATGTGTGATTTCTACCAGGGGGGGAGGGGTTAGAATGGGTTATGTACATGTCAGCTCAGTCTATACACACATGCATGGCATTCGAGGCCAGATCTATTGAACAACATACTCTTTGAGGAACTCAGTGAGGGTGAGGTGTTGGAGTGACGCGCTGCCACTCTCCTCCTCTGCTGACTGGGCCCTCTTACGGAAACCCAGGGCCCTGATTGGACACGACACACGTTAAGACTCGGCTGTTGTTGGTCACCAGAAGAGTCCCTCGACTAGTCAAAATGATAGACGACACCTAATATGGCTGTGTGGCTACGCTGTAAAGTTACATATAAATACTGTAAATATTGTGTTCATTTAGCTCTGATGACAAATGTAACCAAATGGACCTGAAGGGGTCCACTTGGTTACATGTGTATACTCTCAGGGTTTAGCACTGGGTGAATTAACACTGAGGATTTTACTGTGTACAAATCTTTTGTGAGGCCCAAAAGAGCAATTTCCTAATGATGGAACTGTAAGGAAAATACAGTTTTCATACATGAAGCTGATGACAGATCATGTCTGTTCTAAATGCTGTTTAAGTACTTACAATATTAGAAAATGTTATTGTTGTCAGGTTATTTTGTTTTTTCCCCACACATTTTGTTCTAATGGAGGCCTGTTGATATTGTGAGGGGAAGTATGATGTAGCTATAATCAAGTCTCTGGGCTACTGATCTCGATATGAGCAATTCAAATTAACATGATTTAATATGAGAATGTCTGATCTTATCATGTAATGATATAATAAGCTCTAATATGATATTTCCTCTGTTAGCAATGCATGTTTTACAGCAAATGAGCCATTATGAAATATTAGAGCATGATGAATTGATGATGATGACGATGATGGCAGTTAAATGAGGTAAAAAACATGGGTTGAATATTAAATGATAGTATGTAGGGAAATTAAACCAGGCAGGAATATGAAATAACTACTGAGAGAAGACAATTGGTCTACACATAGGTCTACACGCCTTATATTTCAAACATGTCTAACTCTGACAGGGTGCAAATGGACCTGTAAGGGTCCATTTGGTTCCACTTTTACTCCATTTGCACCCTCTCAGAGTTAAATTAGCACTGACGATTTGACTGTGTACCACACACGTACTGTAAATTGACTATGACCGATAGTCTGAAAGTGAACTATCCTTCTCTGAGGCCTGCAGTCCAGGAAAGCCCTGAATCTGTGTTTGCTCTAGGTTATTTTGAGGTTGCAATCAGAGCATATTCTGGCCTCCAGGCCTTGGAACAGGAAGTATGTCACATCCTGCTTCAGCCAAGACCCCAACCACAGGTTCAAGACTGGAGACTTAAGGCACAGAAATGCACACAAAAACACATGTGCGCACATCCGAGCCAAGCCCGAACCGCTGGCCCGCGTGTTCAGGTACCTAGCTAGCCTGGACAGAGAGGTTCCCGAGTAGCTGCAGCCCGGTGTGGAGTGAATCTTTACAGAGCTTGTGAACTGACAAGTTCCTACTTCAACAGATCGAAACAAATGGAAAATTAATCTATTTTAATTACAGGATCGATTTTGCTTTTCCCTTCAAAAATAGCAGATCTGCATGCGATGCATTGTAATTTGTGAGATCTGCTATTTTCACATGACAATGTTGTACAACCATGTATACAATAATCTGACTGTGACAAATCAATTTAGTCAATTATAAAAATTAAATTAAATTAAAATTAAAATGGAAAAACAATTGTCAAAGTACTTCCAAAATGCCAACTCGATATATAAATATTTAATAAACAAAAAAGGCTGTTACAAGATTTTTGGTGGAATCTAAACATATTCGATAGAATAGTCACCAAGAACATAATGGATTGTTAAACATGTGTACAGAGTACAGATATGACTGGTCTTACCTCTTCTCCCTGGCGGTCTCGGTCAGGCTGAACGCTCTCTGCTCTGCAATGTGGACACAACACAAGGCAGGTGAACCTATCACAACTGCTGCTGTCAATATTTCATATCAAAAGAGCCATGGAATCTAATGATGGCGGTTTTCAAAACTGCAAAATATTTTTTCTTCTGCAAGGAAGCAATAAAAAAAAAGAAAACCTGCAGAGAAGCTAAGTTGTTAAAAACTAAAACCCATATGGCCCAGCCCCTGGTCCAGATTCCAGAAGAGCCCTGTACAGACCGGAAGCGCCCTGTACAGACCGGAAGCACGCAGGAAAAGGAAAGAAAGTGAAGAAGGGCAATGAAGAAGGCAACAGGCCAACCAAAATACTGATTCCTACACGACACAAGCCCAACACCGCTAGCTGGGAGAAACACAGAAATCCTCCAGCAAGTCACTGGATTTATTACAATTCCACAAAGAGCATTTCTCCAAAGCTTTTGGATATACATCCATTACTATACTCAATTCAGGCCTCTTCTTATAAGACATTCATCTGTAGTTCTATAAGTAACTGAACTCATTGTTTTAATTGCTTATAAAAAGCTTTGGTTTGTTGAAATGTAATTTGCCTTTAATGCAGCCCCATGCCCCAATTACATCAACTAATACATTTCCAATATTTAAAAAATGCTTGAATATATTTAGCATGGAGCTTCGGAGAAACACTCTGCAGTACATATAATGCCGTGGACTCAAACATTAACTTGCACATTAACTTCCACCAAAAACAAATGCCTATACTCCATCATACAATCGTGGGACACTGTTGTACAACACAATATAAATCAGGCTTAAGCATTCCGAGTAACCATCACCGATTAGCTCCCACAGATCATCAATAACAATGACAACAGCCACATGAATGACACACTGTGATCTGGGAGAGTTCACTGGCAAACCAAGTGGTTGCCATTTTGATGCTGTACTTTACTTACTAACTTGGTTGAGACGAGAGAGAGATTTAGACAGAGACAGAGCTTGAAGAAGAGAACGGCCACTGCTGAACGCGCCATCTACACAGGGCAAATTATGACCTCACTGAGGGCAGGTTATGGTGGAGAATGTGTGTGCGTACTACATACATACGTATACTCCCAAACACACACGCACGCACGCACGCACGCACGCACGCACGCACGCACGCACGCACGCACGCACTCACACGTTATTGAACTTAAGCCGTGAATGATTTATGACACCTGTCTGGTCTTTCCTCCTTGAGACATGTGGCACACACATCTCTGGGGAAGGATAGTTCAAGGGTCACGGGGCTCACCTTCTGAGAGGTCAGAGATGGCAGGGTCTCGGTTTAACAAGGGCCGTGACGGTTTGGCCTTGGGGGACGAATAGGAGTAGGAACGATGACGAACCTCTGCTTCCTCCGTCTTCTGCAGAGGAACGGGTGACAGATTAGATTGGGACACAGAAAAATCTTCAGTGTTCATTTAACTCTGACTGGGAGTGTAAAAAATGAATTGTGATTTGGGTGAACTTGTAAACTCTCAAGAGTTAAATGAACACAGATGATGTTACTGGGTGTGCTGATACATCCAAAGTGGCAAATCATTTTGATTTTTGAAACCCAAATTCAAGACCACTTCAAGTACCACTTTTGCACTATGAATAGGACTAGGGTATGTCACAATGACAAAACATATTATATTACCTCCATAATCAAACAAATTCAAGCATTCTCCATAATGTTTATTCAAATTAAAGCACATTCCTAACCTTAAAACTAACAATTTATATTCTGGCATATAATGGCTTCCAGAACCTGTAAAAGCCATTAATGATGAGAGACGAGCAGTGGAAAGTTTACCAGCTCAATCCAAGAACATAGTGGCTTGTGGAATTGGTGAAATATACTGGTAATAATGGTCTGACAGATCCAATGTCAACGTCCAAGTCCATTAAATGGACCTGAACAAGCTATGGAATCACTCTCCAAGACAAACAGTCTTGCTTGACTGTGAGACTGGCTGTTGGTGCTAGAAATGGAGCGGTGCTATCATGGTGTGTCCTTGAGCAAGGCACTTGCTCTGCAGATGAACGATGGTAATATATTTGCTTGTGGAAGTTGGAAACCAGTCGGACAGACCTCCTGCGACCACAAACTGCAATTATCAATCATTTGAAGTTGAACTTTAACGCTGCCGTCTAATCATGCGACAAATGTGGAACTCTCTCACTACGTTTTAACAGCGGGCGACAGCCGGGCGAATTTTCCGGAAGTGCATTATTTGTCAATGGGACCCGGCAACTACTGGCGATGGAGGCGATAGCAGGCGAACAGGCGATGGTCGAAAAGTGGGCGGGGGAACGTCGGCCGAAAAGTAACTAACTAACACATTTTTAAGTTTTTTGTACTTTACTTGAGTATTTCCAATTTTCAGTACTTAGTAGAAGTACTTTCAGTACTTAGTAGAAGTACTTTCAGTACTTCTAGAGTACTTCTAGAGTAGAAGTACTTTCAGTACTTCTACTCCACTCATCTCAAAGGCAAATATTGTACTTTTACTCCACTACAATTATTTGAAAACTACTAGTTACTTTCTAGATTTTGATTATTATTACAATACATACATTAACCACTTCAGCACTATATTCATTTGAAAATAGCCGATCTACAAGCTCACAATGCATCACGATGCGCATTGTGAGCTTGTAGATCTGCTATTTTCAAAAGATTTTTATACATTTGAAAACTTGAAATGAGACATTCTGCATTAATGAGTACTTATATTTTTGGTACATTAAGTACATTTTGATGCCAATACTTTTGTACTTTTACTCAAGTGCATTTTGAATTCCGGATTTTTACTTGTAACGGAGTAGTTCTTCTACATTGCGGTATTGATACCTTTACTTGAGTAAAACATTTGAGTACTTTATCCCACCACTGCATATATACAGCGTTATGCCGAAAGGTACCTTGGTAGAGCTGTGTGTGCTGTCGGAGAGCGTGCGGTTGAAGTCTGGTGACGTGTCAAATGAGTCTCTCTCCTCTCCTGAGCTGGAGAGGAGGACAGACTGCTGCTTCGGAGATGAGGAGGGGTACGAATGAGCCAGTATATCCTCTCCTGAGCTGGAGAGGAGGACAGCCTGCTGCTTCGGAGATGAGGAGGGGTACGAATGAGCCAGTATATCCTCTTCTCCGCTGTCACACTCCAGACTGGGACTATACACACACACACACACACACACACTGGTTTATACCTCATTGTAGGAAGCTGTGACGCACCATATATATAGCCCATATACAAGATCTTGTAGAACAGCTATTTTCAGCATGCCACAGTGTCGTGCCACCATTTTTTATTCAATAACAAAGTTCACAGCAGTGCTTCAACGGCGCTGATGAAACACAAAGGAATGTACGGAGAAACTTCAAAACATGTTGTCTATTGAATTCGGAAAGATATGCCAATTGTTGTCCAGCTTCCTGTGACTTGCAGCCCATTCTCTAGCAATAACAATCATTGAATGTCAAACTAATGTTTTGTCCAAGAGAAAATATTTGGTCTGCTGCTGGAGACATTTATTCATAGTTTTCTAGAGCCAATTAATACATTAAGTAAGCATCAGGTTTGATCTAATGGTTTTAATGTGCAGGGTATTTTTGACCCATCAACATAATATATATTTAGGGACAGGTTGATTTTTTTTAAAGCATACCCCTGGAGAAAATGTATATACCCTGGTATAAAATGACCCTACATCTGACTGGGTAAAAATAATCAATGACCTTCACCCAAGTGATAAAAGAAAAAAGATGAACCCTCCCTAGGGGTGTCAATCACCATCGTTGAGACACTGTAGTCTCTCTCTTGACTGGATCGTTCACAATTGCAGTGTGCTGATAGCTTGTTAACGACCGTCATAGTCTCATTGAATGACTATTTTATGAATTCAAATTTGTATGACCCTCGTAACCCTAGTAAAATTAGCTGACCTTCCCTTGGACTGAGATTAGAAAGGCATACATTTTCCTCCATGGGTAAACTTTTTTTTTTAAAACGGCCTGTCCCGTACTATTTACTCTTTGATGAGCCTTACCGAATGGTCCTAAAATACTGAACTTAATACTGAACTACTTACAACTTATTTTGGGCATGAAATTGTACGCAAAAATGGTGCAAATAGCATAGCATATCTACAAGCTCACAGTCACAATGTGCTGCGTTGTGAGCTTGTACATAACCTATTTTTGCGATGCAAAATCAAATATAAAACGCGATTTAAGTGATTAAAAGTTCTACAGAACCATTTGCATTTCTGATAGCCTTTCAAAATCTGAATCCAAATTGTCAATGCTGTTTTCCTCAGCCATAATCTCTGCATAACTACACAGACGTGGTGGTCCTACCTGAGACTCTGGGTGACCTCTTGTAGACTCGCTCCTCTGTGACTGAAGCCAGGCGAGGAGGACGGGCAAGTCTGGGTCCTCTGTCCTGCCTCAAAAAGCCGGAAAGCGGAGGCCAGCGGGGAGGAAGGAAAGGACGAGGAGGAGGCGAGGGAGAAATGAGGGCATGTTTCTTCTGAAGGACCAGCAGCGGAGCCCTGGGCCACCCTCTCCCCGTTCTGGCACAGGGACGCGTGCTGGTTTTGAAGGCATCTGGCTATGTCGGGGGGAGTCCCTGCAACTGAGTCCCAGCATGGACTACCCACCTGGGGCGTGAGGCCTGCCTCCTCCTCCTCTCCTGCGGTGTGGTACCTTATATCCATGTCGTCGACCTGCAGGGGCAAAGCCAACACTCAGGTACAGTAGAGAAAGACAGGACTCACTACACTGAATGATGATTCCTCTTCGAATTAAACTAGTTTAACCACTTTCAACCTGGCATTCCTATTTTTGGGAAAGTCATTATAGGCGAAAATTGTTAGAAATATTATAAAATATTTTTATTCATTGTACGACTAAGTATATAGGGCCTAAGTGGTTAAGAGATCCCAATCACCTGTTTTACTAAAAGCAATGTAATATATTCTATCAACAGTATAATACCGTGTAATATACTGAATAATAGTCTTTCTCATGACATGATGACAAGCTGATCATACTTAGTCACTTTCTTAAGCAACGCAATACTGCATTTTCTCTGTGTTTTCACCTGGTCAGCATGGTGTTGGGTTGGTGTTCAACTCACCTGGTCTTGGTCTACCAGCATGGTGTTGGCGTACACATGGTCCTTGCCGTGGATCATGGCTGACAGTCTGGTGGCTGCAGCCAGAGTTGTGGACGGGACCTGGCTCTGCCTTATCGACTGGCTTTTCTCTTCAGAGAGAGAGAGAGAGAGAGATAGAGAGAGGGGGGGTTCAATATTACATTTAGTTTCCACAGCAACGTCAGAAACACAGGAAGTGACAGACATCCTGGGCAGTTGCATGTCATTGTTCAGGGAGCAGCAGCCAGTCTGATACCCTGTGTTGCGTCTCAAGGCATGTGTTTGTGTGGATCTGTGTGCAAGCAAGCATGTGCAGCACAGTGGGCTCGGACCTCCTTTTTTCTGTTTCCTACATTTAAAGAAATACTATTTCAAACAAATTCAAAGAAAAATAACTTTTCATCAACTGAAACCAATTCCAACATTTTTCAAAAGTATTTAATATAAAATGGGGGAAAATCCAATAATTTTGATAAATAAAATTAAAAAAGTTTAAGAAGTAGTGAAAATATCAGATCTACAAGCTCACACAGTGTGTGTGTGTGTGTGTGTGTGTGTGTGTGTGTGTGTGTGTGTGTGTGTGTGTGTGTGTGTGTGTGTGTGTGTGTGTGTGTGTGTGTGTGTGTGTGTGTGTGTGTGTGTGTGTGTGTGTGTGTGTGTGTGTGTGTGTGTGTACTTGTATTGCTATACTTTGTGAGGGATACATATCCCCACAAGAATAGCAGAATTTGAGGATTTGACATTGTGAGGAGGATTTGGGGAGATAGGCTTTACAGCCTATCTCTACCTATTTACGGCCTGTACAGGAAAGGTTGGGGTTAGGATTAGGCCATGGCCCTTTAGACTTTAGAGGTATGTTTTAGGGGTTGTGGTTGGAATTAGAACCGGAATATTTGGTTAAGGTAAAAACATTCACAAGTACAGTAATACAAACGTGTGTGTGTGTGTGTGTGTGTGTGTGTGTGTGTGTGTGTGTGTGTGTGTGTGTGTGTGTGTGTGTGTGTGTGTGTGTGTGTGTGTGTGTGTGTGTGTGTGTGTGTGTGTGTGTGTGTGTGTGTGTGTGTGTGTGTGTGTGTGTGTGTGTGTGTGTGTGTACGCGTACGTGTGTGTGTGTGTGTGTGTGTGTGAGTGCACAGTGTGTCAGAGTATAGAAAGGTGTCGGTGTGCATGCAATCTGTCAACATGAGTTTGCAACATTATTCTTCATAATTGCCCATTTCAAAACTTGAATTAATATAAAGAATCTTTTGAAAATAGCAGCTCTACAAGAGGACAGCTTGTAAAGTATATATAGGCCTGAAGTGATTAATGTATGATTTGTAATACTAATCTAAATCTACAAAGTAACTAGATAACTAAAGTGTGTGAGATGTAAAAGTATTGAACAATTGCACTTAAGTACTGTACTTGAGTAAAGGTACTTAGTTGATCGCCTCCACTGTTTGCAGGCATAGCCATGTTTTCGTCCCGCCCCGTCCTCTAGTCTAATATAATATATTGGTATGGTAACTGAGTGCATATCCCTCCCGGTGAGCACACACAGCAGCATTCAGAGAACGCACATCTGACACAGTAGGGTCAGTGTGACTGGTCCCCTCGCATGGCTGTTTAACTGAGGAACACTCTCCTGCTCTCAAAACACACGGCTCCCTCTGACACGGAACAGCCTACAAAACACTGCTTTCTCCTCAGCTGTGTTTCTTAGAAAGCGTTTCAGGCGGAGCACGATTAAAATAACACACACACACGCGCTCACAAACAAAGAGGCTCAAAGAAGACCTTATGCTCTAACAGCTCTAAACCACAATCAAGCTTTTGAAGAGAGACTTTTTTTTTCTCTCCCTTTTGTGGTGTATTCAAGTGGCTGTCTGGCTGTCAGACTGTCATGATTATAACCTTGCCTCTGTTTATTACCACCAGTGAGGTGCCATTGTGCAAGGCACTTGGCCTGCAACTGCTAGATTTATACTTAGTTGCACGCCTGTATCGCACACTAAACATGGCAGTTCTATAAGCATGCAGATTTCCGGTGCGCGACGCCAGTCACAACGAAGTATACCAAGCCCTTTAAGCATGCAGCCAATGGTAGAAGCCTGTGTTTACATTAGGAAGCTCCAGAGAGTGAATGTGTTACCATACTATGAATGCATCGTAGGGCGTTGTTGAAAAGGGGTTTTGGTGCTGCTCAAACAAACCTTGCTTTGATACGGAAAAAAACAAAACAACACAAATTAAATACATGGGGGTTTCTCCGTATGACATGCTTCTAAACCACATTAGCAACCGGCAGTAAAGAGTAAACCATATTATCTCCTTTACGTTATGATATTAATGGCGGCACAATAGCTCAGCTACTCATGCCAAGATACCAGTGGCAGAAAAATCGTAGACACTTCTTTGCTGAGCCTGTACAGTAAAGCCTGATTCATACTACATACTGTCGTTGCGCTGCATGCTTGTACATCTGCTATTTTTGAACGTTTCTTTGAAATCTTGACAGTGTGACAACTACTGATTCAGAAGGCATTTGTAGAATCGGCCTCAGGTCTTAATGTGTTTGAAATCAGCGCAGTGGCCAGTGAAGGTGAGGCTCAACGGGTTTCCTTACTAATCACATTATCCACAGTGTGACCCCGGTTCTAAGGAGGCCCCGCACTATAGTCTATCTATAGAAGAGAAGTCCTGGGTCTGAGGTTCTAAGGAGGCCCCGCACTATAGTCTATCTATAGAAGAGAAGTCCTGGGTCTGAGGTTCTAAGGAGGCCCCGCACTATAGTCTATCTATAGAAGAGAAGTCCTGGGTCTGCGGCGGAGAATAAATCCAGGCAGACAATTAGCCATGCTTCCTGTGGGCAGTGTGTCTCCCATAAATCTGAGAGGCAAACAGGGAGTGGAGAAAGACATTGACGAGGACACCAGATGATCCACGCCACCCTCCCACATCAAATGCAACGGGATGAATTTGAGTCCACATCAAACCACGGCGGGACGTGTGGACTGCACAACAAGTACAACCTGAATCTCTAAAGCCCAGAATCCTCCCTAGAACCACCGCACCATCTCACAGATGCTTTGCTTTGGTAGCATTATCCTACTCTTCTATTGTAGAATCACCATTGGCCAACATAATTACAACATCATAAATATAAGATCGGTTCCATGATATCTGTGCAGCATGCTCAGTTCTTTGGATTTTGGTCGCTGTCAATTTTGTCAAATCCAAACCTGGACTATGGGTTGAACATAGAAACAAACAAAACCCCATTGGTTTCTACAGGTCACTTTTTCGGCCAATTCAAATCCACCATCTTGGAACCTCAGGTCCCGAAAAGCAACCGGAAACGAATGCCAATGGCTGGGTTTCCCAAACGCATATGGTGTAAGACTTGTAGTGCTGCACATGCTCAGATGCCCTCATAGGCCGCACACAGAAGCCTGTGAACATAGACATTTCGTGCATAGATGTACCACGCAATGGTAGGCCTCAAGCCTCTGGGCAGCATGTTGCACAGAATCATAAAATGCTTTCATCCACTTTCAACTTGGCACCCCTGGGAGCTAGCTCTCTTGGCACGGCTTGTTGCTTGCCTTGTATATATATATATATATATATATATATATATATATATACATATATATATATATATATATATATGGCCTACTTGCAGCGTCGGCAACGCGTTTCCGGTGTTTTGCCTACGCTGCAAGTTGAAGCCGCGCACGGTCATTTCCATCCACCAGCTGTTTAAAAACCCGGAAGAGACGCCTTATCTAGGCGCTTTCTTGATGCCTCTTGACACTACTGTCTGGATGTACCCATTTGAGGATGAAAAGAAAAATGAGGACGGCTATTGTGATTGGCCGGAATGTGATGATGTATCTCTGATGATGTATGATGATAAGAGCGCCCCTCACTTCACAAGTGTGATTTTCTTAATGGTGCCGGATGCCTGCCGGCTGGTCAGACCACTGTTCCAGGAGCAGATAGGAGTTCCTTATAAGAACTACCACAGGAATGTGATGGATGGCTCTAATGGATCAGGTTCTATCTGAGCCATGTCCAAAACCACAGCTGGCCTCCAAGGACCCTACCAGTCAGACACTCCGGACTCATAAACACTGCCTGAGTGAACATTACTGTCAGGCACTGAGATCTGTGTTTAACATCAGTTAACTGGGAGAATATAACAGACGGACGGCGTTTCACGATTACTGACAAGTTAGATCAAGCGAGGCCGGAATGAATAGATCTGTCAGAGGAGTAGTGCTGCTACCAGCGCACTGTCCTGTCCGGGAGCTTCCTGTTCTCAAAAGTAAGAGCAGTAATATACATGGAGCTTGGCGGCGCGCAGCGCTGTGGGAATCAGAATGTAGGTGCTGCATGTGACATTCAGAACACGTCCCTGATTGAGGACCAAGCCTATAGACTAGCACGGCCTGGAAAGTAGCAGTGAGAGAGAGAGAGAAAGAGAGAGAGAGACCCATACCAGACAAAGACAGCAGTCAGTGGCAGGTTTCCAGAGTGGGGCAGTTAAACACAGAGCATGACCCTCCAACCTGCATGGACCCCAGAGAGAGCGAGTGCAAGGGAGGGAGGGCATGCAGACACCGGCCTGGTACAAGGACTCTTTCTTACAGGCTCTGTTTAGTAGCTCCTATACAGCAGTGGTTCCCTACCCTTTTCAGGCTTCCTGTGACACCCCCAAAATGTATCACATTTGAACTGGGGGACCCCCACCCTGATAAGCACTGATGTAGAAGTTGAGGCATTCAATTTTGTTTGACTTGTCTTCCACACGTAAATATTGTGAAAACAGACGATCTACAAGCTGTATAGTGTGCTTACTTAGAGAAAAGATGGTTGATATAAACATGCAACAGAATCCAATGATTGAAAAACACCCCAAAACGCTTGCTTATTGGGACTTTAATAAGCTTATTTTTGTTCATGTTGTCACCGCTATCATGACGTCAGTGATACTTTGCTTGAACAGTCGTTATTTTTGGAAAGATCTGGGAAAAATTAGGGGAAAGAATAAAATAACAACCCCCATCGCAGGAAAAAAAAGGCCAAACATCACAAGAGTGGGGTCTTATTAAAAAACTGGAGAGGTAATTATTTGACTAGTACAGAGTTCTGGGGGACAGCGTAAATCGTTAAAACAATTGTCCACCAAAGTCCACAAGGCTGAGTTATGACACCTGCGGCCTGACAACTTCTGTCCAAGCAACACATCATGTGCTGTTTACACTGTGTCCGCCAGATGGGAGAGATCCAGGCAGAGGGGTACTGTAAGACCACGGTGCATGCCGGAACTGCCCTCCAAGAAAAGAAATAAACTGCGTGCTCTGGACACCTGAAATCACACTTCACTTCACCGCACGCACAGTTGTATGTTGGTGTCACACTCGCTGAAAACGTATCCCAACTTTAAAATAAAGCTCTCGACGCGATGGCACTTACATAGAAAAGTCAGTCCCCCCCAACCCCCTCCCCCAGGACATTTATGTTTTGCGAGGAACAGAAGTTTATGTAGTGTGGCAGGCTCCGTTCGCCAAATGAGTAATAGATAGCCTGCATAAGATTTGGTCATGTCAGTCACAATTAAGAAGCAATAACGTGGAGTGTCTGATGAGGTGAAAGATGAGGAAAAGACAACTGGAGCAGAGCCATGACACAAGCACTGCAGTAACTTGATCTATAGGTCTGTCTCCAACTCTCTTGCATGCACACACACACACTCTCACACACTCACACACTCACACTCACACTCTCTCACACACACACACACACACACACACACACACACACACACACACACACACACACACACACACACACACACACACACACACACACACCCACCCACCACCACACGTGTCTAACCACTGTGGTCTGATTTGGGACCGCAACTATTTAGAAGCAGGGTTTCTTTTTTATATTCTTTCATTGAACTGATTAATCCCTTATACCGTATTTTATACTTCGGCAGGTTGAGCTTGCAGATATGCTATTTTCACTATCGTTTTTATTTTACTATCGATGATTTTCTTTATAATAGATTTATCGATTAGTTTGATTAATGTTGATCTTGGAACTCCTTTTTTCTTCTTCTAACATTCACCTAAATTTAATCTTTCATCTCGAGGGAACACCAACATGCTTGAAACTTGCTTGAAAATGTATTCAACACTCCCTCTATTCCCCCCGGGCCTTACGTTCATGAAGAGCAGCCAACGTGAAACACAGGCCCACAGCTTCTCAAGGACAGACTTTCAGCAGAGGGCACGAGATCACAGACCCGTGGGAAGTGAAGGGAAAAAGCCACAAAGGAAGGCAAGCCTGTGACAGCACCTGCGAGCAGTACGTGAAGTCTGATTACGTAAAGTCTTTTGCAGAAAAGAACTGGCTTGAATAATGTGATATGCTATTCACTTTAAAGA
This sequence comes from Electrona antarctica, assembly GCF_951216825.1. Taxonomy (NCBI): domain Eukaryota; kingdom Metazoa; phylum Chordata; class Actinopteri; order Myctophiformes; family Myctophidae; genus Electrona; species Electrona antarctica. The sequence continues at coordinate 21,551,135 of NC_136793.1, forward strand.
CAAAATAAGTTTTATTTTCGCCGAGCGACGCCGTATGACAGGCTTGAGGTCCACACAGCTGACCATGGTGACACGACAGTCACATTCGGGAATGACATCACCGTCTCACAGCTCTCTCTCTCTCTTTCTCTCTCTCTCTTCCAGGAGCGGATGGCATCACAGTGTGGGGACGTCAAAGGCACAGACCCCACTCCATAATCCTGGAGTGTACATCAGACATTCCCCAACACACTGTCAGATATCAGGTTACATCATTAGCAAACACTCTGTTATCTCTCTCTAATTGACCCGGCACTGTACCGGCAGGGAGAGGGAAGGGGGAGGCTATGAGTAAATGTGTGGGTAATGGCAACAGACTATATTTAACTGTATTATCCCGGAATGAGCAGTGATACATCGACTGCCCGGAGGAACAGCTAGTAAGATAGAGTTTCGGTCCATCTGCCGGGACTGCATGCATGTCTGTCTGCCCCCTGTGTGACGTGACAGTCAGTGACGCCTGAGGAATAAACGTGTGCATAACACGAGCATAATGTTTTGCAGTTGTCCATGTCCGAGTGACACCGCTTTCCAAAGATGTTCAGCTGTCACGGCACTTACCGTTACCCATACAGTCAGGTCTGAAGAACTGCAATGGTTACAAACATCCCTCTTTATTACCTTTCCTCCCTGTCTTCCTACGGATCCTCATCTTGGGAAAAGAGGGCCAGGAATAGTTGAAAGGAGAGTCAGAGTCTGAATCCATGACTTTGACTGTATCCTAAAAGAGAGATGTTGGCCTCAAATACCTCCGCTTTTACGATAAATTAGCGACAAAAATAAATAAATAAAACACACTCCTCATTGGACTTCCATTTTGAGTGTAAAACCAGAACTGCAGACGAGAAGCGGCTTTTTTCCCCCCAGAGACTCACTGGACTGGAGTAGTAGACTGACTGTCACCTCAAGAGAGAGCCAGCATGTTCTCTCTCCCCTGCTCCACATCTACACCCCTCCCCCTCAGAAACCTCCCCCTCCCCCCCAGACAGGCTCTGAACCCGCAGTCCACCAGAAACGTAAGATCTCACACTGTTGTCCGTTTCTCGGGCTCTCTCTCTGTCCATGCAGCTTGTTCCCTCTTCTTGTTTTCCAGTGTTCTGTCTCTACCATGCTTTCTTTCTTTCTTCCTCTCTTGCTCCGTCCCTCCCGCTCCTGCTAAAATCTGTGCCAACTCTGTGTCTCACTCATTCACTCTTTCAACAACCACACACAGTGGAGGGGGGGGGGGGGGGGGGGGTATCCACAGAGACACGCACTGCATGTGGACACACACACACACGAGGAGAAGAAGTGGGGGTAAGTTTTGACGGGCGGAAAGAGTGACTGAAGGAGACAGACAGAGAGGGCGGGGGGGGGGGGGGGGGGGGGGGGGGGTCCGGGTCCGGGTCAAACATACTAGGTGACTTTAGAGCCAACAGCAAAGATAAAAATGGGGAAATTAACACACAGCTCAAGAGTGGTGCAGGGGTGCTGCAGGAATCATTAACTTTACACGGGTTATGATTGTCTCAGAGATAGGCCAGGCTGCAAAGTGTGATAAGCACGCACGCACACACACGCACACACGCGCAGGTTTAATTGTCTCTCAGGATTCCGCTGTATCTATACAACAATATACCCTCAGAGGAAAACTTTGAAGACTCCTTTCCATTTTGTCTCTCTCTCACACACACACTCTCTTAGCATGTGAAAGCCGGCGGGGGGGGGGGGGGGGTTGATGGAGGCGGGTAGACTGCCAGGTCAGCAGGCTCACCATGGAGACAGCAGTTGAGTGCTGCTGCTGTTTTTCCTTGCTTTCCATCTTCTCTCTCTCTCTCTCTCTCTCTGTTTGTTGGGAGTGCAGTCTACCGGCTAACGCAAATTTGAAAGATTACGGAAAAATAGAAAAGTAAACGGAATGGAGGCATCATAGAACAGCAAATAAAAGACATAAGGTTAAAGGGATGGGATGAAAAAGAGAAAAGCAAGGTAAATGATGCTCTATTAGCTATTCCCCCTTGCTGTTGGCAGGCCATGGAACTGGCACTGTGCCACCTTTGAGCAAACAGTGCAGACAAGTCACACAGCCCAACCGGCATAACACTTTTGCCTGGATTATGATTAGTGAACAATTATCATATATATATATATCGTGAAAATAGCAGATCTACAAGCTCGTAAATCGGCTGATTTAGCTGTATAGTTTCCAGCAACGTCTCGTCATAAAGAGCCCCCTCTCACTGATCTCCGCCGCCTCGCCGTGTTGTGGGGCAAACTGAACCAGAGCTGAATGGTGTGAATGACAATTCACACGCTTTGCGTTTGCAAAATTACTCATTTGCCGACTAGATTGAACGGAAAAAATGGAAAGACGAGGCTTGCGCTCGTACAACTACATGCTATTAGGAAGAGAGCATTATCTCCGCAAAATCGGGGATATTATGAACACACACACACATAATGGAAAGATGATTTTGACAGCTACTGCCCCACTTTCAATGCTACAACTGATGCGCAGCGCAGTAGCATACCTTATTGAAGGAACAAACTATTATAGGCCTACAATTGCTTAGCGAAAACATCTGCAGAAATCTTTCATGCCCCATGCTTATTTTACATCTGCTGGTGGGTGCTCAAACTGCTGATTCACATCCACAGACTAGTGCAAAACAGAAAATCGTCAATACTTTTTCTAGTTGAGTGCTATGTTGATTGCCCATTTGTATATGATAACACATGGTAGGCTATGATTCAAGAACACTTATTAACAATATATAATAGGCCTACCTCTAGATCCGGTGCGTTTTTTTATTGATTGATCTCCACGTTAACACTGTTCATTGAAAATAGCTGATCTGCAAGCTCACTAGGTTGTAGATGGATTACAATACTAATAGTGATATATAAATATATAAATAAAATCATGATATGACCAGCTAGACACCCAATTAAAATAGAAACCTCAGATTATATAAATGTGTATGTGGCTTAAATAAATGATCAGCCGTGCACATTTGCTTGATACTTGATTGTTTGATAGAAAGTCCAAACAATAAAATCCTCCCTTCTAAAGTCCTGCTGTTATGGCACAAGTATGAACCGAGCAAATCTGCACCATTAAAGTAGTGTAATAGCATGGAAAAGTCACTGTTTACAAGCTCGTCATGTCACTCTAGCAAAGTGATTGATCTGCGTCTCTCCTAGGGTCCTACTTGCCCCACAACAAGGATGTGGGCTGGAAGCGACAAATGTGTACGCCCCTTTTGGGACATTTTGCTGGGCCCTATTGTACGCCACCATTGTACTAGATGGCGTACAAGGTGAAGTATAACACGGGAATAAGTGGTTAATCAAACTAATCGATTTAGTTGATTATAAAAAATCTATTTATATTGATTTGTCGATAAGAAAAAAATCTAAGGTCTGCGCATCTTTCTGCCTTTAAGTGCTTATCTGCAATGTCTCCTATGTATTTCTGATCGTACAAACGCACGTCTTCAACAGATCCATTTTCACAACCCCACCCATACCATCCATCACCATATTCCAAACTCACCTCAAAACCCACCTGTTTAGGCAGGCATATGGCTGACCTCTGCTGCAAGCTGTGCCCTAGTTTTGTTTTGCTTTTAACTGTTTTTGTATCAACTGTTTTTAACCTGTACGGCGACCTTGAGTGCCCTGAAAGGCGCACTCAAGGTAATATTATTATTATTATTTGTTTATGTTTTTATTTCCGCAGCTCGTGCTGTGCTACTCAAACACTAGCGGATTATCAATCATTCTTTGACAACATTCAAGTAGAACTACCAGAAGTACAACCCAGGTAAAATAATGTGTCATTATATTATAAAAATATATAAATTGTGATTATAGGTCACTTCCTCCTTTTAGTATGGATGGCTTTCACATTGCAGCAATCCGTATCCGAGACTTAATTGATTGCGATCCCGGGTACGGTTAGGCGCTCCGCTCCCGGGAACGGTACGCATCATTCACACTACCACAACATCTGCAAAGTGGTCCCGAGTGCGCACCCGGGACCATAGTGTGAATCGCCTCTCAGACCCAAAACATATTTTGTTGTCGTTGGATAAGATTTTGTGGTATAAGATAACAGGCAAACATTATTCTACATCCTCTAATTGTGTAGACTTGTAAATTAAATAATGCAGATGTTTAACAATAATTGAACTCTTGAGTTAAAGATCTATATGGGTCTACTCTATTTGGTTACCAACTCTCCATCATTTAGATGGAAATCACCTGGAACCCCCTCAAGGACCACTGGTGGTCCCCGGACCACTGGTTGAAAACCACTGGTCTCTTCTCTGAAACCAGCCACTCTACAAGCTCACAATGTGAGGTGCAGGGGGTGTGATTTGGGTTTGTGCTGGATAAAGTGCAATAGCGTGAGAATGGGAAAGTTTAGGACTAGAAAATGGGACGTAATACAGTCATCAAATGAAGACCAACTGTGCACAGCGAAATCTGGGGTGTTCGTGTAACCCAGAGTGTATACAAATGTAGCCGTAATGTTTTGGGGTTTTTTTTCTGGAGCAGAGAGAATAATAAATAGTTTCTCTGGTGTGGCGGTGGACCGTGGTCATGCTTTAATCGTGTCTTTGTGAAGTGTAATCCTTCTTTCCGTTCTCCGATTGGATCCTATAGCCAAGGGTCACAGTCACTCTGCACAGTGAAATCCTCAGTGTTTATTTTACACAAATGGAACCAAGTGGACCCCATTTGGTTCCATTTGGATTCAATGAACACTGAGGATTTGACTGTGTGCTGAGCTCTCCCAGTTTGAGTTGTGGTCTTGTTATCTCTCTCTCTCTCTCTCCCCCATCCCTCTATTCTCTATATTTCTCAGACACACAAAACCAGCACAGGCGCTTGCACATGCGCACACACACAGACGATGCACGCACGCACACCCTGGGGATCTCAACAAGCTGCTGTTAAAGCTGCATTCAGCAGAGCCTTGGCAACCTCCATTCAGACTGAAGCCCCCCCTCCACACACACACACACACACACACACACACACACACACACACACACACACACACACACACACACACACACCTTCTTAAAAATGCACATACATTCACACAACAAGTACACACGTTGCAGACACCATACGTGCCAGGAGCCTGCATGTGCACAACTCCCTTTTTCCATCTGTGTAGAACTCCCTCAGGTAGCATTAAAATACAGATGTGTGTGTGTGTGTGTGTGTGTGTGTGTGTGTGTGTGTGTGTGTGTGTGTGTGTGTGTGTGTGTGTGTGTGTGTGTGTGTGTGTGTGTGTGTGTGTGTGTGTGTGTGTGTGTGTGTGTGTGTGTGTGTGTGTGTGTGTGTGTGTGTGTGTGTGTGTGTGTGTGTGTGTGTGTGTGTGTGTGTGTGTGTGTGTGTGTGTGTGTGTGTGCGTGCGTGCGTGCGTGCGTGCGTGCGTGCGTGCGTGTGAGAGAGAGAGAGTGAGCGCACATGCATGATTCTGTGTGTTTAAGTGTGTTGTGTGTTTTAGAGTGTGTGTGCATGCTAGGGTGGGGTGTTTGTTTGAGATGCGGGGGCATTACGAGGGCAAAAGGGGGAAAGGAGTGTTTGCGAGGGGCGAGACTGACAAATGACAAGCGGAAGGGTGGAGCACAGAAGAGGAGGGAAGAGAGAAAGAATGAGAGACAGAGAGACGTACTGTAGGAGAGAATGAGAAACAGAGAGCGGGACAGAAAGAGACAATGATGAGAATAGGACCTATCTTGCGCCCCAGCCGCACTACCCACAATAGAGGGTATGCGCATGCATAAAGTGAGTGGCAAATCGAGTGGCAAAGTGAGTTTAACGCTGTTTAATGTCGGTTAATGCAATCAGATAGGACTTTTCTGTTTGAAACTTTGGATGTATGGGCTGTCAAGGCCAGAAAGTCGTTTTTTGCAGTAGGCGTTCATGTCGCTGTCTTGCGCCACCAGCCTTGTCCCTAAAAAACCTGCGCTACCCCTTACATTATGCTTAGATGTGGTTTGGGCATTACATTAAGAGCAGGCTGCGCAATTCATTATGTCCAGTGCTACTGTTATCGTACAATCTCTCCCTCTTTGCCCATGGAAGAGGCAGTCCAACATTGATAAAATCATATTTGATACAGAATTATGTGTAATTATGCACACACGTGGTCAGACAATGCAGCAATGTGCTTTCCCATATAGGTGCGTGGGCACAACACCAATTTCACGGATAGCACAACTACAAGCCCTTCAGCCACACCTTCAGGCTCACGTAAGGGAGTCTGCATAATGTTCAGTGGGTAAGGCACAGTATCGCTTAGGGGTAACGCCAGCTGCCATGTGCAAAATGTACGGAACGCATAGCGCCAGGGATATCGCAGGGCGCAAGATAGGGCCCAGGGAAACAGAGAGGGAGAGAAAATGAGATTCAGAGACAGAGAGAGGAGGTGAAAGGAGTCAGGGCTGGTCAGGGGGAACATGACAGCTATGCTCGAGATTCCTCATCAGCTGCTCAGGACGTGTCTACAGGAGTTCTGTTGACTTTCACCTCAGCCATGGAGGCAATATTTCATCGCACACAGGTTGACTTGAAACATGGCATACACCCCTTTTGCAATGGTTGAGAGCTAGGAAATATCTAACAAGGAATTTGAATAAAGCATGATTTATACTTGGTCGTACAATTGAGTCGCACTCCAAAAATAGCCTATGTACAATGTCACATTGTGACGTGTTGTGAGCTTGTAGAAAAGCTATTTCCGGCGTGTGTGTGAGAGAGACCAAGTCTCATTCTGTCTGACTTCTGGCCGTTGGAGAATGGCATCGACTGGGACAGGAGAAAAAATGGAATTCAAGTAGCCGATGTTATTGTAACTAACTAGAGAAGGCTGGCAGAGCTAGGTCACAGCCAGGCAACACGTTCCAAAGGGAACTGTCTGAGAAGACTGTTAAAATCATCAGCAAAGCAAGGCAACACAACACACAGCATGAAATGGCATAACCATACAGCGCGAAAGCAACACCCACCGCAGGATGTTAAAAAAAACAGAATGCTGTTGTGCAGAGCCAAGTGCGCAAAAGCCTGATCCCCTGAGCTGAGTAACCACAGCATTCTTACACACAGGCATCTGTCTGCCCCGCTCTCATACCAGCCAATCATTAACCCACAGGATGTTCCCACTCTCAAAGCCTTCCCTAAATGGAGCACACCAACCTGGATTAAAGACGAAGCTCCTACCCCCCTCTGCCACTGATGCAGGGTAAGATGTTCTGAGAACAATGTCTAGTTCTGAGAACAAGGTTCAAGATGAGCTGCACTGTGAGTCTGGGACTGTTCTGCATGGCTGCCTTTGTTGGCACATAATAATGACATGAGTCCAAGTTCCACGAGTTCAGCAGAGAGTTAGGGATGTGCATGACTGACCAAAATCACGACAACAACAAAGAAATCCACTGCTTTGGGCAAATTTTCGTTAAATTTTCATTTAATATCCAACAGCAGAAAGTAAATGGTAAATGGTGCATTTATATAGCGCCTTTATCCAAGGCGCTTTACATAGATTGTGCATTACATTCACCCATTCACACACACATTCATACACCGATTGCGGCGGAAGCCATGCAAGGTACCAACCAGCACATCGGGAGCAATTTGGGGTTCAGTGTCTTGCCCAAGGACACTTCGACATGTAGCCAGGAGGAGCCGGGATTCGAACCGCCGACCCATGGATCATTGGACGACCTGCTCTACCTCTTGAGCCACAGTCGCCCCAGAAAGTGTGAACAATACATCAGCGGCCATTTACTGTACAGTATACTAGCCTGCACAGTATTTTGGTTGAATTAAACAATCCAATACAATTTCAATGGTATATAAAGTCAAATTTGAAATATGAAAATCGATTTTGGAGACAGGCACGAATAGGTAGATTGGGTAGAAGGCCGCAGGCAGAAAGAAATGTGATCCTGTAGTCTTGAAGGGGAACGGAGGGGCCTTGGAATTCTAAAGTTAGACAGTCATGTTCTAGACCGAGAGTCGACTTCCAAGTTCCGTTTAGGGGAGAAACCGTTTCCCCCCGCTCGCAGGGGGTTGGCGGCTTGTTGACTGAAAGTTACTTAAGATGACCCCCTCCATACCACCACCCATACACCCGTAGGAATAACAGCACCTAACACAACAACACTGATCCCTCATGCTTTGTATAAAACCAACCACATAATACCACCCGATGGCTTCGGCACTTCCACCAAGTCAGACTTTTGAAAAACAACACTGACTGTACCAGGACGTTCATAATGTGTGTGTGTGAGCTCGGTTAAATCATCATAGCTACTTCAACTCTCTCTCAGAGTTAAATGAACACCTGCACATGTGTGTGTGTGTGTGTGTGTGTGTGTGTGTGTGTGTGGGGGGTTACATACCTGAGTCAGATGGTAACGGACCGTCCTCCTCCTCCTCGTCATTTAGGTCCTCGGTCAGGCAGAACATGAGCGCCTCTTCGTAGTCCTGTGTGACGACAGTGAAACGCAGCGCGTCCATTTGTACTCTAGTTTGTCAAGACAGACTGTTGACTCACGACAAATTCAAGGAAAAGAGGGCTCTGTTTTTCTTCTATTTTTTGACGATGGGTTCTCAGATGGCACTGAAGGCTTTACATCACGCTACTAACTACAGCACGCCGACACTAAAGCTTTACATCATCACGCTACAACAGCACACGCTACCACCAGCACAACGCACACAAAGAAAAAAAAGGCAGCTGGATTAAGTACAAAAACATGAGTGTTTGGCAAGTGCCTGTGTGTGTGTGTGTGTGTGTGTGTGTGTGTGTGTGTGTGTGCGCGCGCGTGCGTGCGCGCGTGCGTGCGTGTGTGTGTGCATGCGTGGAGAGGGGGAGCAATTAGCTTGACCATGTGCACCACATGAACGGGGTCCTACAGGTTGAGGACAGTGTGTGTGTGTGCGTGTGTGTGTGTGTGTGTGTGTGTGTGTGCGCGTGCGTGTGTGTCACACTTGTTGCACACCACACCACTCATAAAGTGTGCTATTCACCAGTATGTGCCAGGTGGCTGCTCTGTACTCTGACACCTGAACAATGAGTGCTGTTGAGAACATGTGTGGTGTGCTGAACTCATACATCTGCATTTCTACATTTCTTCCTATTTTTGATATATTTTATTTTTAATTTGCAGATAAGACCAACATCTCTGGAACGATATGTGCCCTGTTGTTGTCAATTCCAGTGGTGGACACTAACTAAGTACATTTACTTACAATTTTGAGGTATTTGTACTTTACTTTGAGTATTTCCAATTTCCAGTACTTTTAGTTTTACTCCACTACAGAGACGATCTGCATAAAGACTATTCTACTTTTGGTACTTTAAGTACATTTTGATGCCAATACTTTTGTACTTTTACTCAAGTGCATTTTGAATTGAGTATTTCGATATTGCAGTATTGATACTTTTACTTAGGTAAAACATTTGAATACTTTTTCCACCACTGCCCCTAGCCTGGTAGTACTGTAGTCCCTTGTTGATGCTGACCCCTACTGGTTGCTATAGGGAGGGCGTAGGCCAGCATGTGTATCCTCCGATACACTTGACTCCGGCAGTCCGCTTCTTTTCCCCCGACAGTGAGGAGTTTCACCAGGAGGGCATAACGCATGTGGAGGAACACGCTACTCCTCCCAGTTCTGAACAGGCACCCTGACCAACCCGTAGGAGCTGCTAGTGCAACCGCAGACAATATCGTCCTCAACTGGCTTCCCCACCCTCGAACAGAGCCAGTTGTGTTAATTTAGGACAGCCGGCCAAGCCTGAAGCAATGCCGAGGATTCAAACCCCTAGTCTCCGCGGTGGTGGGCAGGAACTTTACTCGCCACTCCAGCCCATGTCCCGTGCGTTCCCCATCCTATCTCTACCAGTGAGAAAAAGGAGTGACAGGCAATGGACTTCCCACACTCATTTTAAAACAAGAAGAAATCCTCAGTCCTCACCGTAACACACTGGTTGAATTTCAGTTCAGAATTATTTAGCTTTTTAGGCTGTTTGTGAATCAATGCAGAGAATTGCGTCCTTGGTTAATACTGAAATACTCACGTTTTCCACATCGGCCGAGATGCCTCCATTGATATCAGGATACGATTCTTCAGAGAGAGGGTACAGGAAACAGGTAATTACAAAGCCATGAAACTATCAAGTGAGCACAGATGTTTGTCACAATCTTTAACGATGCATTTTCTATATGCACAGCGTCCCTTATGTATCGCTTATGTCAATTTAACACTTTCCCTCCCATTCACGAGTTAATTGATGTAGAACAGCTTCCCTCCCGTTCACGACTTACACAAGTTATGTTTTCATTGTTTAATTGATGTTTTTAATACGTTTTAAGACTTATTGTGTGTTCGGACGACGTCACCGGAAAAACATCCGTCGCACTGGCTTGCTAAGACTTCTGGGAAATTGAGGCCCAATGCATTCCAATGGCAATGGCGGCGCACAATGGGTGGCTCTGTCCTACACTCTTTGTTATTGATCGGCAGTTTGGATTATTTTTCAACGCGACGACAAAGGATCACACCATTTTAAGGCGGATTTTCATTAAACGGAACGATGATGTCGGCGTGGTGGTTCTTCAAAGGTTAGTGAAAAACTAGGCAGTCAAATGGGGATTGCGATGTTTTTATCCCGCAGTCAAACTGTTAATAAGCTCTTACTTTTGTTTTCCCCAGGGGGTATCATTACCATGTGGCCTTGATCCTCTATTTCATTTAACTAGCGTGCCTTGCAGATCAAAGGCCACTGCGCCCACCAAAAACAAAGCTTAGTAGTCCTACAACTACAGCCTATCTCAAACCCTCACCCTAAACCTAACCTCCCATGGGGCAGCACATCTAAACCTAACCTTAACCCATGTCTAACCAATGACTAGTCTAAACTAAGTATACACCCCGTCTCTGGTGTGGTGTTCTGTACAGTTTGGAGTCATGGGGAGAAAAAACGCCAGGAGACTTTGGAGGTAGAGACCCATTAAGAATAGAAGAGTTTGGGGAGCGTCTGGCTGATGTGGAGATGATAAAAAGACTCCTCCCGGGTTGAATTGCTGACAGTGGTGCCTCCGACTTGGCCTGGACAGTGGACACTTCAACAAACACAATTGGTGTTCCTGGGTGGAAAGCTGGCAGGGGAATGTGGCCTTGCAGTAGCAAGTCCTACTGGTTAGTCCAGGGGGCCTGTTCAGCGGGGAGGCAATCTGGTAATGCGAACCCTGTGTGCATTCGCGCTCACCCAGTGAAAACCTTCACTGTCAGGTGAAAAGAAGCGGCTGGCGACTCATGCACCCGCATCTGAGGAGGCATGTGGTTTTCTACAGCCTGTCCAGACCAACACTGGGGGTCGGCAGCAGTACACAAGAGGGATGGGGTGAGGGGGGGGGGGGGTGATTGGGGGCTGTTTGGCAACACCTATATTAGGGAGAAAATGGGGTGCTGAAAAAACAAAATGAGAGTTGAGGCAGGAAGTTTGAGACAAAAACTAAAACATACACAGAGAACGTTAAACAAGTCCATAGCTGTTTAAAGACGAAAGATGGTGGACTATTATCTGACAGGGGGCTTTCTCTGCCTCTGCGTGATACCAGACAATATGCACATTCAGTGTCCCAGCAGACTGCTGCCAGCTGGCTCCGAGGCTGCACCCCAGTGGGATGGAGAGGAAACAACCTTTAACATACTACCACACACACACAGCCGGGGTGAAGAGGCACTAAAGAGTGAAAGATTCTGCTGGCGTCTCTCAATGTATGGTGGTCCTTACTCCTGAACGGGTGAGTCTTCACTCGGAGGATTACTCAAATGAGTTAAGAGTGTGTGCGTGTGCGCTTGCATACTCTCAAGCTTGTAGTACTTGTACATCCCAGTAGAGCGCACCCGGGTTCAGTGAATATTGTACATCCCAGTAGAGCGCACCCGGGTTCAGTGAATATTGTACATCCCAGTAGAGCGCACCCGGGTTCAGTGAATATTGTACATCCCAGTAGAGCGCACCCGGGTTCAGTGAATATTGTACATCCCAGTAGAGCGCACCCGGGTTCAGTGAATATTGTACATCCCAGTAGAGCGCACCCGGGTTCAGTGAATATTGTACATCCCAGTAGAGCGCACCCGGGTTCAGTGAATATTTTCCTCTGATCCAAGAGCCAGTATTCCTTATTTATCCGCTTTCTCTACTTGAACCGATGAAGCTAAACCACTGCTAGTAAACATGGAAGACAACAGTAAAGATTGGATGCTTGGGAAAAGCCAGGCATCCTACTAGATCCCATAATGTAATGTACAGAGACTTGGAACAACAGTGTGATACCATTCTCACTAGGCTCATCCACCAGTTCTTCTTTCCCTAAGATGGTCTCGGAGCGCTCTCTCCTGAGTGCTTTGATCTGTGGGACACAAGGCATAGTGGAGAGGGAGAAGTAATAAGTATTTGTACACTGACTCACTGATGTAGATGTGAAAATGACTGAGGGACTTTGGAGTTTTAGTGCACACTGTCTTTTGTGAGGCTTTTCAGGTACATAATATGGATAGCTAGAGAGCAATAGATATAACACTCTAAGTGTTACTTAGACTCCCAAATTGAGCATTCTAAGGCTTATGTGTAGAGTTTTAGATAACATTAATTTAAAGTACTAAAGTACTGTTATAGTAATGTTTGTTTGTTATTTAAGTTCAATGGGCCTCATTCACTAAGCTTGGGTACACGCAGATTTTATACTTAAGTGCAATTATGAGTGTTTCCACGAACAGAGTCTGATTCATGATAATTTGTTGTTAATGATTTCTTGCGTTGGGTACACTGAAACTCTGAGTCACGTCTCCTCTGGAGCAGTCGTACTGTATGTGCCACTATACAAATCAGGCTTAGCTCTTATTGGAATCCCTTATTCTTCATGCAGAATAATAGTAACAAAACTCAAATAATGTTTATGTGCCAAACATTTGTCATAACTTATAAAAGAAAAAAAAGGGGAAAAAAAGTGGTTTCAGTTGACAATTAGAGATGAATATAATTATTATGTCCCTCAGCGTGTTTGTTGTTTCTGCAACTGTGAACACATTTGCCAAATTGATTATAATGGCCTATCATGCCTTAATGTTGCAGGAGACCACACAGACGCACATTAGTTACACAATAGACTACACATCTTACCATCGGATGAAGCAGCCTGGATAAAGTCAGTATCCATGATCAATAAACTCTTATCCATAATCTACTGTATATCAGATAGTGGCCAAGACGTTGCAATGCATTGTACGTTTCTTACAGTTTCAGATCTGTTCTTTTAGACGATTGACACCATTGAACTTCACAGAACCTCAACATGGTGAAGTTTGCTTCACGTTGGATGTTCCAGTTGCCTTTTATAAATGGGGCGTAGAACGCATACATGAACGTGCATTTGATTTATCAAGGTGGGATGCATCATAAGATAAACCTGTGATGCACACAAACCAAGGCTTTACACAAGGCTTTACAGCATATATCCTAAAATCGACACTAAAATATAGTAGGAAATGTACAAACAACTTTGTGAATAAGGCCCAATGACTTTTAAGCTAGCCAATGTTATGTTGCAAAATGTTTGTTTAGCCACTGTCACCCAAGTATACAGTGTACACTGTACATGCCAAAACAACATACTCAGAAATAAAAGAGACCGATGCCAGGATTGAGGGAGGAACTCAAAAATGGCATTTCAACGTTTCCCTCAGAAGCCATCATGATGTTGTTTTACTGACATTTGACTGTTCCAATATTCCAGTTATCTAAAGTCCCACACAATCCCCTACAATCTTTAGGTTGTAGGGGTGTGTGTGTGTGTGTGTGTGTGTGTGTGTGTGTGTGTGTATGTGTGTGTAATCTCAGAGCGTGTGTACTGTTATTAAATTCCTCTCCTTCCTCCCCCCTCTGTCCACGACTTAAAATCTCACCCTCTCTCTATTAGCTCTGAGATTGTAGATCGGCCAATTTTGGGAGAGTACAGTTGAAGTGGTTAGGATGCTAGGATTTGTTTTCTCCCAGCAGTCTGACCCAAGCCTTGCATGTTTGAAATGCATTACAAATTACAAAATCACAGAATGGTGAATCTGTGTCCAGATACTGTATGGAGCTCAACGCACATGATCTGCCTGTACTGGGCACAGAGACAGAGCAGAACGTACAACACCAATGATTCATTAAATGGGTGGCAAATTCAATTAGATGAGGTTTTCCCTTGAATGAAGTAGAAATCTATACTTCTGGCATGGCTAAGTGCAAAAGATCCAGTTCCACATGTCTGATGAATGGCTCAGGGTTTAATTTATATATAAATGAGGCCCATGAGAAAATGCATCAACCTAAAGTACCCAAGTATCACGACAACCGTCACCACTGACATTTTTTATAGTGTTTTGTATCTTAATTTAGTCACGCCAATTCCTGATGCCCCATATTCTAGCCCGTTGTCACTGCTAACAATCATGTGCTTCCTCTGATACACCTGAGAGTGAGGAGTTGGAGGATGTAACACATGTGGAAGTACACGGTTACACACTGTTGCTCCCAGTTCCACAACCCACTTAACAGGCACCCTGATCAACCTGTAGTCACTATAGTGCAAAGACAGAGATCTCCCTCAACGTCGGGCATCCCTCCTGCGAACGAACGTGGCCAATTGTTTTCGTTGGATTCAAAACCACTGACTCGTTTTTTCGAAAATGTTGAACTAAAAGACAAAGTCATTTTGTGCCTGGGCGTTGTGCTCTGCAAGTAGTCGATCTACAAACTCACAACACGTCACGCTGCAAAGCGTTGTGAGCTTGTAGATCGGCTATTTTCAGCATGCAGCATGTAAGAGCGACTTACATTAGGCAAGATGACTTATGAAATACTAAATCAAACGTTGCTGTCAAAATGCACACTGCCACTGACCTCTTTGAGGAAGTGTCCATCTCTGAGCCTCTCTCTCAGCAGCAGGATGTCACTGTGTCGGCTCTGCTGCTGTGAATTCCATGGCGAGTTCTGGCGGATGGTCAGCGCCAGGTTCTCCGTGTCGTGACAGAACCTCAGCAGGCGGGACCGGTCCGCCCACACCTGGGAGAGACCTGCCGGAGGCGTGGCCAGGGGGTTGGGCGGGCTGTGTGGCACGCACACACACACACACACACACACACACACACACACACACACACACACACACACACACACACACACACACACACACACACACACACACACACACACACACACACACACACACACACAGTGAGATTGTTTAAAAAATTATGAAAAAACATTCCTGAGTTTGACAGGTGATCCAAGCAGGTGTTTAACATTTTCTGATTTGAGCATAAGACACGCTTGTTACAATGTACAGTACATTACAATATTCGAGATATCTGAGGAATGCCAATTATCTGGGGCAATAGTACGTTAACTGTAGAACAGTCTGGCTTCTCCGTTCTATATAAACCATTAATTTGATATAATGTGATGCATACATACCTTCTTCTGAAAATTTCACAATTCACAGATCACTCATTTACATACCGTAAGATTGCCGTGCACTGTGCCCAGTGGTTCTCAATCTTTCCAGGGTGTGACCCCCCCCTAAATAATCATATTTAATCTGGGAAACCACCAAAATAATTATATTTGAACTGGGGACTTGGAATTGCAGGACTTGAGACATTCAATGTTGTTTGATTCGGTTCCACAGATAAATATTGTGAAAATACTGTAGCTGATCAACAAACTAAGGTGGTGTGAGCTGGCTATTTTCTAATTTTTTGCCTCTTTCTGATATTAAGTAGATTCCTTGCATTATTCGCAATATTTGACAATTTGGCCAATGTTTGACCAGTTTTTATAGTATAGTTTGTTGATTACCTTTCATGCATATTAAGGTCTTAAAAGACCATACATTGTTGCTTTACTGTTATCTGGGGACCCCCTGACCCCCCTGGGGGTCCCGACCCACGTGTTGAGAACCGCTGCTGTAAGTCACAGTATGACTCCATGATTGTCGAGCACTGTGATAGACTATATAAGTGTCGTACTGCAGTGGTTCCCAAACTTTTTCATGTCAAGGACCCCAAATTGACACTAATCAGCCCACGGACCCCCATTTTAAGAGATATAAGAGATATATATTTATATTGTAAAGTCAAAGTTAATTTAACTTTGAGAGTGTACAAATGGAACCAAATGGACCCTAACGGGTCCATTTGGTTCCCCCTAATGGGTCCATTTGGTTCCATTTGTACACTCTCTGAGTTACAGACCCATAAGGGTCCATTTGGTTCCTAACTATCATTTAGCTGGGGACCCCCTAGAACTCCCTCAAGGACCCCTAGGGGTCCCCGGACCCCACTTTGGGAACCACTGTCTTACTGTAAGCAGCTCTAGGAGCTCTGCGTTTCACTAATGTGTCATACTGTGTAAGAAGCTCTAGGAGCTCCGTGTTGCCCACGCTTCGGGCCAACTGCAGCGGTGTGACGCCCTCCTCGTTGGGCAGACCGACAGCTATCAGACCACCAGGCTGGCACAGCAGCAGCTCTGACAGGCGACACAGACCCCAGCGCACTGCCAGGTGGAGGGGAGACTCCCTGGGAGTGTACTCTGGAGAGAGACAGAAAGATACAGGACGGGTCTTAATATGCAGATATGTGAAACGTTTAATTCCTCGAATATTACAGGATCATAAGAAAGGTGCTGCCAGGGAGAGCGAATTGAGATTCGCATTAGTATAGTATTACAAACTGGCTCTTGGTTGTGGCAAGATAAAAGGTAGAATTATGCCTACGGAGTGTGTACTTACTGTATGTATGTATGTGTGTAAGACCACCAGTGGTGTGAGCCATATGGACGAGTGAGGACTGAGGAGAGTGAAAGGGTGGTGTTGAAAGATGCAAGATGCATCTGCATGCAACCTGAATAGTACTGTGAACTAGAAAACCTTCAGAGATTCAGCAATTCCCAAACTGTGGGTCGGGCCCACTGGTGAGGCTATTGCATGTGGGCACCCAAAAATGTGACAAAACACTAATAACAATATAACATTGATATTTAAATATAGGCATAAAATCATGGTATCTTTTTTCTTTAAAACATTGAAAAGTTCATTTTCATTGCGATACATAAATAAACACGGCAGCTGTTCAACTGCCATATTAAGTGGTCAGATGGGTGGGCCGCAAAGTTGCAAACACTTTTCAAGTAGACCCTGATGCAGAAAATGGGAACCAACACATGGCCTGTTATGGTCATTCTAAATGTCAATCAAACAGGGATGAATACCCAACACACAGTCAATGTTGCTCCGTTTAGATTCGTTCAAGCTCTAGTCTCCATCAGGGTATCTGCAGTTTGCACTGGTTTTTAAAGAGCTTTCATCTACATGGGTGTGGCTCTGCAGTCACATGCTCAGATAATGAGTGCAACGGATGTAATCCATTCCCATTTGCTACCGATAATCACCACAAGCTCTCAAGGCATAATACATAATATAATAGAAGACAAGAAGAAATTATAACAAAGAAAGAAGAAAGACTAAATTAATTTGATACCTGGTGGCAATCGATCCTGTGGTACTTGTAATGTAGCCAATGTAACTCTACGCATCATTGCTGTTTATTTAGACATTTACATCACACTACATTTCCACATTTGTGACCGAACAGTGGTTTCAGACACAAGGGGGCCTTGGTCATTTTTCATTTTATTTTGTTTACATATTATGAAACTAACAACTAAGACAATCTCGTCAGAAAGCACAGCTGTGTGTGGTGTGGAGACCACAAACACAAAACTGGCAGCGACTTGACTTTTCTTCAGTGGGCGACGACGGGTAATCACTTTATACTGTTATTACAAGATACAACAGCATCATATCAAGTTAACAAAATGATGTTGTTGTGTTTACTATTGTCACAGAAACACTGCAACTAATCTGGGCGGCTGAGCTGCGTGTAACTGGAGAACAAAGATAGCTACGGCCAATCGAAACCACTCTATGTAAATACGTGCAGTAATGTTCAAACCCCTAAAATTCTCAAATAAACTGTAAATACAGATTTTTGCAATGTAATTGCAACGATTTAATAACACTAAAACGACTATCTGTTGGAATAAAAACCTTCTTTAACATTCCAACTGTGTTAATGTGGCTAAAAACGAAAACCACAAAAGAAAAATCGAATGTATTTTGGTCAAATTATTGTGGAGTTCCATTAGCGCCGACTTGTGATTGAAACCACTGGGACTGGCACATATGTATGTGCGCATATGCTGATGACATGGATCTTCATATGTGGGCATTAAAGGGAAAGGCCTGGCTGCAAGATAAGATCTCCTTATGGACATGAAAGGGACACAGACAGACGTTTACAACAGATACTCTGACTCAGACATATTGGTCGGATCGGCAGTGCGATGTAGGTGTGAGGGCCTCGAGCAGCCCGAATTCTAGATACCTCTAGATACCGCTAGTTATTTGTATTTGCAGCAAATCTTATGTGGGAAAAATGAAGACAATTTAAAACACATTTCAGAGCACCATAGTTCTGTTGCAGTAACCGATCATAAATAATTATGGCTTTTTCTGTCATAATTTCTTTATCTTATATATTCTATTATTATTTTGTATTTATTGTGTATTATTATGTATTGTGTCTTGAGAGCTTGTGGTGATTATCTTCTGTAACTGAGAATTATTACACCTCGGGCACACATTATCTGAAAGTGTGACATGAAAAGCCACACCCATGAGGATCACTGCTCTTTGAATGTCAGTGCAAATGTTGAAAGGTTGCTAATTAAAATAATCAAACTGGAAGTACACAAGTGTGCAGTATTCTTCCCTATGATTTTTTTCCCCCAGCGCCAGCACCTCATAATGTGGTGTTCCGTGTGCGTTTACATTCTCTCTTATTGAAGTAATTCTAAATATGACCCAACCACGTGCAAGTGAACTTGAACGTGAACGCTGCGACCTTGGACCTGTGCTATTGGAAAAAAACAATAGCACAGGTCCTAACCAACGTTTCTACCAATTGGATTAAAAACTGTCACGGTAACTGTGTTATTGCTGTGACCATTGGTTATTTTATTTAAACAACCAAATAAACAAATAAACAGGGGTGATTACAATACACCTGTTCCACCGGGTGCAGGTGTAAAAAGTGTGCTTGCAGAGCAGGACAGCAGAGCCCAGAGCCAGAGAGATCATGTTTAGAGAATAGAGAGCACTCCTCGCTGCCGATGCAAAAAGAGCAGAATAGGCAGACGTGGCACTAGCCATCACAGAAGCAAGAAGACAGAGAAAGAGGGATGTTGAAAGCAGATGGGATAACACAGCGAATCGTGTCTGTCGAAAACCTTGATAATTAACCTCATTACCACAGACCAATCAGTGCCAATGTCTCTCCTCGCGTCCCCATTTTGTCAATCTCCCCTGGCATGGCACTGAATACCTCTGCTCCACTGACCCACTTTAACGTAATAATGGCCTTTCAACAAACCACGGACACGTTCTTACAGTACGTCTTCTCCTGTCGCTCACAGTGGCCCAGCTTCCCTCTATCCAAGTTCGGGAAATGTCACAAGCTGATTCACGGCATAAACAAGTGCACTATAGACTATATAAGTGTCGTACTGCAGTGCAGTGGCAAACTTTTTCCTGTCAAGGACCCCCAAATTGACACTAATCAGCCCGCGGACCCCCATTTGAAGAGATATGCCAGGGACCCCCATAAGAGAAGATTTTTACGGCTCTAGCAGTGATTCTCAACCCGTTAAATTTCAAGGACCCTCAGTTTGATATGCATTAGGCTTCGCACCCCCATTTAATGGCATTTCTATCTCTGTACAAATGGAAATCTAAGCAAGTTAATCTAAGTCAAGCCCCAGATAGCCAAAACCCAATTTATAAAAACCATACCAACGTTTCAAAACATGAGCAGTTTATGTAACACTGCTGATGGTCAAACTGGCTCTTCGGTCATATCAGCGCTGCAAGTGATCTTAAACTCTTCAATCAACACTTGTCAGTATAATCCCAAGAAATGTCAATGATAAAAAAGATCGACACTGGGCAGACGGAGTGCAGCAGTAAAGTACAGTCAGGCACATTGGTGATGTCACAGGCAATGTTATCCAGACAACCATACGGAGACGCTGCGGCCAAACAGACTGCCATAACTGTATTATCACAAAATCTGATTTGTTATTTACGTTAGTGGCCTACACACCCACTCAACGCATGCACACACACACACACGCGCGCACACACACACACACACACACACACACACACACACACACACACACACACACACACACACACACACACACACAGTGGTATTTCATGAGCATATTGACCAGCGCAATGAGCACATAAACCCTACTTGCACACGCACACCACACGCACGCACGCACGCACGCACGCACGCACGCACGCACGCACGCACGCGCGCGCGCACACACACACACACACACACACACACACACACACACACACACACACTTAACCTGGGGCTTCTTCCAGATGGGGAAGCTCTATTAACCACATTACATGCTGCTTAAATAGCTTTGATGAAGTTAACAGAAGCACACCATGTGACCGTGGTCACTTCCGTTCTCAACCCAGTGAGAGCGTGTATAATGGGAGTGATGGAGGACAACATGGAGAAGGAAAGGAGGAAAAACAGGAGGAGCAAGTTGAAAAGTTCACCTTCCTTGGATAGCAAAAGGGTCCAATTTGCCACTGCTGACAATGACAAGTAAGGAGCCTTTGAAACTCATCTGTTCCCATGGTTTTGGAAAGTCTTATATTCATAAGCTTTTGTATATTGACAGTGCATGTTTACTACTATTTGTCTTAAGAATAGAACTGGCAAGACCTGGCAATTACCTGTTAGCGTTTTCCCACTGATGGCTATCAGCACCAACACACGAAAACACATCCAGAATAGGCTAATTATGTTCAATCTGGCATCCTTATTTGTAAGGACAGGGCTTAGGTCATTCATAATAACTGTCCCTACCCTCTCCACTGGTGCTGCCCAGGACATTCCAGTTTTGAGGGATATCCAGGTTGGCCATGGCCAGGGCCACGCGGCGATCCATAGCCCAGCGAGAGCTCTCCTGGCCCAAGTTGAAGAGGCATCTCAGCTCCTTGTGATCTGTGGAGCTCAGCCGGTGACCGTGGGTCACCAGGTGCTCTGCCAGGTCCTTAAAACAAAACAGTCACGTCACCAATAATTAGTCCTAATACAGTATATAGCGTTTGTGTGTCTGTAATGTATCATGTGTTCCTGATCAACTGCAGGCAACATCCTGGAACAAACCATTTGATTGAGGATCATGGCATGTCAAATTGGGGACAAAGTTGGCATGCCCAATTTGATTTCACTGCAGTTTCACAAGGTTATGGTATGGGACTATGGGTTAATGTTGTAGATCAATTATGGTTAAGGTTAGGATACGGTATGTGAATTGTGAATGTACAGGTACGTCAACACATCATTTATACCCTAGGTGGGTTTGGCGAAAGGGCCTTTCTGTGTGATGTTTTCATGTTCTCCCTGTGTCCCCTAGTGTAGGTACCCTCACAAAAACATCTTAAACTGCCTCCCCCTGGCCAGCCGGGGCGGCTGATGGAGGGGAAAGGAACTGGTTGGAATAACCAACATGTTCCTTCCACGCGCTACGTCCAACCAGGGAAACTCCCCCCAGGTGAAAAGAAGCGGCTTGGACTACTCATGCATAGAAGGAAGTATGAGGTCAGTCTGTTGCTCTCCCTGGGTTGGCAGAGGGAGTGTAGTAGAGCCCAGGATTACATTAGATAATTGACACTGGGTGACAAAATCATGGGATAAAGATTTAGAAAATAAAAATAAAGTTAAGCTATTTCCACTACTTATTTTTAAACGTTTGAAAATGTATGAATGTTTTTCAACATGGCGATTATGCAAAACAATTGCTATAACTGGAATAATTGTGATTTGGCGATTATGTAATAATTGCGACAGGCCTACATGGGTGCGCGTTTCTGATGCTCCTACCTGCGCGTCGTCTTGGATGTACTCCAAGGTAGACCCTCCCACCCAGGTAAGGGGCGTAGCTTCAGAGCACAGGTAAGCCTGGACAGACACCACCTCGGCCAGGTTGTGTCCTACAGACCAGGCAGAAATTACATCATCACACGACCACACCAAAAGCAAACCACGTCATTGACATATTGATGACACAGACAACCCCAGCATAAAGCCTTATTAACCTGTGAAGACCTGATTCTACAAAATAAGTAAATCAGTAGTTCTCAAATTTGGACCCATCATCTGAAAATGTTTTGTTCCAGGACCTCCCAGAAATTATATTAAAAAAAAAACGATTTTTCTAAAATGTTGTGCAAGCATATGTTCCTATTATAGCTAAAAATCTAAAATGACACAGATGCTTTCCCAGTTTTTAAATAATGGGTAAACCACACAAAAAATAGGGACTCCAGGATAACTCTTCCAAAAATCTAAACTACAGAACTGTGATGGAGAGCAATTTATGAATGATGAATACACAACAATGCAGAGCTACTAAGAGTAAGCTTTAAGGGGGTATTCTCTGTTGGTGGTATGTGGTGGGTGCTGTGTGTGTGCGTGTGTGCGTGTGTGTGTGTGTGTGTGTGTGTGTGTGTGTGTGTGTGTGTGTGCGTGCGTGCGTGCGTGCGTGCGTGCGTGCGTGCGTGCGTGCGTGCGTGCGTGCGTGCGTGCGTGCGTGCGTGCGTGCGTGCGTGCGTGCTGCGTACATGTGTCTTAGTGTGTGGTTGTGTGTTTCAGACACGGCCACCTACCGGGGACCATGAAGCAGAGCATGACATCGCTCTGAGCTCTTATGATGTGGAGAAGCGTGGAGCCCTCCAGAACGATGAAGACCTCCGTGTCCTCGGACACCGACTCCACGCCCTCCAGCAACGCAAATACTTTCGCCTGTCCCTGGGAAGATGGGCAAATGAAAGGTGAGAGAGAAAGGTGTTGTAAGTCAGTGGTTCGGTCCCCACACACTTTTTTACAACTTTTTAATACCTAAAACAAAAGTTAATAACTGGTCAGACGTTAGCCAAATTATCAAATAATAGATGAGAACGAAGCAAAATGTGGGAAAATAGTCAACTACAAGCTCACAACGCCTCACGGAGGCATTGTGAGTGAGCTTGTATCTGTATTTTGACAATGTTTAGCTGTGGAACAGAGTAGCTGTGTAATGCTTCAACTCCTACAATTCCAAGTGCTTGTTAGGGTGGAGGGTCCCCAGTTCAAATATGATTATTTTTGGGGGTTGCCGTCTGAAAAGGTTCAGAACCACTGCTATAAGTATGCTATATATGATTACAGTGTTGAAAGGCGAGTCAGAGAGCCATGGTTCTGAAGGAGTTGCACAGTACTGCATTCAGCTGGAGAACAGAAATAACACTTCCCCTTCAAATCAATAAAAGCAGGAATGTCTTGGTGCCTGCAACCATGATCTGCCCTGATCCCAGCAGTCCAGACAGAACACTTTTAGACCACTGCTCTAAGAGAAATGAGACAGGAAGATAAGCCTTGTCGTGAAGGTAAGAACATGTTCTGCCATCTCTGTCTGGATTCTATCACAGAACCTCAAGAATGAAAGGAGAAGTATGACCTCAAACTCCACACACACACACACACACACACACACACACACACACACACACACACACACACACACACACACACACACACACACTAGCCCTTTGTCTAGCGCATCAATAGCAGAAGCATTTCACCTTAAAATAACTCCATACTCAACCAACAAAATTAACCTTTGACCTTTCTTTAAATGTGTACACACACACACAGTCACTCATTATGATATTGTATTTGATAATATTTGCTTACATCTTTTAGATCCTCTCAAACTCAAACTTACAAAGAGGTACTTGACCACAATTCTACTCTATTTGACTAAAGCTTAGCCTCACAGACCACAGGTCTATTCAAATGCACCACCTGACAGGAGACATCAAATAATCGTTGGATAATAAAAGTTATTTTCTTTCCTCCGCCCTTGTGTGAGTTCAAAACCGCACAAAGTGAAAACACTGTTGTGATTACAGCAGAGTTATTGATTGACTAAGTCATACAAAAGTAGAGCTTGCTGAGAAACTGATTGATTACATTATTTTGTTCCTTAGAGAATATGATCTAATGCGCAAAAGATGTGTAATTCAAGAATAATGAAAGTCAAACAAGTGCCTATTTGAGTACAACATAAAAAAATCAGTCTCCAGTCTTGATGATGTTGAACTGATGAACCCAAGCCAGGTATAAATAATGTCTGGCTAAAATTACCTTGGATTCAGACCTGAGCACAGAATTTGGACGCAAATTCTACGGTTCATTCAAGACTACGTTTCAGGGAGACAAGGCTAATGTTTGAGGTTACATAGTTGGAATTCATGGTCCCACATGACTGCCAGCCATGCTGATTTTTATACTTAGCCATATGATGGTGGGTAAATTCAGCAACACTTACATACAGAGGCACTTTCTTTCTGCTCAGCTCCATCTGCAAACCAAAAAAACAACAACAGAAAACTTTCATGGAGAATTCAAGGAACTCACTGGTGTCAAAATTCTTTCTCCTACTTCCTTGGCTATTTGTGTGTGTGTGTGTGGGAGGGGGGGTGCCCTCCTTTGATCCCAACAGGATTATCAGTGATAATTAAAGTCTGATGAAACAACTGAATCCTTTGATCCCAGTATGTCCATAATTACTTTAATGATGGCAGCTCCATTTTCCATCTCGCCACAACTCTGTAGAAGCACACAAACACACCTCAATTATGTGATGGGGATCATCATCTGTTCATGACTGAGAGATTCGTGTCTTGTCTTGATATGGCCTAGGCATGGGCCTATTATAATGTGTCCCACTTCCACAGTGAATGGTAGTCAGTGCGTGTCTGTGGCTTATCGTTGGTTAATGTATTTTCCCAGACAGCTGTACTGGCCTGCTTCTTATCAGTGACCACTTCCTAAACAGGACAAAGCATATCAACATGTGTCTTCATAACCATAACAACCATTTCTCAGAGAGAGAGAGAGAGAGAGAGAGAGAGAGAGAGAGAGAGAGAGAGAGAGAGATCGAGACGCACAATCATATAACGGTAGTTAACTTTGGTAAAGAGATATAAGAACGAGGTGTGTGAGGTGAGGAGAGAGGTAATAGTCTACTTGCCAGCCCATAGAACCCCATTGTGAACCCATTGTGTTGAGTACACCAAGGTTTTATGTTAGAAATGTTGAGTATGGGTCCCCAGCATGTAGAAACTGCTGGATGCTAACTTGCATGTTGAGACATTTTCATGATTGGCATAATATGTGACCATACCAACCTATAGAAGGCAACAAATACAAAATGTCATCATGCTTTATGTAGCATGTGATGTGTCAAACTAGGGGGTTTTCATGATGCTGAATCCATTCCAAGCTTTAGTTTTGCATCATTGGGCTCTAAACGGCCATAGCCACTTGCCCAAATGTGCTGGGTTAGTGTTTTACTAATGCTTGGAATGGATTCAGCATCATGAAAACCCCCTAGTTTGACACGTCACATGCTACTTAAAGCATGATGAAATTTAGATTTTTGTTTCTACATGCTGGGGACCCATACTCAACATTTAACATAAAACTTTGGTGTACTCAATATGCCTGGGTTCACATTCTGGCAAGTGGACAGTGGACTAATAGGCTACAAATGTCATACTCATAATCATGTCAATTAGTATAATCATTCAAGTTTAGACCTATTGTTAATCCACCCCGGCTCTTCAACAATGGGTCTCACGGTCTAGCCATATTCTGAATGTTCTCTAAGTCTAAAGTAAAATACCAACAACAACATGCCTGTCGGGAATTACAATTTTCAAGTGTAGAATAGTTTTTCTTCTCGACTTTACCTACCTCGAAAATGTTTAGCCGTCAGTTGGCACAGGACACAGGATCTGGCATAACAAAACACTAATTTACAACTAAAACACAGCTTTGCCCGTGTATTAACTAATTCGTTACGATCGACAGCGAATCCAGAAATGAAAAGAAAAAACGTCGAACAAACTCCTCTTATGTTCTCAGCTTCTGCCTGGAGAGTGCATGAGGTACACTTTACTGAGTAAGCATCCTTTCGTCTTTGGTGGAGGAGGTGTGTCAAATGAGTTCTGTTTTCCTTGTGGATTGTGGAAGTAAAAGTACCACATACTTTCTTTTACAGTCTTGATTTTCTTTAGGATACAGCGACCTCTCATGGAGAAAGAATAGTTTGCAAATTTAGAATGCAGAATTATCTCATTATAATCAGTGGAAACTAAGTAACTACTAGTATTTCATACAAAGTACAATGTTGAGTGTTTTCTTTTTCTTGTTTCTTTTTTAACTTTACTGGAGTATTTCCAGTTTTCAATACTTTTACTTCTACTCCATAATTACATCTCAAAGGCAAATGTTGTGCTTTTACTCAAGTAAATGTTCTAAAGGTACTTGTAACTGAGTATTTCTACATTGTGGTATTTCTAACTTTTGCTTATGTACAAAATGTGAATACTGCTTATAATACTGTATAGTTATAATAACTCATACTCATATTGCTTTGACTTATGATAACTGCTGCTGGACACACTTAGATGTGCAAAGATGGTGGAAGAATTAAAATATAATATGCATTACATCAAGTGTCTTAGATTAAGACGCTCGAGTCGTACGAAACTGCGAAACAACGTAAAAAGACATACCTTCCACTCCTTGGAAAGCGCTGGTGAGGCAAGGTTAGTCCACTCCCATTGTGGTGTGTTTTGGTCGCGTGGGGGCGCTGGTTTCAGATCTCTTCATGTATTTATTCACCATCTTCTTCTTCATTGGTGCTTCCATCATGGCGTCCTCCTGCAAGGCTAGCGAGAGACAACGTGATAAGCCCTTTAAAACTTTAAACGAACAGCTTTTGTTCTCTTGTCCAAATAACGAAAGTCTCTTTTTTTAAAGCCAGTAATACATATTGCTACACATATTCCTTCGTATAGAAATTCATGTGTCTGAGAAGCCTTCGAAGTGGATGGTGAACCATGGTGAACCAAGTGGCAGTTGCTGAACCATGTGTTAGCTGGCTAGCTAAGTGCTGCTGAGTGCTGAAGAGAACACGCTTGCCGATTTTGTGGTATGTTATGTCTTATGGTCCACCGTTTATATGTTTAGTTCTAAATTATCGAATAAGTTAACTAAGAGTTTAAAAATGTATAAGTGTCAAGTTAACTCTGGTTACATTTGCCACGTTTCATCGCTGTTATTCGCCATGGCGGCTTTTGACTATTTTTTTTTGGGGGGGGGGGGGTCAAAGTTCTAGTTTTTGTCTAGCTCTGGTCCATAGCCGTGCGTCTAAAATGCGATAAACGTCTAAAAATGAGGGTTTTTTAGACATCTATTCTTAGATTAGACGTTGATTAGCGGTTGTTTAAACGTCTATATAGACCGTCTATATATAGACGTCTAATAGACGTCTAAAAAAACTTTAATTTTTAGACGTTTTTTATCGCATTTTTAGACTGCCCTTTAGACGAATATTAGACTTCTATTAGACCAAAAAATGCTCAGTGGGGCCTTAAGGACTTAAGGAGAAGTGGACCAGAGAGTGTCATGGACAATGTCAGATGTTGCCTGAAACGGAACTAGTCTTAAATAAACAAGGGACTAAATTAATTTCGCTCCTATGCCACCAAAATGTGGAACGCCCTACCAACAGTCATGCGAATCCCTTGACTCCTTCAAAACCGCTCTCAAAGGGCACCTACGGAGTACGGACGGCTGCAATTCGAAACTGCCCCCCGTAAAATCTGAATCCCCCACCCACCCCTTTTCCCCCTCACTATATGTTTTCCCCCCTTTTTACCTCTATGATGATTTCCTGTTTTTGGCGTGTATAAATGTAGTGTATAAATGTTGTTCAGTTTTGTATTGAGTTGTGCTCAAAGTACTGTAATTCTCCAATTTGTTAATAAATACTTCAATCAGCTTGAGCTAGACCTACCATTATAGTCATAGACATATATTATGTGTGTACAAATGGAACACAATGGCCCCTACGTGTCCATTTGTTTGTATTTGTACTACACACTCGGAGTTATAGGGGTCCTTGAAAATTAAAGTTTGAGAACCACTGTACTGTGGCTAGTCCAATATGTGCCATAATGTCATAGTAAATTATAGCCCCTTTCGCGACCCTCAGTTACCTTTTCTGTATTTTGGACGGCGGTCCCGAAAGGGGCTATTAAGTAAATTAGTGTCATACATATTCAGAAGAAAGCCTGTAGACTTGATCTTCAGTAATTGGGTCTTATGATCAAAATAAGAATTATAATATGTGAAAACAGTCTAAAACGGACAAGTCTTTGGACAAACGCTCTGTTGGAACATTAAACAGGTTGAGTGATGATTATTTGAGTGATCCATCGACTGAACATTGTGATGAACTCAATAATTCTGACAACCTCTTTTGGCCTACAGTCAAATTCACTGGGACACACACAGTGCATACGCTTCTCCCATCCCTCTTACCAGCACATTTGCCTGTTGTTGCAAATTAATTACAAGTCTTGCCATGGACACATTTTGTCTTTGTATGGACATCGGTGTTAAAATCTGATCAATGATTTTACGATGTAGTCTAATCGATTTCTTGTCTCATGTGCAATATTTGGCTTACTTTTAACCATTTTTGTGACAGATAAGATCATCAGTAACCAGTAACACAGACATGGCCTCATTCAAACCTACGAAGATCCAAGTGTATCCCAAATTAGGAGAAAAGGTTACACAGGATACACTGTACTGGAAAAACTACAAGGTATGTATGTTTTTTCTTTTTTTGAAACGGTTTTAATAGTTTCAGTTGGTCAATACCTTTTAAATTAACTATGCTTTCTTGTTGCGCTTTTGACAGGCTCCAGTCCAGATAAAAGAATATGGAGCAGTCACAAGCATAGACTATTCTCCCTTGGCTCCACATAACTATGCTGTGACGGCATTCACAAGGGTGAGTTATTAGGTCCTTGCAGACTGGACGTGTTTTTTTTGAAAACCGGTGAACAAACGCTGTTAAAAATCCAAAACGCGCAGCAGTGTGCAAGGACCTTTAGAGTTAGAAGAGAACATTTAACGGGTTGAGTGATGATACCTATGAGTGATCCATCGACTGAACATTGTGATGATCTCAATAATTCTGACAACCTGTTCTAAAAGAAACCAATGTTTCGGCAGGTAACTGCCAAAAGGCAGTTACAGGGTATGATCGTACCCTGCCGCAACGTTGTTTTCTTAATCTGCGTCCCGTATTGCCACTTGCCAGTGTGCGGCCACCTTCTTGTCTCTTGAAGACGCACATTAACCACTTAAACCCTATATACCTTGTTCTACAACAAATTGGAGATATTGACGATCAGATCTATAAGCTGGCATTGTGAGCTTGTAAATCTATTTATTTTTGGCCTATGATATGCCCAAATGCCATCCAATGGGGATGGCAGGTTAAAGATTAAGTAAGTATAAAGACACTTACAAATCATGCAATCTGACACTACATAGTCAGATTGCTATGGTTTGGCTTGATGAAAAATTACATGTTAAATTAAAAAACTTGGTCTACTGGTATGTAAAGAACGGGGAAAATAACTGTTAATGTTGGAATTATCTTAAAAAAATAATTGTTTTGTCTGACCTCTTAGATCCACATCTACGGGCCGTTCTCCCAGGAGCCTGTGAAATCATTTACAAAGTTCAAGGACACAGCGTATTGTGGGAGGTTCCGGTCCGATGGACAGCTCCTTGTTGCAGGATGTGAGGACTCTGTGGTGCGGCTGTTTGATGTTAGTGGCAAAGTGGCGCTCAGGATGTTCAAAGGACACACAAAGTAAGTGTCCTCCTGTGACTTATGCTCATGTGCCAATTGTCACATGCTTGTCCAGCTTAGAATTTAAAAAAAAGTTGTCTTACAGACATGTTTGTTGGACAAATTCTCTTCTCTCTTAGAGTTAAAAGAGAACATTTATCGGGTTGAGTGATGAATATTTGAGTGATCCATCGACTGAACATATGATGATCTCAATAATTCTGACAATCTGTTCTAGACAGCAATCATTCACTGAGGGAGGGAGGAGGGGGCACAGAAGCAAAAATGATGACATTAAAATTATGTTTTCCCATTTCTTCTCAGGGCTGTTCATGTAACAGATTTCACCTCGGATCGTTATCAGATCCTGACAGGGTCAGATGACTACACCTGTCGACTCTGGGACATTCCCAGCGCCACTGAGCTGACCTCATACAAAGAACATACAGATTATATCCGCTGTGGAACAACTAGCAAACTCAACAGAGAACTCTTTATCACTGGTAAGTAAATGACACCTGAACTGAATTTCGGCCACCAAAAACAAAAAGTTCGTTTTTTTTGGCCCAAGGGGTTTAAATGATTACTGAAAGAATGTGTGACATGCTTATCAGCATTATGATGTTGAAAAGACAGTTCAACGGTTGCATGGACGGACGGGTGGTGTGTGCATACACTTGTCCCATACAGCGGCTCATCCACGTTTGCTTCTTGTTGCAAATTAATTACTAGGTGCCATCTGAAAAGTCCTTAATGTGTAGATCATCCACCTTCAGCGAGCGACGCGGCTGGATTAATACATGTGCATAATAAAGCCTACTGCATTGAATACACTTGCTTGTTAAACCTAATCCGGAAGTTTAACAAACTGTCTTCTGTTGGACAAACGCTCTGTTGGAGTATATAGAAAGGAACATTCAACAGGTTGAGTGATGATTACTTGAGTGATCCATCGACTGAATATTGTGATGAACTCAATAATTCTGACAACCTCTTCTAGCCAACAGTCAAATTCACTGGGACACACACAGTGCATACGCTTCTCCCATCCCTCTTACGATTTGCCTGTTGTTGCAAATGAATTACTAAGCGCCATCTGAAAAGCCCTTAATGCAGCAAACGGCTTCAAACACAAATCAAATCAAACTTTATTTGTATAGCACATTTCTAACGACCGAGGTCGAACCAGTGCACTAGATCATCCACCTTTGGCGAGCCACACGGCTGGATTAATGTGCATAATTAAGCCTACTGCATTGAAGAGACTTGTTGAAGCTTGTTAAGCCTAATCCGGGTGTTTAACAAAGTACAGAGTTTTGATTGATTACTTTATTGCAAATGCAAACGGCACAGGGTACAGTTAAGCACTTGGTCCAAAAGGATAGCACCGCAGAAAGACCTTGCCTTGTTTCCATTCCACTTGTCTCTTGTTAACAGAAGACCTTTTTTTTTTTTTTAAAGCAACATCAAGCAAAAAACAAACATTTCTTTGGTATTGGCAAAGAAGAGTGCTCAAATATAAATTACTATTTTTATAATGAAAAATTGGTTTGTGTTGAGTGAAGTTGTATGCAAATAAAGCATATTGCATATATGATTTATAGATGTTTTGGAAGGAGGGCTTTACTTAAGGTCTTTGTAATTGACCGTTGATATTGTACTGTAGGTTCATACGACCACACATTGAAACTTTTCGATGGCAGAGTGGGTAAGAGTGTGATGACCATGGACCACGGCCAGCCAGTGGAGAGTGTTCTTCTGTATCCCTCGGAAGGTCTTCTTGTCTCAGCAGGTAGTCGGCTTTTGAACGTTATTTAGTACCCTTTGTTAAGATTTCCCTTCTCACAACTTGCGAATCACAGCCTATTCTAAATCGAATTGTCTGTTTAATAAAGCTGTGCCATATTATTATTCTTGTTTCAGGGGGCCGTTATGTGAAAGTGTGGGATCTGCTGAAAGGTGGTCAGCCTCTGGTGTCACTGAAGAACCACCATAAAACCGTCACCTGTTTGTGTCTCAGCAGCAACGGGCAGAGACTACTGTCTGCCTCACTGGACAGGTGTGTGTTTAAAATGACAAATGTAGGGGAAGAACTACACCCCCAAACAGGCAAGGAGTCAAGTCTATTACTTGGTTGGTGATGCGGGTTAGCTGAGGAGAAATGTCTGTTGAGTGATTATACCTGAGTGATCCATCTGAGTGATCCATGCTACAAAAGATGACCTCCAACTGTATGACAACAGCCAGCTTGTCTTATTTGTGCAAACCTATTTATGTACAACTTAAATGCTAGTTTATGCTTTAGTGACAGTGTTGCAAAGGCAATTTAGAAGCGGTTTTAATTGTCACCATGTATGTATAACATTTTTTTTCTCCCTCCTTCCAGGCATGTGAAAGTGTACAACACAACGAACTATAAAGTGGTCCACAACTTTGACTACCCAGCCTCCATCCTTAGTCTCGGATTGGCTGTAAGAAACTACTACTCTATACATGAAGAAAAAATGTTAGAATGTTTATTTTAGAGCTGTGTGCTCTGTTTTACCTCAAAATGGTGATTTAAGGCCTCTACAGACCAAGTGGTCTTGTCTTGACTAACTACGACTGTTGGGTGATCAGCTTGGGTGACATCTTTTGTTTTAAAGTTGCTCCAAACACTGCAGACTACAGCTGACAGTAGTCTGTGTCAGCTGATTCTACACCTGTGTGGAGGAAATAATGTCCTTGCCATATGTTATATACCCCTTTTCCACCCACATTAATAGGCAATTGACTCCTTTCCCATTGCCATTAGACCTTGTGTATAATGTATACCTTACTGCTTTTCCCTGAAAGTCTTTCTATTGCTGTCCCGTAGAAACTTAATCTTGTCTTCTGTTGGACAAACCCTCTAGAGTGTTTGTGTTGGAACATTCAACAGGCTGAGTGATGATTACTTGAGTGATCCATCGACTGAACATTGTGATGAACTCAATAATTCTGACAGCCTGTTCAGCCAGTCAAATTCACTGGGGAACACATAAACAAATTATGATCATAATATAAAGGCCCATTTCTTCTCAAGACTGTACATGTAACTCACTTCACCTCGGATCGTTATCAGATCCTGACAGTCAGGTTACCAAGCTGACTGTCAGGATCAGTTATAACTACAAAACTAGCAACAGGAGATAATCTACCATTACAGATAAAAGGATGTCTACCATTTTAACAATCGTGGCGTTGTTCTGCCAGAAATTATGCATTCCATAAAATTGGTGCCTGCAAGTCTCTCACTCAATTATAAAATAGCAGATGGACAAGCTCACACGACGTTGTGAGCTTGTCGATCAGCTATATTCAGTAAAAGCTTTCCCCACAACACAGAAAACTGACACTAGCTTTGTGTGGTTATGGTCTTCATCAGGGCTGGACATACTCTTATGATATGACCCCCACTAATGGCTGACTGCCGCCAACGGCAGCAGATGGTGTACAAACTATGTCTAATTTGTCAGCCTCAGTGGCTGACAAATTCACTGCAACGTGATACCTTGGTGTGTAGAGGCCTTTAGGGAGGATGTTAAGCTTTGTCGTCGCACTTCATAAAACTAACAAATGTGTGTCTCGACAGCCTGGTGATCAGTCCATTGTTGTGGGGATGACCAACAGCGTTATGAGTGTCAAATACAGGAAAAGCCCCGAACAGACAAAGGAAACCTCTGGTCAAAACAGACGACGACCGGCGTACCGCGTCTTTGTGAAGGGGAAGAACTACACCCCCAAACAGGCAAGGAGTCAAGTCTATTACTTGGTTGGTGATGCGGGTTAGCTGAGGAGAAAGGTTTGAGACGCAATGCGTGTCTGTTGAGTGATTATACCTAGAGTGATCCATCTGACTGCTACAAAAGATGACCTCAAACTGTATGACAACAGCCAGCTTGTCTTATTTGTGCAAACCTATTTATGTACAACTTAAATGCTAGTTTATGCTTTAGTGACAGTGTTGTGCTTGATGCTTTTTACAGTTTAATTTGTTTTTGTTGCATGACACGCGATTTGGGTCTTTTACCGCATCATTGGGAATTCATTACTACTTCTCTTCTATTTTACAGGATGACTACCTGGTCAGTAAACCAGTAAAACAACATTTGGCAAAGTTTGACAAGGAGCTGAAGCGTTTCAGTGTTTCCAAAGCTTTGGATACAGCTATGGAGGTACATCCCATCTGTATTCCACTATAATGTACATCACATCATTCTTGATGCTGAAATATTGTTGACTTAGTTCATCTTCTGTGAAGCTAAGTACAATGATATGGAAATGTATTCTTCTACTCTGGATTTGGAAACAGTTGTACATGTATGCAGGCATGATTTTGTATATAATTACTCAAAAATAATCTAGATATTAAAAATAAAAAGTACTGGTGGTGGTATTGTTGTACTGAAAGATGATCTATTTTTTTTATGTAGTCTTGGGTCAGGTTTAAAAAGCCAGAGATCCCGGTTGCTGTCATGAAAGAATTGGATCGAAGAGGGGCGTTGAAAAATGCTTTGGCAGGAAGGGAAGAACAGAAGCTCTGCCAGTTGCTCAGCTTCCTCATAGCGTGAGTCTCGGACAGCACATTTCTCAACCATTCCAAAAGTCATATGATTGGAATGGCTCTACACAAACTCAAATGACCAGGCCGTACTTTTGTCAAGTGCTAGGTGAAAGTGTCTTTCTTTTCCATTTTACAGGTATCTGCTCGACCCAAGATTTAGCCCCGTTCTCGTTATGGCAACTGAGATGATCCTGGATCTCTATCAACCAGTGTTTGGCCAGTCCCCAGTTCTAGACAGACAGCTGCTACGTCTGCAGGAGTTGCTAGAGAAAGAGCTGGAGTACGAGCAGGAACTTGTGGAGGTGCTCGGAATGTTAGACACATTGTTCACCTCGTCCCTGCCCAGGAAAGATGTGCCATGCCCAGGAATCAGCAGACCCAATGGCCTGGCTCAAGCAGGCACGGGGGCTTCAGCGCCACAACCGTGGCAGTCTGCAGTAACTGGAACCTCTAGTTAGAACTTCACTTCACCAAACAGACAAGTGACAGAAACTCTCATGATGCTACATGCCACTATGTGGACATTAAAAGCCTGAACATGAAACCTTTTTTTTTATGTGGGAGATTTAAGAGACTGAAAACATGCCACCAATGACATCCAATATTTTAGCTTGTGGTCTCTGACAGTGGTTCTCAACCTGTGGGTCTGGATGTTGGGTGTCCCCAGATGACAGTGAAGAGACCATTACTGCATCAAAAGTAATCAACAAACTATTAACTGGTCAAACATTGGCCAAATTGTCAAATAATATAAGAAAGCACGGGAAAAAAATAGCCCATCTACAAGCGTGTTTGTAGCTTGTAGATCGGCTATTTTACACTATCTGTCATACCCAGTCAAACCAGGTGTAATGCTACAATTCCAAGTACAATTCCAAGTACTAATGCTACAATTCCAAGTACTCACCCTACTTGATTCCAAGTAGGGTGATTATTGTTTGATTATGATATGAATATGATTATCTTTTTGGGAGGGTTCATGGCCTGAGAAGGTTGAGAACCACTAGTCAATGAAACCAAGAGTGTTCATAAATTAATATGCATACAGATTTGAGGATGTTTTATTGGTCACGTAATTATATTTTTAACTGTAAATGTTTTGTCTGTGATATTTACACTGTACTGGGTGGGGGGTGGGTGCATTTTCCATGTAAGAAAGCTGGAATAAATCTTATATTGAAAATTGTGAGAATGACATGACATGAATCTTATTTAAATTACGTTATGATCACTGATGGTTAACACTGCTATGCATCCCATGTCTAAATGCAAAGTAATCTGCTTATAACAGTGCATAATTGCAGGTGTAATGCAATCACAACACAAAGCCTCTTATAATAACTTGTAAAGTACCATCTTCATAATTACTCATCGTCTTTCTCTTTAGAAAAGAATGGTATATTATAGTTGTAACAGGGATTTTATAATGCTATGTTGTATGAAGTCACTAAATAGTAAGTGCTATAATCAAAGTCAAATATATAGCTTTACATTTTTGCACTCCTCAGGAATAATTACTTAAAGCACCCATATACCACTTAAGTTGCAATGACTAATCACAACGCATGTATTACAAGTTTACAACTGATAATTCTAATACATTATCCTTCCCAAAAAAAGTGTCCAGCAGTTAGGAAGTTAAGTATTATTTATAATACTTGACTTTATAAGTCATAGAATGCTTTATAAATGTTATAAAGCAATATGAGTTATTATAACTATAGTTATACACTATAAGCTGTGTTGGAGAAAGTACTCACATTTTGTACTTTTAGTTTAAATAAATGCCAAAAATGCAACATATACCTTGGCTTGTTGTACGACCTCACCTCAATATAATTATAAATATGATTACATTTATTTACGTGCGTCCAGTCCAGGACACGCCCTACGGTACTGGACGCAGTCGGCGTCATTGCGTCACTTCCGGCTCTCTTTCCTTTCTTCGAGCTTCCACCAACAGTGTAACCCGCGTGTTTACACCTCCCAGGTCAGAGCCCAGTCAATAACACTTTATATCGCTTATGTGGCCCGCTATGCTTTGCTTTCCTGCGGTACACGCGCTCTCGCAGCTCCGTGTATGTTCCAGTATTGATAAAAGGTGATGGTTGTACTCGTATAGCCAACCCACCACACTGCAGGGCCTAGCGTTAGCTGTTAGCACCATGCTAACCTGTTCACAGCAACATTTGTCACACATGTTCTTCAGGGCACGTTTCCGCATTCTGTTCTGTGTCTCTTAACGAAGCTGGTGTGTGATCATGTTTGATATATTTCACACACCAGGCACCAGCACGTCTTCAGTAGACAAACATATCCTAGCTCAGGCTAGCTGCCTGTCAGCCTAGCCTTGATATCCATACACATCCAGAGAGTCACAGGACCGTTGGAGACAGATCAGATAGGGTTAACGTTTGCTCTAGTCCAGTAGGTCTAACACTTTTACATTTCAAGGTATCCCCTTGACTCTTGACGGTATAATTACCAAATGGACCCTAACGGGAACATTTTCATACAGACTTGTAAGGGTGAATTTAGAACCTCATAAAGGAACCCAGAGAGTCCCTGGAATCCACTGCTCCAGTCTGTAGCCACCAGATCGACGTGAAACGGGCCACTGGTGCTTTGTGCAGAGCAGTGGTGTGCAGCTATTTTAGGGCATGGTTCCATGGGACATTGGGACAGCTGTGCGTTCTTGTGCTTCTTTGCTGACTAAGACTGATACTAAAGAGAGCAAGATTGTCTGATAATGTTTGTCATTAAGATTAGATACTTATTGTATATGCAATAAGTGACCCAAGAAGACACTTATGTCGCAGAATGCACATATTGCTTACAATTTACAATTAGAATGCTGTCACAGAGTGACATAGACCTCTACAATCCTTAATTTGCCTAAGAAATAATCATATTGTCCACGTTACCATGGGAGCTGTGTTTTCAGTGATGGCCTCCCTTCCTAGGCGTGGTACAACATATCCTTATTCTGACTCAACTAGGCTTGTGTCGGTCATATGCTGAATGAGCAGAAAAAGGCACATTTGTGTAATTTAATTGTAATCACATATTGAGATACTATGCCTGCGGTAGTATAACAAGTAGTAACACTTATTTTCGTTTGTCTCTTGTTTGGGTGGCAGATGAAGGAGACGATAATGAACCAGGAGAAGCTTGCCAAACTGCAGGCGCAGGTTCGCATAGGCGGAAAGGTATGTGATGAAACATGCTCTTTGTCATTAGTTGTCAATGGATTTCACAAATTGTCTTATTAACTATTAACTAACTGTCGTTTTTCACAGGGGTCCGTCCGCAGAAAGAAGAAGGTGGTGCACAGAACAGCTACAGCAGATGACAAGAAACTGCAGTTCTCACTCAAGAAACTAGGAGTCAATAACATCTCTGGCATCGAGGAGGTAAAGTAGCTGTCTAGTACAGTATATACTGCCACTGACAAAAAAATATATATTTCTATTTTACTGTGTATGTTTCCATCACTTGTTGGAGAAATACTCGCATGATGTGAGTGCTACAGGGATGACGTCTTTTTGTAGGTCAAGCCAGAAGTTACTCCCATGATGGTTTCCTGCTGCAGATTTGCAATGGATTTTTTTTAAATTACAAATTTCACTTATTGATTTTGGGACTACATACTAGGGGGTGCATACTTAGTTTAGACTAGTCATTGGTTAGACATAAGGTTGGTGAGGGGTGCGTTAAGACGACCGGATTAAGGTTGGTGAGGGGTGCGTTAAAACGACCGGATAGGGTGCGTTAAGGGTTGTGAGAGGGTTAAGGTTAGGTTTAGATGTGTTGCCCCGTGGGAGGTTAGGGTGAGGGTTTGAGATAGGTTGTAGGACTAATCAAAACAGACGACGACCAGCGTACCGCGTCTTTGTGAAGGGGAAGAACTACACCCCCAAACAGGCAAGGAGTCAAGTCTATTACTTGGTTGGTGATGCGGGTTAGCTGATGAGAAAGGTTTGAGCCGCAATGCGTGTCTGTTGAGTGATTATACCTAGAGTGATCCATCTGACTGCTACAAAAGATGACCTCAAACTGTATGACAACAGCCAGCTTGTCTTATTTGTGCAAACCTATTTATGTACAACTTAAATGCTAGTTTATGCTTTAGTGACAGTGTTGTGCTTGATGCTTTTTACAGTTTAATGACTAATGACTGGTCTAACCAATGACTAGTCTAAACAGATTGTGTCAGATAAAGATAAGAGGACTACATAATTACATAATATTGGAGGATAATAATGAAGAATTTGATTGAAAACAATTGTAACAGTGGATCATCCCTACTTGCCACCACCATAGTTTCTTTTAGGTGCTCCATTTTGTTGTCATATTTGACCCCAACTTATTCTCTGTCCCCTTCTCCTATTTTCTTCTCCCATTACCACAGGTGAACATGTTCACAAACCAGGGAACAGTGATCCACTTCAACAACCCCAAAGTACAGGCTTCTCTGGCTGCCAACACATTCACTATTACAGGGCACGCTGAGAATAAGCAGCTCACAGAGATGTTACCAGGAATCCTCAACCAACTAGGAGCCGACAGTCTCACCAGCCTAAGGAGATTAGCAGAGAACTTTCCTAAACCAGGTTAGAGGCACACAATTGTTTTATCTAGTACACAAATAAAGCATTCAGTTTTCTATTCTGGTTTTACCCCCTAGGTCTTTTGGCTTGTTTTACAATATTTTTTTAGATATGTTTTTATGCAAATGCTTTTATTCTGTACTGTAGCACTATGTCATTTGTTTTAAATGCAAAGTGCAATATAAATAAACTGTATTATTATTGGGTGATCCGCAACAATAATAACATTGGATATTACTGTGTTTTCCCCTATAGTTGGAGAGATTAAAGCCCCAATGGTTGCTGCTGATGACGAGGATGACGATGTTCCAGGTTAGTAAAAACATTTGTTTGTTTTGTTTTTTCAGTTGAAAGAAGTAAAAAAAAAAAAAGGGGGTTTTCTAGGAGTTAATTTTTATATCCCTGCAGCTCCATCAAAATCTGTAGACATTTAGAATGAGAGTAGAACGGTAGAGGATATGACATGTCTGAATCCAATGGGTTTGAGTGATTTTTACATCCGATGAAACTTCTTTTGTCTTGCTCAACATAGTTATTAGGCTTGTGGAAACCTTGGTTTCATGTTGCCATTCTTCACCCAAGTGTTGTCCAGTGAAACATCTACTACTTCCTTCCTGACCTTCCTGAGTTAAAAAGAAAATGGTGCAGTCTCTTTCTGATGGTTTATGAATACAAATAAAAAATGATAGGCGCACACTCAAGCTTCTCTGCTCGTGTTTTCATTTCACCAATGACTCACTTTGACTCACCTGTACATCCCTTGATGTAACGCTGGGGTGAATTCTCCATCTTCTTACTGTCAGCTGTTGGACTTGAAATCTGTCAGATGGGCTGGCCTGGGGAGATTTACTGTAGAAAGGTTCTCTGTTAACGGATGATGTCCAGAGGAATGATTAACTTCAAATACCTTGGAAATAGCATTGAAACCCTCCAAGGCACATGGGCATCAACAGTATTTCTCTGTCAGAGCCTTGACAAACGTTTCTCCATTACTAGTCATGTCAACAGCCACAAGTTTCACATGATTGAGACAAGCTCTCATTATTTGCACCATTTAGTGTGCCATCTTCAAATTGTAGGCATTTA
The DNA here is from genome assembly GCF_951216825.1 of Electrona antarctica. Classification (NCBI taxonomy): domain Eukaryota; kingdom Metazoa; phylum Chordata; class Actinopteri; order Myctophiformes; family Myctophidae; genus Electrona; species Electrona antarctica. Next base: position 21,591,435 of record NC_136793.1, read on the forward strand.
ATAGGATGAAGGTTTTACTTAAAAGAAGGATGTACTTAAAATTCTCTTAATGTTTGTTGAGTTATGGTATGATCTATAAGGGGCAATAGCATTGAGTTTGAGGGTTAGGGTTTCAAAACTGTTGGAAAAGACCTTTTGTTTCATAATCTTTCAATGTACCAGAAGCCATAACCCCTCGGTATCACTATGGTTTCAGACATAACATTTACTTTTCTCAGGGTCTGGTGAGTCAGAAACTTACAGTCCATTGTTGATTGGCAAATATGTTTGCCAATTAATGTAATTATTTGTTATTTTGGGCAACAGTCATAAGCCAAGTTTAGGTGTACACCTGGCTTACATGAGACATCAATTACTCTTACTCTGATATTTTTCTTCCCCCTTGTCTATCATTGTCGTATTTACTCTTCCACTATCTGTTCATTTTCAGATCTTGTTGAGAACTTTGACGAGGCATCTAAAGACGAAGCAAACTAACAAACATCAGAAACCTTCTCACGGCACTTCTTGACATATGCTTCTCTCAAAAAACAGCTTTTATTTTATAACCGTTTGTCTCCCTTATGGCTATATATGTAGAAGTTCTTCTTGACCATTAGGCCCCACAAATAACATGAGTGAAGTATTACTCATGCCAGCCTTTACTTGCCATTTTGTCTGATTTGCCTTGTTCTGTTGTAGCTTGTACCAATAACATGATTTAATTAATTGGGAAACCATGTCCTTCCGCGCATTGCCTCTCCTGTGTTACAATACCAACAAATCGTGTATTGGTGGAATTATACTTGTAATAAAAATTACATAAAACTTGATAAGTCACTAATTTGTATTTTATTTATTATTATTGCTTAAAATGTTAATGGCTTTTGATAGCTAATAATGCCCCACGGGGTGAGGATGGTTTTGAGCTAAATAAATGATGAGGCTCATATAACAAGTCTGCCATTTTATCTATGATCGAATCCCGGCCTTACCACAGTTAAGTGGTTCTGAAGCCTGGTGATCATCATACACTAACAAACAGGTGATATGTTTTAACTTTTACTATATGCCATAGGCCTACAAATGTCTTTTGCCATTTATATTTGTTCTATATTTGATATGACAAACAATATATTCATATTATGTAATCAAAACAAATGGCAAATAATATGAAGGCATGTACATAAATGTAAATACATGTCGTTTTGACATGTACATCTCTTCCCATAAATAGCTCTCACAACATATTGCACACTGTAGATCTGTTTTTGCATAATGTTCACCTATTTTGCCCATTAAGATGAGCACTGCCTACAGTGCCTAGCAGCCACCTAATCCCATGTCTGTGTTACCCAATTAATTGGGAGCTATTCAATCTGTGGTGATTGTGTTTGACTGACTATAGCTTTAATATGCAGTTCAATGGGACCATAGTACAAGGACTTAATGATTTTCTCTGGCATCCTTAATTTCCTTAACTGCCTATGGTGGTACAGGCAGCTGCCATGCCTTCTTTGCCACATTCTCCAGGTAGGTTCACACCGAAGTCATTACATTACAAACTAGAAAAAGTGCCCTTCTGGGCACAGGTCTCCACCAGGAGGATAGGACTGTGTGAGATGTTTGGCAAAATGTTTAGGATTAATATAAACATGTTTTTGAGGCATTTTGTTCCAAAAATGTGTTTTGCAAAAATCAACCTGTTGGTGGCGCTATAACAGGCCAATGTGAAAAGGGTGGGATATATTCCTCAGCCTAGTAAGAAAATGTGTGAAAGATTTCACGTAAATTGCATGCTGCGTTCATGATTTGAGGCTTTTGTTCAAAACGGGGCAATCTTGCAAACTGAAAGCTAATTATAGCCAATTAGGATGGAACATGAAATATCGGACAGATCCGACGTGAGCACATGACCATAGAGATAGTGTGTAACGATTTGTGAGATTTTTGGACAGAATCTGGAGGAGTAATATCAAAAAATGTGTTTTTACAAAAGTCGGCCTCCTGGTGGCGCTATAAAAGGCAGATGCGGAAAATGCAGGTCAACGGTTTGTCCTTGGCCTCTAGGGAGTGTGCATGCAACGTTTCACGCAGATCGGTGCAGTTTTAGGTAAAACGTGTGAAAAGCTGCCTCATGGTGGCGCTATAACAGGCCGTTCTGGAAAATGTGGGGCAGAGGTTCATCGTTGGCATCCAGGGAGCGTGTGTGCAAAGTTTGGCATCGACCGGGTTAACGGTGCCGGAGATTAGCTGGTAACGGACGGACGGAAGGACACACGGACGGACACACACACACACGGACGGACACACACACGGACGGAGTGCAAAACATACTCTCTCCCCATGCCTTCGGCCTGGTGGAGACAACTACTGGATTTTAGTGTAGCCCCATAGAGCTTACAAATGCCACTTGTGGAAGTTATATTGTACAGCTCTGTTCATTTTTCATAACATAATTATATAATAATTATATATTTTATTTGTAACAGACTTTATTATACTTTTAGAAATCTCAAAAGTGCTCCAGGGAACCGGCATAATAGCAAAGGCAAAGCAATAGAAAAAACTAAATAGATTTGTCATAGGCCTACAGTGAGTCCTTAAACGTGTGCCATTATAAAATACTCCAGAAGGGAAGAAAGATGGAAAGTAATTTAATTTCAAACTCTTCTCATGTCCACCAACCTCAGTGAATGTGATAAAACCACATTGTAATTGTGATATTTTGTAAAGTGTTTATTTATTAAACAATTGGCCAATTGAACATGGTCATAAATAGTCATGCTTAATATTTAATAATTTCGTCCACAACTTTGGAATATTTTGGTCACAGAAATGTTTGTCCTCTGCAGTTTACCCAACTATTAGAGCAATGCTAGTACTAATACTAATATAGTACCTATGGGAGCAGAACGGGGTTATGTGTCTTGTTCAGTGACACTTGTTTCATGTTTTATTTTTGACAAAGACATGCACGTATTTTGGTGAGGGTGATTGGGAAATTGAGGAAACTATTGAAGGTAGCCTAGAACACTGAGGAACTGAAACTTTAAACTGAATTCTTAGAAAGACTGACAGAGAATCACTCCTAAATTAACCAATATATTTCTCAGAATGTAAATGTATTTATCTTACGTCTTAGTGTTGTTTTAGACATTACACTGTAGGTGATGAGCTCCATATTGGTGAGTAATGGCAAAAGGGAAATTCCTCTTACCTATATATGTGAGGAGTCAGACGGATACTAGTTGTCAGTCTGTTCAAAAACGACATGTTCTGTTAAATATTACACATAATACACAAGATAGCAGGTCATGTTTCCAATTCACTCCTTTTTTCTTTTTTACAGAGTAGAACCCTAGCAAATAAAGGAATCTGAATCTTTACACAGGTTTGTGTGACTGACATGATCGGTGATACTCGTCACAGCATTTGGTTGGAATATTGTCATACTGTAAGTGGCTTTGGAGCATTTGAGCCTGTTAAGATCAAGCACACTTGCCTAGACACCCATTAAGCAATCGCCTCAAACCCGTTATTGAGAATACTGATGGATGTATTGAATCTCTGAAATGAAATGAAATGATTACTATATTTACCCAGGGTATCTGGGCTAAGCTCAAGAACTTGTTTCCAGCCAGGCCCTGCTCATAGAACATTTCATCGTAGTGGTTCAATGCCTTGTTCAAGGGCACTTCAGCGGTGGTAATTTTAACGTGTCGGACTGCTGATTCGAACTGGCGACCTTCCGGTATCAAGACCGCTCCGCAATCCGTTCGGCCACCGCTGCCACAATTGCTCTGACTGGCCAGGTCGTTTTTGCAACTGATGTAAAGTCATTATTAAGACTGTCTGCCAGAATCTTCTTATTTAATATAACCTAGTTTCCAATATCTAAACTGAGGTTACTGTTTTTTGTGTAGGCCTACAACATGTTAGTCTGTAGCCAAGCTGCTTGAGGGACTTTGCTTACTTGAGTCATTCCTGCATTTAGCAATATTTTCAAACAGGCTGTATTATTATAGAGATCTAATTTATTATTATTGTTATTATTATTATTATCATCATCATTTTAAGAACTGTGGCAGTTGAGTACAGATGAATCTTCCTAGTACAGAAAATGATGGAATGGTGACATTCGCCCCTGTTTTACCTCGGGCAGGGCTACTCTACATCAGCCATGCAATAAAGGCCTTAGTTTCTCTTTTGCTTTCATTAGAATTTACCCCATTTCCAATTGAGCTAGGAAGTTACTAGGAATAATTGACAACTCAGTAGTGCACACGCACATGTCTCTGAGCATTTCCGTAGAATATATATGAAGAACTGAAACTTGAAGCTGAATTCTTAGAAAGACTGACTGTCTTTTTAGTTTACTCTGTAGGTGAAGAGCTGCCCTTTAATATTATTAATAATGGTGATGGGGAAATTCCTGTTGGCAATATTACAACATCTCTAATTTGTCTTTACCAACTTATGAAAATGTATTTCCTCTTTTAAAAAATACTGTGTGTGTGTGTGTGTGTGTGTGTGTGTGTGTGTGTGTGTGTGTGTGTGTGTGTGTGTGTGTGTGTGTGTGCGCGTGCGTGCATGCACATGCATGTGTTTATGTGATAATATTTTGTTTATCTGAGAGATTTTGTTGACAAACTGATATTTTAGAGGAAAGCACTCATATTTGGAACAATCCATGGCCACACTGACATGGCCATATACTCACAAATTTGCAGCCTCTCTTCATACTATATTTGAAATAAACACATGCCTATTGTACTGCAGAAATTTGACATGCAAAACAGTGTTGAGGAATTGAATAGAGGGTATGCGTGTGACATCATCATCATACTTGGAAGTTATGTGGGAATGCCTACTTAGTGGCAAAAACGTACTTTCTGGCCTTGACAGCCCATACATCCAAACAGGAAAGTCCTATTTGATTGATTGATTGATTAAATGACTTTAAACAACATTAAATTCACTTTGTTTGTCACTCACTTTGCTACTCGATTTGCCACTCGATCTGCCATTCACTTTATGCATGCGCATACCCTCTATTCATACCACCGTGAGTCTATGGTCTCTTAATCATGTTATGACAGTTTTGCCGTTTAGGTACGTTTTGATTGGTTTATGGTATTCATATAAAGAATGAAAAGAAAAATAGATTTTTCTTCATGGTTCGGTTCAAATATCTTGTTGCCTCTAATAGTGACCCTGTGAACAACTCCATCTGGGCCTTTCACATTATTGTAATGTAATTTCAGCACATGGGACAGAACCTGAACAGGACGTTACTGTAGCTCCGCATCCATGTCTGTCCATAGCTACCTCAGTTTGGATAGGAATATGATAATAGAATAGAACATTTTATTGGCACAATATCCCCAATTAAAAGCACAACAAATTATTAATCACAAAAAAGCCAAAGCTCGTTTCTATTGTGGTCCATTTTAACAACTTGAACCCCAGCATCCAGGAAAACACACAGTCTTCTGACAGTCTTGGGGGGAGTACCATGACCATATCCCCCACCCACTCTTTCCATGGGTATGATGATGTGTGGTTTGTTTTTTGAACAAGTCACCCACCTCTCAAAAGATTTAAAGGATGCAGTCCAACGAGGCATTTCATCAAGTCAGCAGGAGTATTAAGCCTGGTCACAGATTTTTCAAAGGGACATCGCAGTCTACAAAATGGTACGTGAAAGTGAGGTGATGAATGATTATTGAACGAAAAATGTATAACCTCTGGTTATTTTCTTATTTTACAGTCACTATGGTATGGAAGTTGTACATTATTTTTATTTCTCTGGGACATGGGTATAATGAGACGAGAGGCATATATTGTCAACTTGTTTGTTTTTGAAACATTTTTTTTTTTACTATTAACTCACATTGCTAAGAGAGGTAAAATAAAATGAATGCATCCAATGAAAGTGCTCCATGATCACTATAGCAGAGGAATATTGTTCCTCTATTACTACTAGTAGATGCAATACCCTTCATAACAATTAATATTGTTTTTAAAGACAGTATCAGTGAATATTAGATCTCATTATCTCTCTCTACCACCCCTCTCTCTTTTTTTCAGAAGACTCTATCATCATCCGTCGTCATACTCCTTATCAGCCTCACAGTAGCGTATGGACATAGCACATTTCCTCATTTTCCTGACACTGGTAAGTTTCATAATAAGATTTGAGATTTGTTACATCTCAAACAGTACAGAAGTACACAAGAGCAAAATTCTTTGGTTTTGGTCCCTCAACAGGTGAGAAATAGTATGTATGTACATTAATCATAGCACAGTTGGTAGTGCTGTCGCCTCACAGCTAGAAGGTCCTGGGTTCGATTCCCGCTCGGGGCGCTGTGGGTGCTGGCGGCGTGTTTCCTCCTCCGCGTCATCAGTGCCCATACCCGAGGCGGGGTTGACGAAAGGGCCTTTCTGTGCGGAGTTTGCATGTTCTCCCCGTGTCCCCTAGGGTAGGTACCCTCACAAAAACATGCAGTAATCCTGGTCTCTAAACAAACTGCCTCCCCCTGGCCAGCCGGGGCACCTGATGGAGGGGAAAGGAACTGGTTGGAATAACGTGTTCCTTCCACGCGCTACGTCCAACCAGGGAAACTCCCCCCTGTCACGTGTAAAGTAGCAACTTGGACACTCAGGCAGGAAGGAAGCATGAGTTCAAGTCCGTTGCTCTCCCCATGTCCCCCATATATGGGGACTAGGTTGGCGGAGGGTGTGTAGAGAGCCCAGGATCACATTAGATAATTGGCACAGGGGTGAAAAAATGGGTTACAAAATCGAGGGATAAAAAAACAAAAAAAAAAAAATCATAGCACATTTGTCACTAATTACACTTTTTGGTATGCATTAGGCCACGGACCCCGATTTGATAAAAAACCATTTGGTTATACTAAACTAATATTAATTTAGTTGGGCACCCCCTGGAACCCCCTCAAGGACCACAGGGACCCTGGACCCAACGTTGAGGGCATAGTACTATATTGTATAGGCTGTCTCTGATTACATGTACTGAATCATTAGCATACTCCTTATCTGTCTATGTGTTTGTGGTTTGTGTCTGTGTCTAAAGTGGTGGTGGCTAAACAACATAACTCAGTCACAATACCATGTAACGTGAAGACTAAGAGACCGGTTACATGGAGGTTTACGACAGATGGCGAGGACGAGGAAGTAGCAGATAATCACGATGGCTTCAATCTGACTGTGAGTGATGTGGATGTTCCAATGCTGGGAGAATACAGCTGTTGGAACGGAGTGGAGATGCTATCATCAGCCTATCTACGGTTTGAGGCTGTCGACGAGGAATACGGTAAGATATTTGTTTGTGTGCAATATTAAACAGGTGTACCACTTAACACTAGAATGTGTATGATAGCTGCAGCCTATGGTCCATGACTGATCAATATTCTGCAATCTGCATTTGCTGCACTGAACTGAGGCTGACTGTCCGGTTGTCTTGTCGATACACAGAATGTTACATTGAGCCTCTCAACCAAAAGCAGACAACATTATTTGCATAATTCTTAATAAATAGAAAAAACTATAACAAAGCCCTTAATGTCTGGAAAACTATCTTGTCTATTTTCACAAATTCTTTCATTAATGACTGACAGAGAACACTGAATGCTCAACTGAACAGGCCTGAAATGTAGGCCTACTGTGTTAAATAACTTACAGAGATGGAATGTAATGGTATTTCCACTTCATATCCCAGATAATAAACAATCACAAAAATGCACGTTTTGTGATAAATGATTACCATATTTGTGTTTGTAGGGTCCTTGCACTGCCGTGCAAAATCATATAGTTGTAACTTCAGCTGCAAATGGAACCATAGTGATTTCACAGCAGTACGCTTGGGACTGGGCCATTCTTGGTAAGACAATTTATTTACTGCATGAATTAGGCAACAGTGGGGTCTCCTCTGGATGTATCCTTGCTGGTCTGATATTGCTGGTTTGATATTGCTCTGGCACCTTCTCTTCTGTTACTGTTTACTCTCACTTTCCTACAGACTGATTTTGTTTGTGCTAGATTTAAAATTTCATTTGTTAATGTTATTGAATGCAACTCTAGCACTGACGGTGAGAAGTCCTGCACCTGGATCAATAGCACTGGCCGGCACTCAGATGGGGGATTACAGTTTGAAATAACCCACTCCCTCGACCCATGCAAAGAGGAAAAGAACAAGCTGGAAGTCACTGCAGAGGCCATCAACCACTACTCTTACCTCAAGATTACCAAGAGGTTTTATCTCAGAGAGATTGGTAATTCTAATTTAATTGGCTCTAGTGTCAAATAAGGGCTGCAATCATTGGTGTTTAGGTCAAAGCGCAGGGTACCACGCCGTGTGGCCAGTAATTGTTCACGCACACGCGCAGCTACGGCACTGTAACGTTATGGCACGGTGCGCATGCACGCTAGAATTTTTAATCTAAATACCGTACCGCCGGAAAATAAATCACCAATACAACACTGGCTGCAATATTTTTGCTAGACAAAATTACATTATATCTTATATTAAGCCATTTGCCAATAAAAAATATTTTCACTATTATTTTTAATCATCTGGGGACCCCCCAAAATAATTTGGTGACCGCCCCCATGTTGAGAACCCCCACAGTACAGTACAGTACAGTACAGTACAGTACATTATTTTGAAGTACTGTATTTCAGGTGATCTTTTTTTTTGGTCTGAACATAAGAAACAATATAAATCTAAATCTGTGATTTTGATGGTGCTGATTCACAATAGAACTGTGGTGTTTTTTTAACCCCTACAGTCCAGCCAGACCCTCCCAAGAGACTGTCCTGCCAGGAAATGCCAGGACAGAACCTGAAAGTGAATATAACTCCTGCATCCAGCTGGTCTTCCCCTCATAGCTACTTCAGCCTGGAACATGAGATAGAATACGTGTATAGGGACAACGGCAAGGTACAGTACAGCAAGACAAAGGGACATGAAAACGCAAATATGTACACACACACACACACACACACACACACACACACACACACACACACACACACACACACACACACACACACACACACACACACACACACACACACACACACACACACACACACACACACACACACACACACACACACAAACACACACACACTTGGGGAGGCTACCATGACCATAGCTTCCACCCTGCACTGTTTCTCTACTGGGTACTTAACTATGCAATCTCTCTCACTCTAGACGGGGCACTCGACATCGGCTGATATACCAAAGGGAATTACCAAACTGAGAGCACGTTCCAGAGACTCCCTGCAGGAGGTCAAACTTTGGAGCAAGTGGAGCCCCTGGATATCTACCTCTACTTGCATTTCTACTATTATGTCATAATGTCAATTTACTGTCTCAACTCTTTCTTTCATCGCCATGTAAATGCTCAAATTCACCATGTGTCTGTCTCACTATGAGGCATCATAAGCTGATGATATCCCAGCCCTCACCTCATTTTTTGTTCAATAAGTTTAATATGAAATCATCACCCTTTTAATTACTCAAATGTTTCATAAAATGTTTGTGTATTAATTGACATATTTAATTATAAATGTTTAACAATTAACAGTGAAGAAATAATTGCTTAACACATGTTTTTTATAATATCATTGCTCAAGCTCACAGTTGTCCTTGCAATAATTGGGAACTTGTGGTCTTAACCCATCTCATTGACAATATTCACACAGCGACCATTTTGCTCTTACTTCATACTCATTTCCGGACCCAAGTATGAAGTAAGAGCATGTAAAATGGTCAATCATGGGTGCTAACATTTAATTAGAAAGTTTGTTCCTACTTAGTTTAAAATACAGATCGAGGCCTACCAGTGTTTAAATACAAGATCTTTCCTGTGTATCTTCTCTCCCTGTGTTGGTGTTTTTGTGTACCTTGGTGGTTTGGCTATTAAAAAGGGTCAGGGTACTAACGTATAATTTGTTTTTCTCTTCACAATAAAATTGAGAAAACAAGAAAATATCATGTTTTATTTTTAAACCTAAAATGAAACGACAGAACACAGGCCTGTTTTTTGTTATTCTGAATGTACCCTGACCCTGTTTGCGCCTGTTTTCTGTTTGTGTCAGTTTCATTTATTTATTTTCTCTTCTTAAACAGAACCAATGAAAACAAAACACTGAAGCTGTGTTCTGTTCTTAAACATAAATGGACAAAAGAGAATACAGGCCTGTGTTTTGTAGTTCATATTATCCAACTGAATCAAGAAAACCGAACTTAACCTGTTTTCTGTATTTCTATTTTCCATTCTGAATCAACAAAACAGAACACGAACCTGTGTTCTGTACTTCTATTTTCCATTCTGAATCAACTAAACAGAACACTGAACCTGTGTTCTATATTTCTATTTTCCATTCTGAATCAACAAAACAGAACACGAACGTGGACCCATGGCGCTGATTTCCAATGTTTACAGACATTCAGAATAACGAAAAACAGGCCTGTGTTCTGTGGTTTCATTTTAGGTTTAAAAATAAAACATGATATTTTCTTGTTTTCTCAATTTTATTTTGAAGAGAAAAACTAATTATACGTTAGTACCCTGACCCTGTTCCCCTCACTGTATATGTTTTCTTCCCCTTTTTACCTCCTCTATGATGATTTCCTGTTTTTGGCTTTATAGAAGTGTATATTTGTACGTTTCTAAATGTTATGATGAATTGAACATTGGTGGACCCTATTGTAAACAAGAGTAATGCTTTGTTTATGGTGTCGTCCACAGTTAACAGTTTTGTATTGAGTTGTGCTTGAAATGTACTGTAATAAATACTTCAATCAATCAATCAATCAATCAATCAGTTAGCCAGTTAGGCCTAGTGGCGGAAAAAAACTTCTGGGAATTCAGATATTATCGTACAGCTCGCTAACCCATTTCTAAAATAAAGAAAAAAATCTGTCCAAAAACTTTTTCCCCCTAGACTCCCTCCCTAGTAGTCCCATTTACTCATTACTGTCAATTGGTTAAATGCTTTGGGCATAATAGTAAAAGGGAGTAAGGGGACGTGTAGAGGATGTTAGGCTGCAAATGCTTTGATTCATTTCATCATTTCAACATCTCTAGTCTCTAGAAGACAGTTTCCTCCGAGGTGGAAAGTCTGGTGACGCAAGTCGTCTAGACTGAGAACCTTTTGTCTTTTTGATTGATTGAAATATGTGTTAACAGTTTGCAGAATTACAGTACATTTCAGGCACAAACTCAATACAAAGGCTGTTAACTGTGAGTGGACGACCCACATTTGTACGTCTCTAAATGTTTTGATGAATTGAACATGGTGGACCCTGTTGTAAACAAGTGTAATGCTTAATTGGGTCGTCCACTCACAGTTAACAGCCTTTGTATTGAGTTTGTGCTTGAAATGTACTGTAATTCTGCAAACTGTTAATAAAATTTTCAATCAATCAATCAAAAGCATTACACTTGTTTACAAGAGGGTCCACCATGTTCAATTCATCAAAACATTTAGAGACGTACAAATAGACACTTCTATATAGACCAAGAACAGAACATGAATTCATCATAATGGAGGTAAAAGGGAAAAGAAACATATACAGGGGGCCAGTTTCGAATTGCAGCCATCCGTAGGTGGCCTTTGAGAGCGGTTTTGAAGGAGTCAAGGGATTCGTCTTGTTTTTGTTTTTGTTTCGTTTCTCTGGTGTTGCCTGGCTACTTGGTGCTGATTAATTCTCTGAATTCTCTGTACCATATTTCTTGTCAATAAAAGAAAGAAAAAAATAAGTACTTTGGTGGCTAGCGCGCATGCGTAAACAGCAAACCCAACCACAGCGGTAACGCAAGTAGAGATCGAGTTAGCCATCAAAATAAAAGCATTTTATGAAATAATAATGATAAAAAAAATACATTTTGCATTGTATAGGCTATATGTAATTAGTTCACGAAAAACAAAAACCTGGGGACCCCCTACTCTATGCTGGGGACCCCCGTCCCCCCCTGCTGGGGACCTATCCGTAGGGTTTTATTTTGAATTTGAAATACACAACCGGAAATTGCACTTATTATTACTCACTTAAAACTGGTCCGTCCATCCATATCAATGTACAGAACCTTGCGGCTGCAAATGTATTCAACATGGCTAACATGACTGAAACATCGTGGATTATTTGTCTGTGGAGTATTCTCATGCATTTTAGTTACATATCAGGTGAGAAAGGCATGGCTGCGTTTCAGCCAACGTCTGCATTTTATAGCTAGTAGCCTAAACATTAGCATACACAGTAGGTGATCTGTAACATATAGGCTACATACACTGAGCTCGTTTGAATGACTGACAGATTGTTAATATAATAACGTAAACTTCACTTACCTTCTCTACTCGAGTCGAGTCGTCATCATTCATTATGCAGTTTATGCATAAAGTGAACATCAATTTATTTTGACGTGTCTCCAATTTGGACTGTTCCAGGTCTTGGGGTCAATGAATTGCTCTACTTCCGAGTTATCAGTCCTGAGGACATAGGTTACATCTTCAGTGCAGCTCCTGCAAAAGACTTTGGTGGAGATTTTGTAAGTAATATTACTCTGTACTTAATTGTTGGGATTTATTATTCACCAAAGAAAGTGTCTGACCTCTTCCCCCTCATACCCCACTAATGCTCGATTTTTTCTCCTATCTCTCCCTCACATTTCTCTGTGGTGGTCTTTGGTCGTTTGTGTTTTGGTCTTCATTACTTCCTTCTTCATCCTCTCCGGCACTTCTCTCTGTTTTCTCATCTGGGACCCAGACTTGTTCTTATGATGAGATTTTACTTGTGCCAGCAGACCCAGCAGATGGCTGCTCAGAAATGAGGAACAAAGAATTAATTCAGGGACAAATAATCCTACTGGAACGAGGGTAATTATGTGTGCAATGCATGTGCTGTATTTGTAGCAAATTAGTAAAGTAAATGATATCCAGGAACCATTCATGTCTATACATTTGATTTTACATAATTCCATATTGAAACACCTGTGTGAAGTGAGGGGTGCTCTAATCAATTATTGAACTTATAGTACCAACCTTGAAACATACCTTAGTTACCGTCACCAAGAATGGTGGTACCTTATTGGCCAAGGGTTTCCACCGACATACCAACAGCCGATTTGCTTAGACACATATGACGTAAATTCTCCATTCATTGTCAATTGCGTGTTCTGACAGAATCTACACTGTAGAATCTACACTGTAGCTGGTTATAGGAGGGGCTAATACATGTTTATGCCCAAGAAAATGCATTTGCAGATACCTAAAGTCATACAAGAGCAGCCAGATTGCATAGCTCTCAGTCTCTGCACTAAAAAGAAAGGAAAATGCTGAATATTTAATAAAATGCAGTATGATAAGCATGTGGTTACATCCAAAATTGTATACCGGTAGTTAAGCTGAAAGTTTGTACTTTCTGTTGATGCCTAAACAATTGCATGTTAGAGACAAGATTTCCTCACAAAATTAAGTAGTTTTTTTTCCAATAGAGCAACTAACCAGAACAATAGCGAGATATTTCTATCATGGTTTTAGGTAGATTTTGATGTCATTCTCATCCTAGCTCTACCCAAAAGTTTGGTACTGGTAAAATTGTGAAAAGGGCATTTGATCAACACATAAGATGATGATCATTATCAATGTCAACGAGGAGGAACTCTCCTGATGGAAAAAAAATGCCGATTTCGTTTTTAACATGTGTAAGTCAATGTGTATGTATCACCATGAATATGTTTTCTACATACTTCTTTCCTGTCATTCTCACACATGTTGAATATATATATATTTTTTTTTTACGTTTTCTTCTATCTGCATGAACTGCAGGGGCTGTTCTTTTGTCCATAAGGCTCGACTAGTGGAGGAGGCAGGGGGAAAAGCAGTGTTGATTGCTGATGATGCAGTTGATAATGACAGCCAGTATTTGGACATGGTTACTGATGGGAGCACAGCCAGACCCAGCATACCTGCACTGTTCCTACTGGGAAGAGACGGGTAATAAGAGAGATACACAGCCACTCTCACACCCTGACATAGACGAACACTACCCTGATTTACACTTAGTGGTATTGTACGATAGTGTCTGGTGCCACAGTGATTGGCTATTTTGAAAAGTGATGTGTTACTGGTTTCATACTAATAATAATAATAATATCATATCACCAATCACCTTTTCACATTTGGTGATTTTCATGTCGATTTTCATATGCATTTGTTCCAGGCTGATGATCAGACGGTCTCTCCAGAGACAAGCACTACCATGGGCTGTTATCTCCATTCCTGTCAACGTTTCTTCTTTGGCCTCTTTCCCCCTCAAGCAACCTCCGTGGACTCTGTGGTAGAGTCAACACGCACACCGGAACTCACATGAATCAACAGCCCACATACCCTGTAAACACGCAGCTTCACACTGAATCCCATTGGTGGTATGGAAATACATGCCTGCTCCCTAAAACTGGTGCACAGCTAAAGCCTCAGTGTTAGTTTATGTTTAGGGTCCATTTTTACACTCAGTTGTGCAAACAAACATGCACACACAGATTGGGTCACCTCGGTTATAAGCAGTGCCCTTTGACAATCCTATTCCAACGGACTTCTTATCAGAGCCTTTACCTTTATCACCATCTGTGGTGGTTCTAGAAACTCTTGTCATCGCAGGACGACCTTGGCTGGGAAATAACCGTTTCTCAATTTCAGCTGTCTGGATGAAGTCGACGGAATTTAGTAATGGTTGTGGAAGACATGTTTGTTTTTTAATAGAACTATCTCCATGTTCTATTCATGTGCAGGGATCCTTGCACATGTTCACCATTGAGTGAGGAAGTGTATATATGGAAAACAGACATTACACAATGATGTGTATTGTTCCCAAACAAATATGTCAATGTTTGGATGAAGCAGTATTAAAAGCTATTAACCACTATTAAAAGTGGTTGACAAAGTTAAGACCAACACAGTTCTGTGCAATGTAAAATTGTCTAAATTAAATTCGGCTAAACTGAACCCACCATCAATCTGTCAAATATTCATGCACAAAATTGTGTGCTTTGCTCTGCCTTAGCTAAATGCTGTCTTCATTTGTAATTCTCACACAAAACATGTTCATGGAGAAGTTTGAAGACCACATATTTAATAAACAAATCCTTTATATGTTGTAGATTGTATCGTTTCTCCTGACAGAAACAATCTTTGCCTGTTGGCCCTGTGCCTGGTGGCTGTAATAGCTGTATCCCATGGCAGGTGCTAAGGCTATAAGTGCTTCCCTGCACCAGTGTTTACTTTTCATGATCAGTTGGCTATACTGTTAGCAGTATACTGAAATTGAAGCGAAGACCTTTACTCTAGTGGAAAAAGATTACTCTGTAGTACTCATATAAAGTTTCATATTATGCACAGTTGCACACACTCGGTGGTCTCATGGTGTTTTTGAGTGGTGCAACCACTCCCTTACGGAGCTATGTGTGTGGGTGCCTGCCTGGCTGGGTGGCTTGGTATGAGCACGAACCTGTGCGCAACCTAACACACACACACAAACACACACGCACATATTAACTGTATAGTGTATATATGATGATTTCGGGTGTGCCGGTACAGTAGAGGGACCCCCACACGGTAACTCTGGATGTTCCGGGGACCCCCACATGGTAACTCATTTCTCTACCGTTTCGGACGTGGGGCGGCTCGCCAGAACCGGGCCGGCACCCTGGCCGTGGTCCCGGAACTTCCGGGGACCCCCACACAGAGTTGCACCACTCACTTCACACGGGTGTGATTTTTTTTTACTGGTACCGCGCACATGCAAGCACCACTGGGTACTTTGTGCGTCTTGGAAAGTCTGGTGGTGACGTGAGGTTGATTTGGTGCGTCTTCTGTTGAATCTATAGGGGACGCGTTCTAGCGTGCACGCACATGCACCGTTCTGTTCCGTCCCTGCGCGTGCACGTCAAATAATTACTGGTACCATGGCGTGGCACTGCGTTCTATGAGCATGACACCACTGCACACACTACTGTATGAGCTTGTAGTTCAACTATTTTCATGATTTGAGACATGACTGGTTGAATGTGGTTGAAACCCTGGAGGACCGTATACAGTTGAGTGTCTCTTCCTCCTATGTCTTAACTGTGTGAGCCATCAGGGCTTCTGTCACAGATTTTTGGGTCTCAGACTCTGAGGGCCCAATAGGCTGCTAAGCTTCTAAAACCATAATATAAAAACGTGCAAAGTTCTACTGTCTACATTATTATTTAAGCAGGCCCAGATGTGCGTTTATTTAAGGTCACATTTGACACGACTCAGAAAATGTAAAAGGCAACAACGGAGTAATTTCTGAGTGAAAAATACTTAGCAAGCCAAGACTGACCTAATAATGCTTACAGTACCAAATTGATTACAATTTAATTTAGGATTTAGATTGCCATCATCCCATTTCATGTCAGTAATCCTAGTCTCAAACCAGAGGGAGGAATCTGCTATTTAAACATTGGGGTGCTGTCAATCTGGGAACTAATTTGTTAAAAAAAAAAAAAAGCATATACAATATTGGTCTTGAGAGAGAGGATGCAGTTGACAGTGTTTGTTTACAGCACTTTTACACCTACGGATGTAGTTCTCTGAAAATGCCACTGGAGAGCCTGATGGAAGTTGATGTCACAGCAAGGACAATTGCTGAGCTTTCAATGTCCGTTATGGCCAAATGATAGACCTAAAAATAAACAAGTTACTATACTAATTAACCTTTGTCTGGTGTTAGAACTTTCCTGAAACAATAAATACTATGATTTTCATCTGATTGTCTCAATAGCTTATGTTTTCCTCCACACTGTGTATAGGCATTTGAAACACTTTCATAGAATTTGGAGTTGTTTAGTCAAGTTCTGCTTCTAAAATAACCGTGATATAAGAAATTCACAGTATACTGTATGTCTACATATATGAGTGTGCTGTGTTTATCCAGCAGATAGAACCAATTCACTTATACCGTACACACAATCTATGCACATTCAAACTCACACCCCACCGTTTTATGCCAGGTTGCAGAGTATCGGTATAATTCTGAAAAGGTCTCTGTGTGTATTTACTGTACGTGTGTGGAAATTACAGGATTCCAGTTTAACCCATTAAAACCGGGAAAGCACCTGTCATTTTATATTTTAGCTCTATTGTTTCTTATACTTTGTCTATTCAAAAATAGATCAACTAATTTCGTGTCGCACTATATGATTTTTGAAAAATCATGAAAATGTGTTCAATCTTTTAATATAATTTTTTTTTTAAATCTTAACTCAACAAAATATTTTTCAGATGGGTATCTGCACCCAAATACATTTTGGATGTCCTTGAAATTAGTATAAGTGGGCTCTAGACCGGATGGCACTGGTTACAGTTTTCAGCTGAACGTATAGAGAGGGACATCCCATGGTTTACAAGTTTTCAGTTACACAGATCACAAATGCAGACACTGGCGAGATAGGACTTAGTGAAAGATATTTATTTTAGAGCTTAATATGAACAAATAGTTTGCTGGTCAACTTCACAAACAAGATTTTGTAAGAAACCTTTCTAATTTAAGTGAAATATAGTGACATTGTAAGATAGTATATTAGCCAGAATGTCTGCACATAACTGACTGCTTACAATCTATTAAACAGCTGAAAGGTTTCTAAAGCTATGATAACTTCTTACTGCAGTACCTGATTAGATCTGAACATTTTAACTTTCAGTTGTATTCCTGCAGTCAGTGTTGGAAAGTAACTAAAGTAAATTATTACTTAAAGCCCAAACCACACCGGTATAGAGACTCCCTGGGACAAAACCGTTTTAAGGTAAACCACACCAATACAACTCATTGCAACTCAATGAGTTGCATTGGTGTGGTTATAACATTCAAATATGTCTTCCCTGTGTATTCTTTGTTTCTTCCTGAAAGCTGAAAGCCCTTTATCATACAACAACAGCTGTGGGTGCGGCTTCAGTTCTGGTGGATCACCACCCACCTGAAAACTGGGCATACTTAATGAACTGTTTGGTGTGGCCACATAAAAACATAATTTTAACACTTTCTGTACACTTTAAAAAAAACTTTATCCTAGTATAATCATAGTACCCGATGATCATGTTTTAGGGGGGGGGGGGGATCGGGGGATCACAGCTTTCCATCTTTAAAGTATAACATTTTTCCAGTAACTAGTAATAGTATAGTATAACTATATACTTAACATTTTGAGTAATAATATTACTACTAATATGTTCCTAAAGTAACTGTAGTAACTATAGTTCCAAAACAAATGTTATAGGCCTACTAAATCATGCCTTCAGAGAAAAATGATGAAATGTATACAAAGGTCAAGGCTGTATATAGTCGTGTAAGACAAATATCTATCTCTTTTACAGTTGACAGTGTGAAAATTAGGTGACAGAGTATTATTTAATGTATCCTAAATCAATAAATGCATCATTATTATATAGTTTGATATTTTTTCTATTTTAAAAATGTATTTATTTTAAATTCAGTTTGGTTTCAGTTAATTTCCAGGTTGGATTTGCTAGTTTCAGTGTAGTTTTTATTGTTTTGTTTTAGTTTAGTTTTTATTAGTTTCAGTTTTCTTGTCATATGGGGCATATCTCAGGGGCAAGATTCAAGAAGTTCAGAAAAGGTATTGTGTAATAGGCTACAAACGCAAAATACCAAAATTACGCAATTACACAGTCCTGTGCTGACAATCTTATTTTCTTTTCAAAATCTTTTTATTTCCTTTTTATAACAGTATGGGTGGTCACAGGTTCATAGAAAAAATAAAAATAAAATATCAGATTTTAGTATCAGTGACTGAGGTAAACAAACGTACTGTATAAATCACAGAGATCGTGGGCAGACATAATGAAAAGACTGTTAGTGCAAAACATGCCCCTTCAAGATAAAAGAAAAACATTTTCTCCCCTTCTAGTCCCAATTTAGTATAGCCAATTCCCAATTCCCCAGCCTCTCTACAAGTACTCCATCTCTGCTAACCCCCACAATCAGTCATTGGGAGGGTGAAGAAAGCCTCGGGTCTCCTCCGATACCCGGGCCATCAAGCCAACATCTTCTTTACACCCGACAGTGAAAGGTCTCACTAGGGGGGCGTAACGCATGTGGAGGTACACGCTATCCCCCCCACCTCCTCCCTCCCCTGAACAGGCGCCCTGACCGCTTGTGGGGATCATCAATGCAGCGACAAAGATGAGCCCTCCCCATTCAGCTTCCCACCCGCGAACACGGCCAATTGTGTTCGTTGGAGCGCCCGGCCAAGCCGTATGCACCATGAAGGCTAAGCTCCATGGTGGTGGGCAGGAACTTTAACCTGCACCACCCGGACGCCCCGATAGTGGTCCCAACCAAGTCCCAACAGAGCAGACAGCTTACAGCCACCCCCCCACAAATATAGTGCCTCTAGAAAATTTGGATGGTGAAATGGTGTCAAGTAAATAGAAAGATGAATAAAACAAATAAAATGGTATATAAATATAAATATAGGTTAATGTAAATATCCAAGTGCATACAAACATCCGCTTGTGTAGTAATATCAACAATGGAAATAATCAGTGTCATCACCAACCATCACAGCTCTAATATTGAAAGTAATAAAATAAGTGGTCAAGTATTGGTATGAAATACAGTTCTTGTGGCGTTTCAACATCAATGACATATGTGACAATGTCATAGTTTCAAGTGTGGCATACCTCAACGGAGAAAAATAATACTGTCTGTGAATCAGTCCTGTCAGAGTAAGTGACCACCAGACCAAAGAGGGCGCTATTGCCCCTAAAATCGTTAAGATGTCAGAAGCAGTTCACAGTTCAAGGTTCAGTGTTCAGTGTTTACTCCAACGGACCAAAGAGGAGGGGGGGCCACTCACTGAAAAACCACCCAATATAAGTGACGGTTGAACATTGCTACTTGTAAACAAAACAAAATGCGCCATCAAGGCTCAACAATGACCAACACACATCGATAAGTGAAGTAGCATTTGAGCACTCCCTAACACAGTATTCTCCACAAACCCTTCATGAAATAAAATAAATAAATAAAACAACACTCAGCGCGACAGCATAACGATCAAACAAACAAACATCATGGAATCAGAGACTTAGAAACGGGCAGATCAGTAGTAATAAGAACGGATAGGTCTAAGCGTTATGTTTTAACATTGAGTATCATCATTAAAGCGAAAAAAATAAGTAGGAAAAGGGCTTCTACAAAAAGGAGATGGATGCATAGCATCTAGATTAGAATGTTAGCGACAATCTTATTTTAAGTTGTCAGACAAAACAAATACATTTTATGTAGCCTATATTTCTTTGTTTTTATTATGTTTTATTTCAGTTAGGCTACTTTTGTACACTATATGATTTCAATTTCCTGCCTCTTTAAAAAACCTAAAATGTTATTATTTTCCCCACACCCCACGTTTTAGCTTTATATTTCGTTTTAGAATTAGGCTATAATAAACTTTGTCTTCTATTTTTCGTTTTGGAAAATCAATCTATTTTAAATAAATACTTATTCCATGGCTCATGTCATGTCATTCACACGCACGTTAATAATTCAGAAATCGCCTTGGACACGCCTAGTCTAAAATAATAAAGGGTCACAAAAAAGAGATGCATATAGGCCTAAAAGGCATGCAGCAAACTTTTATTGGAGAGAAGAAAAGAAAAGCAACATTGAATATCACCTATACCATTATAACAATAAAAACATATCTATATAATAACACACAGTGGGCCTAAATAAAATCCTCTGTGTTGTTAATGTTAAGTTATTTGCGAGTGTATAGCCTATATACATAGCCAACACTCCAAGAGTTTGATTGATTAATTGGAAATTGTAGAATGGGTAAGCACTAAGACTTGTTTACATTTTCAATTCATCTGAATGTGTACAAACGAGGGTCAATTTGGTTTAACAATTAAACAGTCAGTCAGGATTTTTAGAGACAGCCTTGTTGGAGTTAACCACTTGAACTGCAGTGCAGCATCCTATCATGGGCTGGGCGGAATATTCTTTGACAAAACCACATTGCTTGAACATCTGCTGGCACTGGCATGGCTACTATATCAAAATATCCTGGGGCCAGCACCATATAATTTTTCGTTATCAATCAATATCAAAAGACAATGCTGAATGCGTGCGTCCAGCTACATTGCTTTAGTAACTGCAGGCATCATATTTCTAGCAAGTGAACGAAATTATATAGTAACCTAATGACCACAACGTGTGTGGACTCATGGTTATGAAGCGAGTAGCTATACACTAATACTAGAATGGATGGTTAAACCGCAAAATATCGGTAAAATGTGCAATTAAAAGGATAATCGTATCGAGTAGGCTATTTTCCCACCGAATTAAGTCA
The DNA here is from genome assembly GCF_951216825.1 of Electrona antarctica. Taxonomy (NCBI): domain Eukaryota; kingdom Metazoa; phylum Chordata; class Actinopteri; order Myctophiformes; family Myctophidae; genus Electrona; species Electrona antarctica. Next base: position 21,612,845 of record NC_136793.1, read on the forward strand.
GGATAAAATCGTTTTAACGCAGCAGTGTGCAGGGACCTTAAGTTCCATTTCAGGAAGGATATAGCCTACCTCCCGAACGAACGTCAATCAGACTACTGAGTAATAAGACATTCCAGCGGTATTCAAATAATGAGTCACTCACAAATGGTGTTCAACATAAAAAATAGCCTATTAGAGCTTTCGAAAATATGATCAGCCTAATTTAATATGCAGCTTTGTATTTAAAGTTATAGGGGTGCTTGCGTTGTGTAGGCCTACATGCATATGACAATTCAATTTCATTATATTAATAACATAAATGGTTTTTTTTCTTCCTGTAGCCCCCCCCCCCCCCCCCCCCCCCCCATTTTATAATATCGTGTGACAGACATGACAGCAATGTAAGCGTGGATTGCAGTTGGCAGTTGCAGCGCCTTGGAGGTTGAGGCCCGAATATGTGAATAATAATGAAGGTATAACCGTATTTGTTGTTACATAATTACAACAAATTGAAAAATATTTGGTGCCCGTTGTCTCTCTCTCTCGTACACAGCCGCACGCACGCGAAAAGCTAACGTGCGTAAAACCAAAACAGTGCGGATAAACGCATTAATCAGTGATTGGTTATTTCCTAAGTTAAATAAATACTATATAAAAAATCATCAGATCAGATCTTTTCACTAGTTGTGTTATAATGCATAAGCCTACGTTTGGGGAGACACCAATTGTTTTGGTGTCAGCTGAAAGCGTTTGCGAACTCCTGGTGCATGCTACAGTTAGAGAAAGAAAAGGAGAAGAAAAGGGTTTATTTGTATTCTATTACGCGTTTGACATGCATGAGCATGCATGCAGTGTTCAAAACTTGAGCTGTAAAGTATGTTTCAAACACCAGCCCTTGTCGCAAGTACCAGCCAATTGACAAACGAGGGGAGGGCAAACAGCAAAATATATCTGTCAAATTGTGCAAATACATCTTTCGGGGTCAATATATTGACCCAGAAAAATGTCGGTAAAATATTATAAATTCCATTTCTTGACGGATAGGATATCCCTCCCGAACGTCAAACAGACCAAGATAACAACAATCCAGTTAAGTATCACAAATATACTGCTGTCATGCATGTTCAACATTACAAAAATACTATTTTGAAGACGAAGATCCCAATATTTGGGCATATATGAAATATCCTCCCAGTGCCATGATGCAGCGAGAACTGCTAGTAAATGCAATTTGGAAAATAATAAATAACAGATAATCCTTGTGTCAAAACTGACAGTGAGTACTGCAGTCAGTGACACACCTGACCTGAGATGATAAACGATTGCATCGTTTGCGCACTTATAAGTAATGTGCAGCTTATAGCCAATTAAGAGTGCACGTGCATGGAAAAGATTGGCCAATCGCGAGATAAGTCAAGAGGTAAAAACGTCTGGGTTTCAGGTATAGATAACCTGTGACATTTTATCACGTCATCGGCGCCATGCAGTGATTTTTTTTTCTCCAATGTGTTTTCTAGACAAAATTCACAACGTTTTTTTTTTTTTTTTTTTACAGTGATTGCATACTTCTAATATGACCCTCGCATGGAACCACCAGCAACACACAGTTATCACATTGCCCATATTTTTGCAAACAAATCGCTTATAGCTAAGATAGCTGTTTCAGAACAATGGATAGCGCTATGTGGTTTCAGTACCATGGACAGCGCTGTTTGTTGCATGTAGGAGCCTGTTGTGTTGCATTTATAGGCCCTAAAGTTGTTTACCATGGGATTGTGTTAAGAGAAAGGGATATATATCATGTGTGCAAAACTGTTCCTGTATAAAGTTGCAGGGAGCATACATCTGATCTGATCTATATAGCTTATACCTTTGGGACTGAGGCAAGAAACCCTACTATTCCTGTCGAAAGTCGTTGTAATGAATTGTCCTTAGAAGACATCGCTCATTGCCAATATTTAGGCTACCGGTATACCATTTTGGATAAAAAAAAAAGATGTCTATTGTTTAATATTTCTATAAATATCGGCCAGGTGAATAGGCTGTATAGTGTAAGCAAAATGATGATGATTTACCACCATTTCCAATCACATTACACATTCACTGCAGTTCTCCTGCGGGTTTAACCACAACCTCAATTTATTTGATCTCTAGGCCTATACGGCGAGTCGGCGAATATGGTCTATTGGAAACATTTAACCTAAATTCTATAAGAAACAGTTAAATTCTAAGAGAACAGTTAGAATAAACGAAATTTATTTTAGGCCTATTTGGGCATAATACTGAAATAGTGTAATCCAACATATAAATTACTAAACAGCAGTACAATTTTTGCTCAATCCCAAACCGGCAGACATCAATCATTAGCGTGGTGAACAAGTCTTTGCGATGAGTTGAAATTATGATTCCAGTGTTGTCAAGAGGAGGTCATGCAATGCAGCGTCCTCACGACGCTTTTACGCCGGTATAGATCCGTCCACGGTCCTGATCAGACCGATTCTGAGTGAGAGAGAGAAAGAGAGAGAGAGAGAGAGGGAGAGAGCGAGATTGATAATGATTGTTATAGTGTTCATCACATTGGCCCTATATGGGCGCTCCTTAATTATCCTTTATCCCTAAACCTCTTTGCCATATCTTGAAAAACATTTTAGCCGATCTACATCGACACATTGTGTGCTTGTAGATCGGATATTTGAACTATTTGAAAATGTTTTTTTTCCCAAAATAGTCAAAAATTGTAAATAAGTTTAGGGATAATGGGTGGCATGCACAAGATATATAGACACAACAGTCTCCAGCTGTTTAATGCAGGAAACAGGATATACATTAATTATATAATATAGGGTTATATAATTATACATACAATAATAATAATAATAATAATAAATATAATACAAAGCACAATGATTAACTTAATATCATCCGCGACCGCAATTGTTTGTCATTCTCAAATTGACCATCGTCGTGGTCAAAAACATGCATCGGACTGTTGGCTACAGTGAAATCCGAACAATCACGTACTTTTTGACATGACCTGATTAACCTGATGATCGATTGAATGCATACAGCAGCACGAGCTGGCAGGTGAATTGGTGGTTATATGACTTATGTGCTGTATTACACAACACCCCAATACTGACCACAAAGAACTCTGTATTACACAACACCCCAATACTGACCACAAAGAACTCTGTATTACACAACACCCCAATACTGACCACAAAGAACTCTGTATTACACAACACCCCAATACTGACCACAAAGAACTCTTGCTGAACTCTTAACACACTTCTGACTCATAATCCAACAAAACACAGTTTGCGATGCATGACATACTGTAAAACAGTGCAAAAAAAACAAACACATACTGGCTTGATTAATCCACCAGCCCATCCATGTGCAACTATCTTACCTGCTCCTCCATTTTGGACACACTCTCTGCCATACTGTTGTCCATATGGCCTCCCTCAGCGCTGGGCTGCCCCATATGTATAGCGCCGGGGTGACCAGTGCGTTCAGCCGAGCCATAATGGCAAACAAGTTCGTGGCTTCATTCCTAAACCTTAGCCCCTTTCTAGTCAACTGCCTCACAATTATATTGACAAATGATGGACACCACAATGCCAAGAAGAATATAACAACAAACACAATGATGCGTAACGATTCCTTCTTGTTATCACGGTCAGCGCTAGGTATTTCCCTCCCCAACTGGTTTCTGGCTATGATGTATAGTTTAATGGTCATCAGAACCTTGGTGAGAACTATAATTTGCAGAGCTATTACACCAAATGCGTTCATTTGAGCCGCTTTTGAAATTGGTACCATACTTTGCACCGTTAGAATACCATAGGTATAGATCCAGCAAAAACTGCAAGTGGCAATCACAACTGATCTAGTAATGTAACGGTTGTAGAAGAAAGGATAGCAAACGGCGAAGTAACGGTCAAACTGAGCAAAGAGAAAGGTTAACACATTGACCCCCAGAAATGAAGGTAAAATATAATATGTTCCATTCCGAGACGGATAGCCCTCTTGGACATCAAAAAGGCCTAAATAGTACACCGAGAACCCAGTCAGTGTGTCACTGATGCTCGTATTCAGCATAAATATAAAGCGGTTCTGAGCTCGCAGATATCTTGTGCTCAATATACCGATGACCACTGAACCGGCCAGCAGCACGGAACTCGTAGCAAAGAGAATGTGGAAGATAAAAATGAAGAAGTCACCGGGACTGTCGAAGTTCACGGACAGGGGAACGGTCGTGTTGGAGAGCATCACGAAGCTCCACCGTAAAGCACAACAATTGCATTTTATAGGCCTACATGTGACTATAGGAGATTCAAGCAAACAAGTATAGCCTATAACGAAACTCTAGGGAGCTATATCATGCTTCAAGTGAAAAGATGACAATTGGAAGTGACGCATGTCAGATTATATGGAAAGTTTTATGAGCACAAACAAACCCATAATTCCTATGGGGTTTGCTTGGTAAAAACGATAAACAGTTGCTTGCTAATGTGGTGGGCATGGGCTTTTCTTCGGTTTAGCTATTGCACCATAGCCTATAGCCTACAGTCTACATCCATTTGTAACTCTAACGTCATAGAAATATGCCAACCAGGTGTAGCCTAAAACACGTTCTGTGGACACACATGACTTCAAAGTAAATGCATGGTAAATGGTGCATAGCGCGCTTATCCAAGGCGCTTTACAGAGGTTGTGCATTACATTCACCCAGACACACCGATGCCGGAGGAAACCATGCAAGGCACCAACCTGCACATCGGGAGCAATTAGGGGTTCAGAGTCTTGCTCAAGGACACTTCGACACTAACTTTGTCGAAAGTATTCCCGTGTTGGTGCCAGGTTTCTGTGGAAATGAACCCTATATATGAAATGGGGTCTCCCCTATGTTCCTCATCCCTATGTTCCCCAGGTTCTATGTTCCCCAGGTTCTATGTTCCCCAATCCCCACTTACCTTAGGGTTTAGGGTTAGGTTTCTGGTTTAAGGACTTCAGTGTTTTGTACTGTACAATAAGTACAGAACAAAGAATGTTTGTTTTTGCCATCTTTGTTGGAGAGTCTGAGCAATTATGTTTTAGTTTATGTTATGCCAGTGTTCATTTTTAGTTGGCTAAGACTAGATAGTTTAAGTAGCCTAGGCAGGCCTAAAGTTCAATGGATTGTTCAAAGAATGAGCTTAAATCAGAATTTGCTACTAAAAGTATAACACTAAAACTAAGTTGCTAAAATACTTTTAGTCTTATTAGAATTACTAAAATTACCAGGTTAGGTTTCTGGTTAGGTTTAGGTTTATTCTAAGTGGGGAACAAATAACCTTTTTTTGCATGGAGGGGAAAATAGAACCTGGGGAACATAGGTACGCTCCCCTGGGCACTAGGGAAAACTAGGCACATAAGAGTGACCACTAAGGAAATGTGGGATTTGGTACCCACTGCCCACCTTTCCTTTTACCCTTCTGAGAACAGTATTGTATATTTAGCTTTGAAATAGTATTTCAAGTTCAAGTTTATGTATAAACAATAATGGTTGTTTTCAATTGAGCACCTCAATAGCCCCATGCATGTGATAACTTGCATCCATCATGGATCACAATGAACATTTTTGTGTTATCCTTTTAGCTAAATGTCCGACTGTACCTTGTGCTGTTTACATTTCTATAATGTATTCATTCATTCATTCATTCATTCATTCATTCATTCAATCGTTCGTTCGTTCGTTCATTCGTTCGTTCATTCATTCATTCATTCAATCAATGGCCAAATATATTCATTTGGGTGTCATGTGGGGGTCCTTGACATGAAAAGGTTTGAGAACCACTGGGATAGGACTTAGGACATTCAAAGATAGCAGCTGCAGGGTCTCCTCAGCAAGGGTCCATACATTATTCACTTCATAATTTTGCATCTTACATACAGACAGACAGACAGACAGACAGACAGACAGACAGACAGACAGACAGACAGACAGACAGACAGACAGACAGACAGACAGACAGACAGACAGATGGATAGATATACTGGATAAGTGGATATTATGATGCTCTTGAACATATATCATCAGTGATGTTACCTGGGGTGGAGGGGGGGGGGTCATTAAGAAGGAATCAAACCCTCACTCTGAACAGAGGCGTTTCCAGGAATTACATGTTGGGCTCTGTCTCTGAATACACAAATATGATTGCTCAGGCCGGATTTATATCTCATATATACCCTTTTACGATTGAATCCCATCTTCCAAGCACATACTGACTTCCCTAAAGATGAATTATCTAGACCATAAATAACGTAATAGAACATCAGAATTTGAAACCATTCTGTGTCAAACCTGAACATAAATCTGAGAGAAAGACTGATATTGACTTTATGCAGACTGCATGCAGCTATCTTGAGATCAGTTTGGATGCGCTTACTTTCAGCAAAGCAACGTCCTGCTGCCTCCTGCATTATGTGTAAATTCAAAACAGGTGGTATGCAGGGCAGTTGTGTGATATCTAACGAGCACTTCCAAACTGCAACACTTAGAACAATAATCACCTGCAAGGAAAGTAACTCATAACATTTCTACAGTGGATTTTTATGAAACAAACACTTTGTATCAGACTGAAGAACAGAACAGTTTTCTGTGTCGGCTGCAATAGTGAAGTTTCACTAGCACAGCCACGTTACCATTGGTTTAAACATAAACTGCAATTTGTCAGGTTTACTGCCATTGTGGACCGCATGGATTGTCCCACGTGAATATGTTCTACTGAACTGAACAGTGTATCCAGCAGTACTATACAAGACCATGCAGCTTACGGTGGTCTGCTGCCATAGTGGGCTACAGAGGAGCTGCAGTGCTCGCCCCATGGTGAAGACAGTTCTGTAAGGAGTCAAAGCCAGTTACGGTGGTAAAACCAGCTTCTAGTTGTTTGTGTTGTCTGACAGCAGGAGGACCAGACAGCTGTATTGAAGCCAGCTAAAGGTTGGTGTGTGTATATGCCTGATGTCAGAGTATAAAATCTCGCACTGAGGCCAGACTAAAGTGTGTGTGAGAGCACATCCAGAGTCAGAGGAACCAAAGTTCTTCACATCCAGGGTCGGAGGAACCAAAGACCTTCATCGACCTAGGCTTCAGACCAGTGAAGTTTTTCTATTTTCTTAATTCTTTAATTTATTTTTGTACTTTTTGAGAGAGCTCTATTTTTGTTTGGGTACCCATTCAGGAAAGTCAGAACTGCAAAACACTCATTTAGAATTAGGTATTGCATGTGGGGTTCAGGGTATATAACTGTTTTGATATGTTTCCTTTTCTTTGACATGATTGTTGAAATGGTGTGGTTATTGTGATTTTTGTTTTGTTTCATGATGTACGCTCCAGTTCGAACTTAAATTTAAATTTCATTTGATCAATTCAATTGAAACCGGATAGTAATACACTATCTAAAATAAAATAAAATTCCTTAATCAAGGTGATTTGATCCATGGTTGTGTTGTTTATTTAATTATAAACTGACACTGGGTTACATATGGGAAAAAGTGTGGGTCATGACCGAAATAATAAGGTCGCGGGTACAAGCGTCCGAAATGAGTGTTCTTCGACGGGTGGCTGGCATCTCCCTTAGAGATAGGGTGAGAAGTTCAGTCACACGAGAGAGACTCGGAGTAGAGCCGCTGCTTCTTCGCCTGGAAAGGAGCCAGCCTAGGTGGTTCGGGCATCTGGTTAGGATGCCTCTCGGGCGTCTCCCTAGGGAGGTCGTCGAGGCACGTCCCACTGGGAGGAGACCCCGGGCAGACCAAGGCGCAGTTGGAGGAAACACATTGACTCACTGGCCTTGGAACGTCTCGGGATCCCCCAGGAGGAAGTCACAAATGTTGCTCTGGAGAGGGAAGTTGCCCCCGTGACCCGACTACGGATAAGCGGTTGAAGATGGATGGATGGAAACACTTTGCAGATAGAAAGAGGTTAATTCAAGCTTTTCGTACAGCTGCAATGTTGGGGTGAGTTTGAAATTTTTTACTACAATCAGATAGGAATTTTCTGTTTGGATGTATGGGCTGTCAATGGGAAATTGCATATAGTTACCATGCACCTTGCATTAACTTAAATGACAAGATGGCTGCGGTGTGCATATGGTCCATTGATTGACATTCCACTTGCAGGCATTTCATAATTGCTGATTTCATCAATACACACACACACACACACACATTATATATATATATATATATATATATATATATATATATATATATATATATCATCATCCATCTATAATCATCATGCGATGCTAAAGAAAAATAAATATATGCTCAAGCAATGTGCAGAGGGCACTCTATAGAGTGAATAGATTTGAACCACTCGAGGGTGCTATACACACCAAGATTTTGCTAAATGAAGTCAGATGCATTGTCCTTAATAAGATTGATGGCTAAATACTGATTTATTAGTTAATAATTTAATAAAATGATTATAATTTCCTTTAATTTAAAATAATTTCCAAATTATTTTATAATTCACAATGAATTCCTATCAAAACCTTATACAACGTGGAACTAAAATAGCAGATCGAGAGAGCACGAGAGACGTGTGGCTGAAAACATCATCAGGGACATCCATCACCCCAGCCACTGCCGCGCCCACGGCCGGGAAAACATTACATGAGCATCAAGAGCAGCACCACCAGACTCTTGAACAGTTTCTACTTTACAATTAGACTGCTGAACAAGAACTAGGTCTGGTGACACTGCACAGACTGCAGTGTCACCAGACCTGTGTTGATTTAGTAGAGACTCCATATATATACACGTAGGCTACATCACTACTATTTATTTATATGCATACATACTGTCATGTCCTAGGCAGGACAGAACAGACTCAGCTGAGCAGTTCTGGTGGCTGAGGGAGTGGTTCCAGGATGCTGGTTCTGCTGTTAAACCCAGGTGCCAGGGACCAATTGCGAATCACCATCAAAGGAGGGTATACCATAGGAACTGAAGCCACAAAAGTCTGGTCCAGACAGAGAGTGAGAGTGCGGCCATGCAGGAGGAGGAGCTGTGTCAACAAGCTCATAGAATGTACAGCAGGTTGAGGAAATGTTTTACAGAATTTAACTTTGCTGTGGACATTGTCATTTAAAAAAGAGGCTGTAATATTTGTTCTGACTTGATTCAGAATGCATTCTGAGGCACTGGTGGAAAACTTATATGCTAATATATATTTAGCACTAGTATTAAAACTTGCCTTTAAAGAGGCATCAAAATTAGATCTTAAATTTTAGATTGCTCCTTTACTTCTTTTCTTCAATGGCTGGCATTTGTGTCCCCACCCCACACACACACACACTAGTCTACACTGTCCTGTTACATTGCAATACATTTTGTTGTGCAGAGACACAGCATATACAAATGATCAGTTTTATGTTGTCAAACACATTACAGTTATAGATTTCATGTTTTTGTTTGCCCTGCAGATCTAACACTTTTTGAGGAAATCATTTATAAAGAAACTGCATGGGTAAAAAAAATCACACCTGTGTGAAGTGAGGCGCTCTTATCATCATATACATGACACGGCTGGGGATCGAACCCTGACCTCCCAGTCTCAGTCAGGGCGGACACTCTAACCACAAGGCCACTGAGCTGTTGTAAGGGTTAAGGGGGTCCTTGAAATTAAAACATTTTAGAACCACTGTGCTACACTATATGGAACAGATCTTTAATTAGTATAGTTGGAGCAATTCATCTGTCTGCTGTATGGACAGAGTTGTGAGTCTTCAGTGGACGTCACCCGTGCCAAGTTGCTTGCGGAAAATGGTGGGGGAAAATGACAAACTCACTTCTTAAATCTAAAGTTGACCTGGCTCGTCTTCTTCCATGCTACTCTGCTCTGAAGAGAACCACTGTGTTACCTTATACAAGCGAGCTGATGACGCTATTGTGGAAAAACCAAAAACCTATGAAGGGCAGGGATGGTTGGCTTTTGAATCCAGTGTGGTCCTGCGGTCCAGTCCTACCAACGTCACTGGTTGACCTCCTTGTCACTGGAGAGCATGGACAAAAAGTTATAAGAAGACTTGACGAGTTCTATGAACACGATGACTGATTAATGTGACTGTGCATTTTGTTCTGCATGGTGCAGGCTAGTGTATAGCGGGTGACTGTTGCTTACATTTTTGCCTGTGAGTGGGTACAGGGTGGAATACTGTCTCCAGGGGTGTCCAGTGTCCACACGTTTTTGACTTGAGAGCTACTTTCAAAATGACCAGCTCAACCCACCGAAATAATTATTATACCATTGCTGAAAATAGTTTAAATATGTATACCTGAGGGGGCTTTAGAATAGCGGAGCTGGCGTTACATTTAGACAAATGCACTTGGAATGGGAAATAGAGCGGAGAAATAGAATAGGTAGGCTTTTTTTTTTTTTGTAATGCTACCTTACCTACGTTTTTTGTGCACAACACTCTTGAAAACAAGATTTTGTGGGTTTGAGCTGACAGGCCCTGTTTGATCATGTCAATCAATCAAGTCACCTTAATTCAAGTGGACATATTCGTATACTATTGCTCATACTGAGTATGTTTTTTGTGTGTGATGTTATGCTATATGCTATGAAGCTTGCTTAAATATGCAGCACCTGTCTAGATACCTTAAAGTTATATGCAACATTGGTATCTCTTACTTGGTAAAAATGTGATTATATTGTAATGGTGGCACTGATTTGCACACCAACATGCCACAGGCACATGTGGTCACTTTAAGAATAGTTTCACTGAGATCCTTGACCCTCAAAACATAGGTCTAGACACCTTATTTGTTCATTTAAGTGCAACATTGGCTGAGAATCGATTATTTTTTATAATCGTGGCACTCAATTACATTACAAATTGTAGATGGGACACTTTGGCAACTTTTTAACATAGCTTATTCAAGTAAGAAGTAATAATGTGGAGTCAGTTCAAACTTTAAAATAGTCATTCATTCATTCATTCCAAATGTATAGCGGATACTGACTGAATATACAATTTTCACCGATTTGAGGTATAGTTCAGAATTTTAGCTACAGAAAGAGTAATTTTCAAGCTAGAAAAGTAATCTTGGGCTCAAATTGAAGCTTAGGGACATGGGAAGTTTTCTATATACAAGTGAGGCAGTGATATTCACCATAATGTGTTGGAAAAGAACCATCTTTGTTGTTATTAGTCAAGCGGACAGCATATTATTTTGTGTTTCTGGTGATGATGTAGGTCATATTTAAAAATATAATGGTAGCAAGCCCCAAAATCCTATTCTGCTACTTACCCCTATGTGTCAGGATACTCCATGACAAATTTCAGACTACCATGTCTATTTATGTAATTTTAGTGAATTAATATTTGTCTTTACACAATTTCGCCAGAGACATATACCAAAAAGAGGGTTTTGAGGTAGATGGGACACTTTGACAATTTTTTATCATAGCTCATCATTTTCAGCACATTTTTTCCAATAACAAAACACTGATTAGAAGTATATTTCCAATCACAATTACCGTCCTCACTTTTATCTTCAAATGTTTGTGTTTACGCAATGTTTGTGTTTACACAAACACTCAAAGCTGGCCATGCATTGTCAATGGCATTCAATGCTTGTGTTAGGACATTGTTTGTGTTTACACAAACCCTCAAAGCTGGACAGCCCCTCAAAAAATGTGAGAAAGATATCCTCCAAAATGGCCCTGCTCTCTATGGTCAGTTTAATATTTTGAATAGGCCTACTTTTGCCCAACCCTGACCCCTGTAGGCTACACCACCTGTGGGTTTGATGTGAGGCACTGAAAATAAAGTGGTCTAAGCCACATTTTCCCTGACTTTGTAGGTCAGGGCACCAATGTTATTGTACAGACCTGTAGGCCTAACTAAATTGGCAAATTATTTAACAAACAGACTGGTCTCAAGAGGTCATAGGCATCGAATCGACTCCATTCTGCTTCCATGCACCTGGTGTATAAAACACAGTTGTGTTGACCACATTGATGCTCAAAGGCACACACCCCTTCTCTCTGAGTCTGCATCCATGAGTGGTGGTAACAACAGCGAGGCTCTGTCGACTGTGTTGCCTCTCACTACGTTTGGCAACGTGTTGATGTTCCTGTTCAACATCGTGCTAGCATCGGCGATCATTTTCTTCAACTTGTCGGTGTTTCTCTCCATCCTGATGAACAAGGCACTGCGCGGCGAGAACCGTTTCATGTACATGTTGAGCACCTGTTTCAGTGACATTTGCTCCGGTGTCTCTTATTATTATGTTGGTGTTTTAGATGTGAGGGACAGCTATGACTCTCCGAACAGAACTTTCTACATTGCGCCCACCTTTCTCGGGTTGTCTTACATGGCAATACTGGCGGCTCAAGCAGATAGATATCACGCGGTGGCAGCGCCATTCAAGTACTCACAGCGAATGACCCGAAATAGGACTCTGTTTGTGATCTTCGCATACTGGCTCTATGCCTTCGCCATTGTGGCGGTCATCAATTTAGTTACAGTAGGGCTTGCCAAAAGAGTCACTGGCATCGGTGTGTTCGTGGGAAATATATTCACAGTCATCATCATGATAGGGTTGAATATTAAACTGTTTTTCATAGCCAGATTTCAGTTACAAAGGGAGCCATCAGCAGAGGCGGACAACAAGCGATCGTCGGTGTATCTGATCATTGTGGTTGCAGTGTTTTTCTTGGGGGCATGGCTACCAATATTCATTCATATTATCGTCTGTACTTTTGCTGGCTCGACGTGTTATTCGTTTAAAAACGAAGGCACTGACCCCCTTCGCATTCTACCCCGAATTAATGCAATTCTTACCCCGCTTCTGTATATCAGAGGGTGCGCTGCGCTCAGGACTACACTGCTCACCAAAGTTTGGAGACCTGTCCGTAAGAGGTGATGCATTGTAGGCTCTTATTCCAAGCACAAAGATGTCTGTTTTTGTCGCGAAATATTGTAGATGGATGGTGTCTGTGTGTGTTTTTACTTTGTTAGGCTTTGGTAAAAGTTTTGTGCATGATGATAAATATAATTTCTTATCTCTTTTCATAGCGTGAGCCCGGGGCCGGAAGAGAGCGGACGCAGCTTCACTGGGCACCGTCTTCAATAGGAAGGAAGAAATTATGTCAAATTATTTGAAACATGATGGAACCTAAATAATTAACGTTTTGTTTTGATAGGCCTATAACTCTGTGCCCAAAGTAAATATACAAGGCCTATAATAGGACAATATCAGATTCAGATTTATTTATTTATTCGTGTTATTTTGCAATAGGTTATAAGTTAAATCAGTTTCTAATCACTGGTGGTGAATAGGCTGTCTTCAATTCAAATCCTTTAGTTTAAATTAACAAATACATGTATTAGCCTATACTTCTTCATAGTCTATCAAATTTAATTTCGACATAAAAACAGTCCAACTTCCTCTGAACGATTTGTTTTATGATGTATATATCTTTTCTTTTCATTGTAGGCCTATTCGCCATAGGCTATTGAAAAGGAATTGAACGTATAAGGTTATTTGACTTTTCGGTGTTAATATAAGATATGCAGGGGTATTTTGTATTGTATTTATTACGTTCTTTTAAGATATTAGGCTATGAGCTGGTCAATATAAATGTATCATGAAATAATATTGTCATCGTGAATGTGATATCATATCATACTGCAATCTAGAATGCGAGGTTAAATGCGCAGGATATGGCCTAATGCCTATAGTCTGCTTATTAGGCCACTAAATGCGTTTTGGCACATAGGCCTACGTACGTTGACGTTACAGAAAGATGTTGAGTCGAGAGCAGGTCGAGAGATGCAATATGACTCCTCCTAAACACGTGTCTGTCTGACCGTAGTCTGACAGAGGAATGAGATGCAGTTTTCATGACAACCACGCAGTGTCACAAGAGCGCTTTGGCACAGAGCCATTTAACCATTATGGATCCTTGATTTATTCCTGCAATGTGCCTGATGCCCTGCTCTGATGCTTGGCGAGCTCTGAGTCTGAACTGATAGCATAGATCTACACGCATATAAAGAGAGATTAGGTCTAGCTATAAACCGCCACGGTTGTGGTCACCGTGTGTTTCTGCGTAGTTATTAAGGCTCATCATTGAGCTCCTACTGCGCAAAAGGCAACCAAGAAGAGGCCGGGCCAACCAATTCGAATTGCACGTTCTTTCCTATTACCACTATCAGCCTATTACGCATATCACATTCATTAATTCATTAATTAATGAACACAGTGTGGCCTAGAATAATTAGGCTCAGCCGCCGGCTCAGGGCAGGCCACGATGGTTGAAAACGCTTCCCAGAGCGGTCCTCTGCTCTGTCTGCACTAAGAGGAGGGGCGAGCACACACACTTCCGCTAACATCATCTGGTTTTCTGGCTAGTTCTCTGCTGGTGCCACTCCTCTCCTCTGGCTTCTTCTACTACTGTACTCTCTGGCCACTGACCCCTCCAGGCCCTCAGCTAAGCAGCCCCAAATTTTAGCCACACGTCACATAATCAGTATGTAGGTAGGCAGGCCCATTATTTGCACCTACAACTGCCATAGTTTGGTGACGTTGTTATGTTGTAGGCTACAGTTGCAGACTATAGGACTAATTATACATTGTAAGTATTGAAGACTACTTCAAGCCCCTTACTAAACTTTATATATATATATATATATATAAGCCCCTTACTAAACTTTATATACTTTATATACTTTTATATATATATATATATATATATATATATATATATATATATATATATATATATATAATCACACACACACACAGTTACACACACACACCGGCGCCAATGAATGGTAGCATAATGTTAACACAAAACACAAGCTTAACTAGCAGTAGCACCACAGAGGTGGTTACTCTTCCGTTGAGAAATGTAGACCCTGGTGGTTTCGGGTGGGACACAGCCTACTGTTTGACAAGCACAAGACAAGTAGTACTGCCTGAAGCTCAGAGGCGTCTCACTCTGATTCTTGAATGAGCGTTTAGTGGGAGGCATGGGTCGAATCTATGGACATAAAAGTTACCGACTTTGCAGCCTATGCCTATAAAAAAATGGCGACCCGTTTGTTTATAAATTTGGAAGTCAGTCGTCAAATAGCCCTACAGTCGCCAAGACTATCTAATTTGTATGGATTCGTGTGAACTGATACTGTAAGGTGACGAGGGACCTACATCTGCATTACATTGGCTATGTCTTGAGGTCTACACTCATTTACATAAAATATCTCTCTTTCTCTGCACCTGGCTTTCAACACGTCAACATTGCGAGGGGTGTGCGCGCTGAGAAACGATCCAAAGCATCACGTAACATCTTTGATGTGTTCTCTCCTCCAGTCAGTCAGTCAGTCACTCGGGGCTGGCTTGCTTCAGCTTCTATTCAAATTTGGGTCAGGGGTGAGGAAGCCCTAACGTCATAAGCTTGCAACATGGCGTCCCGAAGGCTGTGAGATGAGCGAGAGGATGGTACATTGAGAACGCTCCTACCGATGTAATAAGGTAATTTCGCCAAATTGTTTTGGTTTCACGTTGTTTCTAAATGCACAGCGGATCGGGTTCGGCGTGTGTTTTGGTCGGATCGGTTTTCCGCTCACTGCAAGATCGCCAGGATCTTCGCTGTTCCGATGGTTTTTCCATCGCGTGCCAACAAAAAAGGGGGCTCTATTGCTTGCGTTGTGCTGCCTGGTGCTGCTCGCTGGTTCTACCAGCCTTGCCTGGCAAGAACGGCAAATACGCGTTTATTCCTACTGTCTCGTCCGAGGCTCGTGTCCGAAAACAGAGTCGGTCCATCAATAGCAAATGTTTAGATGTTTATGTCGACGATGTGTGTTGCGGAGATGCCCAAACATGACGACTATTTATTTACCACCGAATGGTTGGGTGAACCAGGCTGGCAGAGCTAGAGCACATTAACGTTACAACACCAAAGAAAGGAGCAACCTCCCTCCGCCGTCACGAGCACAAGACATATGTTTTCTTCTCGGAGTCCATGATTTAGAACGTTTTTCTTTATTGTAATGAAATGTTACCTGCGATTTATCCCGAATCTATGTTATTGACTGATTGTTACCATATTAATCATAAACGCGGCGACGTTTTTTTTAAATCCAGGTAGATACGTTAACACCTAATTTTTAAATGAGACAAATGAGCTGTGTCGATATTACAAACGTTTTTATTCCTCTATCCTCTCTGACAATGATATAGGCCACTATTGTTTTTTATACTGACACGTATAGCTACTGTAGCCTGCATTGTTTATGTTTGCAATCATAGTCCTTAGGGCAGTGGCACAGTTGCAAATTAACAAGTCTACAAATAACACGCATATGCCCACAATTAGACACGAGATATATCAGTTTTTAATTGTGTTCTCCAGTAAACATGAATGCTATTGATAAAAGGTATCGCTTTTCTTGCAGTAGGCATTAACGTTACTTCCTCTGTGAGACATCGACCATATTTGCAACGGCTACAGTCGGGTGTAATGTTACATTGTGCTTTTGTGAGTGACCCAAAACAGGATCCTTTTGCCTTAGAATACTTGCATAATGTCATACATTATGACACATAATGTGTGCCTGCCACTTTAATCAAGCATTCTTTATGAATGATAAACACTTAGATTGCCATTTATCGTACAGTGGTAGGTCTGTTGACTATATCTTTAGGTTATGCTCAGGTGTGAACTCTACTTGTCTTTTCTGATGGGTGTTAGTACCAAGGGGCATGGAGATAATAAGTCACAAGAATGTTAGTAATGTGCAGTTCCTTGGTTGGCTGTTGTTTTTCTCCAAGGTTTTTAAGAACCCTAGAAGTTTTCCATAAAGTTCTATTAAATGCAATCCTTATTTCTCAGTCAGGAGGAAATATTATTCATGGCCCATTATTTAATCATGTAATATGCATTTAGTGAAACGCCATGGCCATTAAGTTTTTCTTTGAGTATATGACTATTAGCATTTATGCCTGCCTGCCACTAATCACGATTACCTATTTCTTGGGACTATGTTGGACTATCTTTAAAATGTAGTTGTGGATTCAGTTTGATCGGCCTGACAATATTACATTTGGTGTAGCTTCTAATCTAAAGTTTGAATATGGCCGCTAAAAACCTGAATCTATCAGTCACAATACTGACTGTTGTGCCAAACAGTCTCCCATATCTTGGACATCTGGATAGTAAGTTTCTCCTTCCTATGAATTAGTATATGCATATGCATTACTATGCAGGATTCAATTGTGTAAATAATATAAGCTAGAATGGTGCCGTACAAGAGAGAAGTTATTTGTAATTGTATTAGATGCTATGTAGCAAACATGTAAACAGAAGTTACAATGCTAGATTACTTCTGACCACAATGGAAACAAGCCCCTGGGGCGTTTTGTGTTATCCTTTTTGCATAACCTTTGACTGTACTACCTGTACTGTTAATAAGTATGTTAATAAAGTATTCAAGAAGTATTCAAATAGTCATGATGACATACTAGTATATCAGCCAATTCTCAATATATCATGAGTGTTACACCATCAAACCCACTCATCATGGTGTTGCTCAACTCATTTTCCTGTAGCACATCACCAGATGTGTCTGTCCGAATATGATGGACAAGTTGATTTTGAACCATCATGTGGATAGTTTGAATGATTGCCATTGACTGCCAAGTCAGGCTTCTGAGGCCTGGGGTGTGGAGGGTAAATGGTAGGCTGTTTATGTGTATACCTCATGATCCTCATGATCAGCCGGTTAGTCTTGCCCCCCCACCCTCCTACCCTACACACTATACACACACACACACACACACACACACACACACACACACACACACACACACACACAGGTTGTGTATGTGTGTATGCCTAGGGTATACATTGTGATCATGGCTTACAGTGGTGTGTGGGGGTAGGGGCTAGGGGGCTGCCCATGCAGTAAGAAGGGTACTTAGGCTATATGTTCTGCTGACATGTTGGAGTAGGACTTATGGATTGTGCTGGCCTGTCGTATCCACATTGGTCCGTCTGTTCTCTCCTGTTTGTTCCAGGGCGGGTTGGTTTGTTCAGTGGCTAAAACCACCTCAGGGCAGGTTTGTTGTTGTTCTTTAAGGAGAAGAAACGGTCCTTGGAATGTAGTGCTGATAGCCCGAAGGGTGTGCAGTGTTTAAATGTGGGAGGTGGGGGTGTCGGCGAGTGTGGGGACAGCCCAGCCCTGTACTATATGGGATCTTTGCCCAACATGCCCCCTGTCCTAGCATTTGACGGCTAATCATATGGGTCAGCAGCATGTATCGTTTGTTTACTTTTTTATTTAACTTTTTTATCTCTCAAACAAAGTTCATTCTTTCAGCAAGAAGCTGACTGACTTAGTTATCATAGCGAAGGTGCACACTAAACCCTAATCCTACTGTACTACACAGCCATAGTGCCATCTCTAAAGGCCCTGACATACAATGTTGATATCTTCCGAAATCTGAAAAGCCACCCCATGCCTGTATGCGGCTGACAATTGCCTGTATTTTTTGTGATGTGTCCTGTGCCATTGGTGGTATTCGGCCAGTGATGATGTCCATCCACTCGAGCATGTTGAATTGGTAGCGGCTTTCATGTTTAAGGAGAGAGCTCTCTGTTTGGCTGTTCAGCCTGATGGCACGAGAAGAGAAACATAAGTAAGCGGCAAGGCAGCAATACAGCAACTGATAAAGACAGGGCACAGATGAAGTATTGATGTAAGTGAAATGCCAGTGCCAGTTGCAAGACAATATTCTCAGTTTGTTTTCTGAGCAGATAATGAGATGGTATAAACATGATTCAGGCTCGTGTGAAAATGCTGACTTTGTTTGTTTTTGTCTTCAATTGTCCTGATGAAGTCCAACTGTGGCAGAAGCATTGTACCATCATGTAATTTTGTTCTGTTCTTTAAAGTAAACTAAACACTTGCTTTGGAGCAATGCTGTTGTGCAGACTTTTATTATTTTTTAACTATCACTCTGTGTCTAACACAAGGAACAAACTGTATGTACAGTATGCAACTCACTGTTTTGAACTTCAAAACTAATTCATTAATTTGTCCTCCCATGATGCTCAATCTACATTTTATTTTTAGATTATAACTACTACCACCTCTTGGTATGGAGAGGTATTTCTCTCTTGCAGGTGCAGCTGTAGTTTATGTGGTGTGTTTGACATGAGTTCAGATGACACAAAGCTTTTGATTGATTGAATAGTTTATTAGACATAAAATGTAAAAACAGCAACAGAGTACAGTCAAACACTTATTCCAAAAGGGATAGCACCAAAAAAAAGTCCTTGCGGTCTGGTTTCTATTTAGGCCCTATGCAATCAATTCATAGACGAGAGATACAAGGCGATTTGATCAGTCGCCGAACAAGAAATGTAGCTGTAAGCGTGTGTGTGTGTGTGTGTTGCGGGGGCTTGGCTTTTCTTCTCTAGCCATACTGCACTGATACTGCACTGGCACATCTGGGAGAGCAAAGGCTCCCTCCTGTGATGAAATGGACAGGACTCTTTTCATTCCACTGCACCCTGGGCAGGACTCTGTTTGTGTTCAACATGGCTGACCTGCCTGATGGAAAATGGGGCTTAATTGGGGATGTCTTATACTCAGGCTCAGGCTGTAGCAGGGTTACTGTAAATGCCCCCCCCCCCCCCCCCCCCAAGCCATGCAACACCAGGGTCACTGCACTTGTTCAATGGCATTTGTTTCGAATAATTCAGCAGGATTTTCTCTCATTTCTGAGGTCAGTCTTTACCTATGGGCTTTCTGTGTTTTCTTAGATATTGTATTACAGGACTTAACCTATTTCTTGTAGCTTTTGCAATGATATGATGCACAGAATTGGGTGGCTTTTCAGAATTGTCAGTGATGCTTTAAATATATAATTATGACTCAGGAAATGATTCTTAGATATTTGTGACCGTAGGTCTTAAATATCTATCTCTCTGTATGTCTGTAATCCACGTAACGCAAACCGTTCGCCCCACCGACTTCAAAGTTCGACACAAGCGTTCCACACCACCACAGGGCGTGCAGTGCCCGGTGTCGAGTCCGTCGGATAGCCGGTTGTCCAGAACCAGAATGAATCTCCAACTTCCATCGTTACCGACTCTTTGCTCTACAGCCGGGCATCGGCCTAGTATAATATTATTCTAAATAAAATATGTTTTTCAGTATATCTGACTGCTTGTGTTGACTGATAAAAATGTTGTGCAGTAATATAGAAAAGTGTGATGCAATGCATCGTAGAATCAAATCGTTACCTGGTGAATCGTAATTGAATTGTGAGGGCAGTGCCAATAATGCACACCTCTATAAATGTCACAGTGACAGCACCTTGCATCAATGATCATAGAAAAAGGAAAACGAGCATTGTCATCAGCTGGATGTTATGTAAGGCCTAACAAAAACATACTTTTTTCCGATTGGCTGTCATTATTGGGCTGAGTAGGTAGGGAATTTATTTTATTACTTTTTGTTTTTTAAGGAACTTATTTTATTTTCGTTGTGTCGTGTCTCCCTTCTGCGGACGGAAACCGACACCGGCACTGTTTCACCTTAATTATGTCTGCAAATGATTTAGTATTCAATCAAATGATTTGTGGCGGTGCTTTGCACGGGCAGACGACAGACACGGTACACAGGTCCATGCTGTTGTGCGTCTCCTCACGATGACGCAATCCAAAACATTTGCGCATGTGATATTTTAGATGAAAGAAAACTTTATTTTGACTTCGCGCGACCAGGTGTTCTCACCAAAGAGAATTTTAATGATCAAAGACCTTTTTGGTCTGACTCGGTCGGATTCGGACTTGCGTGGCCAGTTAAAACTCACCCGTGGCTCCCGACATGCGTGGCAGGTTAAAACAAACCTGTGGCTTCCTGTGAGGTTAGGGTTTGGGTTTTGGGTAGGGTGTTGGACTGTCAGACTGTTGGTACATAGGATCAAACACATGCACCCAGTATCACACAGTTAAATCCTTTTTTTTACACTCTCAAGGTTAAATTGGCACTGAGGATTTTACTGTGAACTTAATACTTAATACCAATATTTTCCTTTATTTAAAAAGGTGAAAATTCAAATGCATACATGTATACTCTTCTCTTTATTTAGGTGTGTATTACACAGGTGCAGAGGATCCTATTGAATGTGTAGGCTAAAGGTGCTGCTATTCTGTTTCATGTCAATGCTGTATTGTAGGCCACCCTTTCACTGCAGGGGAAACTGAAACTCAGGATAATTGCAACACCCCTGATTACAACAGGGTTCAGCCTTGCCCATGCAGCAGCAGCCCGTTGGCCATGTTGAAATGGCTGTGAGCTGGTTGCTAGGTGTTTGCATTTCAAACTGGCTTTGTACCATCCCCCCAGACCCTCCCCCACTCCCTTTGCCCACCAGCAGATACGGAAGGGGGGGAGTGGGTGAGTGGGAGTCTGTCTATGCAGCAGAACCTTTAGTTGTGTGTGTGTGTGTGTGTGTGTGTGTGTGTGTGTGTGTGTGTGTGTGTGTGTGTGTGTGTGTGTGTGTGTGTGTGTGTGTGTGTGTGTGTGTGTGTGTGTGTGTGTGTGTGTGTGTGTGTGTGTGTGTGTGTGTGTGTGTGTGTGTGTAAATGCGTGTGTGATACGGATATATGTGCTCCAAACAGGCCTTACCTCACACCTAGAGGGGGCATCACTGTATATTGTTCCAAATGTTACAATAAATGAGGTTTTAAATGTGTTGAAAGATTCAGGTTGATTGGTTGGCCGTCAGCATTAGTCCATAGGGTGCGTGTTCTTTACTAGTTGTTGCACCACTGGACTTTGCCTCACCTCTGCCCTCACTCTCCTTTTTTCTCCCCTCTATTCTGGAGACTAGTCCAGGTTTCTCCACTTTGGCAGTCCCCTTCTGCACGGACACCGACTCAGAAAGACCAGATAGATTTATTACCCTGTTGTTTGACCCCTTATACTTCAGTGGAGAAGGTTTTAAAAGAGAGGAAGCGGCAAATGAAGACAAACCAGATCACCCAGCTTACCACTGTAACCAGTTTTCTTCTTTATTTGGAGGAGATTCACTGCTGGGGGGCAACTAAATGCTAATCTTCACATGTTTCGTATTGTCACACATTGACATAATGGTCTCATTTATCCTTATTCAATAGGCATGTCTATATGGTCTGTGTCAATTTAATATACAGTGCCACCTCAACGACAGACAGTTAAAGCCTGTCTGCTTGTATGAGTCAGAGAGGTACATCACACAAGTTAGGTGCTTGACATGGTCATGTCTTGAGTGTAAGCAGTAAGGGCACTGTGTTTTTAAAATGAGGTTGCCTTACCCCCACCCACCGTCCCATGTATCATTAAGCCAGGGTCAGTTTTTGAAAAGGTTAAGATTGCGGGCAGGGTAAGCTGATCCGGTGCCTATGCTTAAGGGCAACATCTACCCCTGGTCCCCAGTCCAGTCCCAGGGTTGGCCATGGTTGGTATGTGGTGCCGTATTTGGTCTCAGAATGTGTCATTTCACGGGTGGTGTCAATAATTCATTATGGCCCTCTTGAGCAGCCATCTTGCCATCTCTCAGCCCTTCCTGCCAGCTCACACCACTTTTCTCAAGGGACTGAGTGTAGTGATCCAGCCGCTTGGAGATATTGCACTCTTAACATGACTCGTATCTGGACTGGAAGTTGTACCCTCTCAGTCTCTGCAGTCCTGGGAGATGTGCTTTCTGTTGTTGTGCTTCTTGCTGTTTTAATGGATACCCATTCCTCATTACAGCAACTGAATCTGTCCCCTAACAGGAGTCTGTCTGTGATACTTTCCCATTGGAGAGGTTGCATAATCACTTTTAACGTGGGCCTCGGATATTGAAAATGTCCGGTCCGCAAGTGTAAGTTGCAGTGCGACCTATAGGTGGTCGCACACCTGATCTGCCCCCTGTGGCATTAAGTCTGTGTTCTCCTGGGCAGTGCCAGTAGTACGGGGATCTGGCACTACACGTGTCCCACCGGCCACCGTTGCTGCATATAGATCAGGCATAATCCATTAGCAGCTCCCTGGAATCCAGCCGGCACAGCACAACACAGGAGGGGCCTGGGAGAAAGGGTAGCTGTGTGTGTGTGGGGGGGATTTTTTTTTTCCCTGATCTGGATTCGTCTGAGCCCTGCCCCCTTTTACGTAGGTTTGCTGGAAAAGCCTCTGGTCTTGAATCCCTGTGTGTGTGTGTGTGTGTGTGTGTGTGTGTGTGTGTGTGTGTGTGTGTGTGTGTGTGTGTGTGTGTGTGTGTGTGTGTGTGTGTGTGTGTGTGTGTGTGTGTGTGTGTGTGTGTGTGTGTGTGTGTGTGTGTGTGTGTGTGTGTGTGTGTGTGTGTGTGTGTGTGTGTGTGTGTGTGTGTGTGTGTGTGTGTGTGTGTGTGTGTGGTGTGTGTGTGATTTCCTGGTTGGCATCATGGTCGAGGCCCTTCCATTTCTTCCTCTCTAGTAGTCCACTCGAACTGCCTACAAGGTTGGAAGTGCATCCTGCCACTGATGCAGGTTATGTGTTTATAAACTGGCTTCATTACACCTTATTTATACTTGGTTGTGCACTGAAAATAGCCGATCTACAAGCTCACAACGTGTCGCACCATGGCACGTTGTAAGCTTGTAGACCTATTTTCGGTGTGCAACATGGCGCGCCACAAAGTATAAATCGGGCGTTAGGATTCACGTTCGCCAGAGGTGTGCCGGGGTGATCGGCTCCTTGGGGTTGGGTTTGTGTGCCCTTCATGAGGTTGGTGAGGATGAAAGAATGGAGTGAGAGAAAAGAAAGGAGAAACAGGAGAACGAGAGGGGGAAGGGAAGACCATGGGTAGAAGTGTCAACGCAGAGGAGGCAAGCCCAGGCCTGGGCCAGAGCGTAATGATCACTCCAGCTGATTGTATCAGCCAGCCCTGCTATTTGAGCGCAACACAGTATGTCTGGATTGCTACATCAGCCAGCCAACCAGTTTTAGTTCAGTATTCCCCATTTTGTCTTGTATCTTTTTTAGCCGGGTCTTTCAGGAAGCAGCTTTTACAGTCCCCCACCCCCTCTTGTATTATGCTTTTAAATGGCAACTTGATCATTATATTATCAATATTTATCTTATTGTTAATGATAAATGCAGTGTTTGCTTAAGCATTTCATAAGCTTCATGTTGGCGTTGCAAATTGTTGTCGCTGTCGAATATCAAGAATCAATAAAATTGATAATTATTTGTTTTAATACATTTTTGGCAGCAACCCCTTTTGGTGTTTTAAGCATTATGTTATACTTTAGCTATTGAAAAATAGCAGATCTACAAGCTCATAGCGCAGTAGTGAGTGTCACGCTACGAGCTTGTAGGTCTGCTATTTTTGAAAAATCGTGAGTTTTTAACTCAAATCTTTGCTTCTGGGGGGGTCCCTGGGACAAGATATTTTCAGATGGGGGTCGGCGGCCAATTACATAATCTTGGGGGTCCTTGACATGAAAATCTTTGAGAACGACTGACATAGAAACATAGGTTTTTCAGAAAACTGTCAGGATTTAGAAGACATTTGTGAATCTTTCCCAGGTCAAAATGGGTTAAATGGGAGAAGTTGACAGACTGAATTACTATGTTATAGATTGTAAAGCAGACTGATAAAATGTAAAAAAAAAAAAAGAAAAAAGAAAAAAAAGAAAGTTTTCAATGACATAAATGCAATTGTACATTTGTATATTACGTATATTCTATTATACATTTCCCAGTATATTAGGCAGTGTAGGCCGCTTTAGAGCCTGTGGTTTTAAGCTTTGGCTCTGTATATCACAAGTCAAAACATTTTCAGTCATTTGACAAGCCCCTATCCCAGATAGTGGTTTTGGATAAACAGAGTTCTGCTGCATTTGTTTGCATTCAAGGGTGTTGCTCTTGACACTTTTGACTAAAGTTTGGAACCACTCTGGTCTTCCCTGCTGTGCATTGCATGAGATAAATAAAGTAAATCTCTAGGTTGGCATGGGCTAGAAGTGGTACATTTTCACATGTATTTATGGCTCGAGTAAAGCGTCTCTGCGTTACAGCATAATCTCTTGTAATGCGGTATACCAGACTGTGATCAGTGGCATTAAGGCTGTATTATGAACATTTTGCCAGCATGTTGAAGGCTAAAGAGAGCATGCAGAACAGGGGTCAGGGATAGACCTTCCTGCTTCAGTCAAAACACTTGGCATTTCATTTGTCTGTAACTCCGATTATAATGGAAGGTATGCATAGTGTCCCTCCATTAACTACAACACCAATATAATACAATTGAATGGGTACTTAATATGTAGGTTAGTAAAACACGGCATGATTGAGATTCATCAGCCCCAGTTCTGTACGAGGGCCTCTTCCGAGGATCGGGTGGTGCTGTAGCTGTCTTTCAGCCACACCCTCCCGACCCCCCCCCCCCTCCCTCTGCCCCAGCTCTGTGTAGTTTTACCTGCTCAGGTGTCACCTAATCCCTCCCCCCCGGCCCTGCAGTGCCACCGACCCCCACCCCCAGACAATAGGCACGGGCTGACATTACCATGACCTAATGGAGAGTAGCATGAGCCGAGCCCTCCAAAGAGGGCACCCCACCGAAACTGGAGTTGCGCTCTGGAGATACGGACAAGAAGCTGAGAGCAGGTAGCTTAGAAAAGTAACTATTTTAGCCTTTCTTCCTACCCACCCATTTTGGCTTTTGTGCCAGAACAGTGGCACGGTGTATGGTTCAGAACCTGATACATGCAGTGTGGCAATTTGTTTGAAAAAGGACGCTGAGAGGGAGGGAAGGGCCACTGTTTCCCAGCCACAGTGGTTATGTGGCATGCTGCGCTGGCTGTTAGTGTTTACTAATTTCCCCATGAGTTTTAAGAGCTTAGATGTATGTGCTCTCACTAAGGTTTGAAACACATCTTGGGAGATGTTGAAATGATCCGTCAGACACGTGCTAACCGATTCTTGCTTTAAGGCTGTGATGAATCCAAGACTCTTCTAGATTGGGAGCATTCTCTTGAGACTTGGAATCATTAGATTTTTTAAATCTTCCCTTCCCCCATTTTGTTGCCATCTTTCCTGTTAATGTGCTATTTATATGATCAATAACATATCACTAGCAAAACCTGTAAACATGTACATTTCTGGTAACGTTAACCATATCCTCTATTTCTTTTCTACTTTTTGCTTTCAGCTTCAGGTGGTGCTCGTGTAGGAAGAGAGAGAGAGAGAGAGAAGGAAGGTGGAAATGGAACTGCCAAATCATGCCAAACAACTGCTGCTGCAACTCAACCAGCAGAGAGCCAAGGGCTTCCTGTGTGATGTCATCATCGTGGTGGAGAACGCCCTCTTCCGTGCCCACAAGAACATCCTGGCGGCCAGCAGCATATATTTCAAATCCCTGGTCCTCCACGACAACCTCATCAACCTGGACACGGAGATGGTCAATCCCTCTGTGTTCAGACAGGTCCTGGACTTCATCTACACTGGGAAGCTCATGTCTTCGTCGGAGCAAAGCAACGAGCAGAACTTCAGTGCCCTCTTAACCGCAGCCAGCTACCTCCAGCTCCATGACCTCGCCGCCCTGTGCAGAAAGAAGCTCAAGCGCAGTGGCGGGAAGCCCCTGCCAGGAAAACCCTCCACCCCGGGTCCCCTCAGCCGTTTACGCCTCAACAACCAGCGCCTTTCCTCCTCCACCCCTGCTGGGCCTAATAACCACTACACCCCAACCCCTTCAGATGCCGACCAGCCACAGCCAGACGAAGGCCTTCGGGACAAGCTCTCGGACGACGAGATGTTCGTCGGCAGCTCCGGGAAGAACGGCAATGGCGGCAACGGCAGCAGCAACGGCAACCTCAGCAGTGGCGGTAGCGCCGGGGAGCCAGACCTTGGACTGGACCTGTCCAAGAAGAGCCCTCCCTCTGCAGGTATGGCCACTGACGCTCTCAGCCCGCACAGCAACTCCCAAGAGTCTCCTCAATCTGCCTCAGTATCCACAACCAACAGTGCCTCACTGGACGACTCCTCCACCACCTTGCCAGGTCTGGACCATAGTGGTCCTGAGCCCACAGAGCTCACCCCCACCTCGAAGGCGGCAGAGGAAGCCCAGAACAAGTCCGACGGTCCGCCGCCCAGCAAGCGAACTCGTCAGGTCTCCCGCAAGAAGGAGTGGCCTAAGAGAGATGCCTCTGGGCTTAAGTCTGAGGAGCAGGAGCGGCCCCTGGTTAACGGGGTCATTGTGGGGCCCAAAGAGGGCCGCTCCTCCAGCAGTGGGGCTGGAGGCAGTGGCTTTGCCTCTGATCAGTCCTTCCAGTGTAAAGAAGAGGAGGAGGGGGGTGAGAATGGCCAGGACCACAGCGATGAAAGTGGTCAAAGTGACGGAGAAAGCGGAGGAGGAAAGGGAGGTGCCGGAGGAGCGCACAGTGCCCACTATGTGTACCGCCAGGAAGGCTTTGAGCCGGCGTTTGGGGACAACCTCTATGTCTGTATCCCGTGCGGGAAGGGCTTCCCCAGCTCCGAGCAGCTTAATGCCCATGTGGAGGCGCACACAGAGGATGAGCTGTACATCAAAGAAGAGAGCGGGACCTATGTGAAGGAGGAGGAAGATGAGGAGGCCGAGGACCTCTCGGCACCCGTAGGACCGGCCAGCTTCAGCGGCTCTGAGCCACGGCCTTTCAAGTGCACCGTCTGCAGCAAGAGCTACAAAGACCCCGCAACGCTGAGGCAACACGAGAAGAGCCACTGGCTGACCAGGCCCTTCCCCTGCAACATCTGTGGCAAGATGTTCACCCAGAGGGGCACCATGACGCGCCACATGCGCAGCCACCTGGGCCTCAAGCCGTTCGCGTGTGAGGAGTGCGGCATGCGCTTCACGCGCCAGTACCGCCTGACGGAGCACATGCGTGTCCACTCGGGCGAAAAGCCGTACGAATGCCAGCTATGCGGGGGGAAGTTCACCCAACAGCGCAACCTTATCAGCCACCTGAGAATGCACACCTCGCCCACTTAAAAGAAGAAAAACATCACATCAAGCCAAAGAACTCTGGGAAAGGAAAAGAAAAAAGAAAAAATAATCTTGCTCTATTTTATTCTTTTTTTCCCATTTCGCAAGCAAAGAAATGCACACACACATTTACACGTTTCTACATATTGATTCCAGTCTAGTCCCCCCCACCTCTCCATCCCCCACCACAGCCAAGTATATGATGTAGCTGTTGGCCAGTGGAACGGGGGTCTGAATGATGGTGGGATCGCATCAGCCCCCCTTATATCAGACCACACCTCAGATGATGACTTCTCACCTCTCAGGAGATCTGGAGGGTCGATGTACTCCTCTGTCTGTAAAGTGGCCAAGCCATGCTGGAGTGGCATGACTGTATTTTACAAGTTTTGGAAAATGTGAATGTGGGCGACCACCTTACCCCTCCACACACACCTCATACACACCTTTACCCCCCCTTCCCCCCCCCCCGACTTCAGAATATTCCCGGTAAACATCACATTGACCAAAAAACCCATGCAAACACCACAGGCAATAATTCAGAAGCAAAGATTATATTTTACCCAGACAGCTTTATTCTTGGTCGTGCTGGCGATGGGGTTATGTGTGAAAGAGGCGAGGGGTTTTACTGGGGTTGGGGACCATCTCCTTGCTTTAACTGAAGTCCTGAAAGGGGGTGTGTTCCAGGTAGGCTGACCCATTGGATCAGATTTTTGTTCTTACCACAGACAGTCAAATCCTCTTTCCAACTGTTTGCCAGGGGTATATAGAGAGAGGATGCTATTTCTTTCTTTCGTTTTTTTTTTTCTTTTTGCCTGCTAGAACTCCTGAGAGTGAAACGCGGGAACGAAAGACGAACCCTTTTGAGGTACTTGAGGTTTTACTTACATGAACTAAAACTAAAGTAATGTTTCAGTGAATGTTCAAACTGGAAGGTCTTGGGGATAATTTCTTCGTGGGGGGGGGGATTGTAGGGGTGGGTTGGGGTTAGTTTACTGGGGAGTGAGAAGGTGTTGTAGACTGAACATTTATGTTCAGTGGGTACGCTTTTTTTTTTTTTTTTTGTCTGTATAGCTTTCCTCCCCTCAGAAAAAAAGTCTATTTGTATAGGCTTGTGACCTCGCTACCTCTGATTACTCTTACAAACTCTATGTTGATTAGTTGAAAGTTCCTATGTAATTAATTGTATAAAGTGTGTAGATTACGGTTACTTTTCACCTGATGCTTTAACCTGCCCATCTCTCAACACAGGTTTTTAATGCTTATGGATTTTACACGTTAACATTGCTTTTAGCGGTTTGTTTTTAACTTGTCATAAATATAGCTTTTTTCTGGGTGCTCTGCTCAATGTGCCCCCACTTCACAATGTACTGTAACTTCCTGTCTGGAGCCAATAGTGGTTAGTTATTTTAGATGCACAGTGTTCCAAAGATCTTATGAATGTTGAGGAGGACAGAGCTGACTAACAAACATTGCTAGACAAGTTCATAACCAAAGTTATAAAAAAAAATGTACTTAAGATATATAGCATACTAAATTATTTCACTTTTGATTTATCTTTTTACTGTATAAAAAACAAATTATGATTATATTCTAAGTCCAGACAAAGAAATCCACTCTTATGATGGAATCTTGACCAATGACTCTGAGGCTGAGGAGAGAGTTTCTTGTGCGGTTTGCAAGGAAAGCTTGTGCTGATTGGTGGGCTGGTATTAATGTAAAACTTTACAACCTAAAGAAACTGTAAAGTGTAAAACACGTTTCCTGGACATGTTTTTCTCTTTTTGTTTGTATCCAGAGTCCTTATCACTTTATATTCCCTGATTTTTAAAAACAGGACTTGATGACATTGTATGTGTTCTGTTCAGACCAAAAAAAAAAGAAAAGATAGGAATTATAATCACAATTTTAATGTGAAGTTCAAGTTAGCTTGTTAAGGCTTTTCTTTTGCCGGACTTGTGAAAACTTGTAACAAGGGAGAGAAATGCACTGGACAGTTGGAACATCCCATCCATTTCGTGCAGCATCCATTTGTACTGATTGTATTCCCTCAAACCCCAGAATGGATCTATCATGTTAAAGAATCGCCTCTTTAGCTTTAATTAACTGTAAGCGACTTTGTCCCCTCTATGGTCACTCGGTCCCTCAGACTCCCTCTGAAAACTGTCCAGTGTATTTAGACTCCTAACAGTTACACTGTGGAGCATGAACCTTCAGTACAGGTTTTTGTTATAGGCATTCCTCAGTTTTAACCCTTTTCCCCCTTGTTTTTTCCATTTCTATTCCTCTTTTGTCCTCATGTTATGGTCTGTGAAATGTTTGTTATCATGGGGATGCAGCTACAGTCAAACAAGCATCACTACCGTTTAAGGTACCTGCGTCCTGGACTCCCAGAGTTGTTACAATGTTATGTTGGTGTCTTGCTGTAAAAGCAGTTACTGCTTAGTGATTGCATGATAAATTTATGGATTTCTCACACTCCCCCCGCCCCACCCACAGACATGCTATCTAGCGCCTGTTTCCTTTATTTTGCTTGTGATCTCTTGTAGCTTGAGAGGGAGTCCACAATGCATTGCCTTCAAACGTTATTGTACTTGTCAGCACTTACTGCAGTACAGCATAAAGTCTGTCATGCAAAAGGTGTTTTTGTACAAGATCTCTAGCCATCTCTGCAAAAAAAAAAAAAAAATGTTGCAGCTGCAGTCGAACGTTTACTCGTTTGACGAAAGAAGAAAACTACGAACTCCAAACTGTGACCATACTATTACTACTACTACTACTCAGATACTTCAGGGATTGTTCTGCAACTATGAATGTAGGACTCTCAGCTACATTTGTAAGACATAGTATTGTATCGATTTCTCTGTATTTTAATCATGGGAAAAGCAAAACACTAGTTTCATATTTAAGACAAAAAGGGGGGTACTTTTTCAACTAACACAAAGAGCCTTGACAAAGGCCTGGCAGCTCAAAACAAGTCTACATTTTAGTTAGTAACACACTATGCCTCATTTATACCTGGTTGTGCACTGTTTTGCACACCGAATAGCAGAGCAACAAGCTCACAACATGTCAGTTACATTGTGAGCTTGTAGATGTGCTATTTTTGTGAGTAACACTGATACACAACTATAAATCAGGCTATATGTTCAGAAATAGTTGCAAAGTTGTACAAAGAACTAAGATAAAAAAAAAAGCTCATACCCAAATCCACAAACTATTTTTTAAACCAAAGCACATTTGAATGATTATGGAACCATGTGTGGCTCTAAAAAGATACATATTTATCTCATTGTTTACATAAACTTTTACAGTTTTACAGACCTCAGTCGAGGCTCGGCCAGTCATAGAGGTGGTTTTGTGTGTAATGTAAAAAGAAAAAGATGATGCTTTAACACAGAGGTTGCTGCCAAAACAAAAGCATAGCTTCAAACATGTGGTGTGAACTGCTGCATATTCTATTAGATAGAGGGGGTTGATGTGCAGTTTCAGGGCGTCCCCCTCTTTGCCAGCTGGCTTTGGGTTGACCCTGCACACCCCGTCCCCCCTGCCCTCTGGCCTGTCTTCAGATGGGACAGCAACGGTGGGGGGTGGGCAATGTGTCCTTGACATATTAATCAAAAGGCATTGTTAGCCAGTGTCCTTGGCTCTATGTTGTGTCTCCATGTTTACCCAAATGCACTTGAGGACTATCTCTGCTGCGTGGGTTTCTTAATGTGGGTGTCGGGTGGGTGATGCTTGAAGGGTTTGGGGTCTTATTCTAGTCATCTTTCATGGTACCTCGCTGATGCTGGGCAGCGGAGCTGTCAAACCTTTCTGGAGGATCGTAGCTTTGATTTTGTTATTTGCATGTAAACTTGTTTTTTTTTTTCTGGTAAAAGTCTTAACTGTGAATGTTCATGTCATTTTGTTTCTGCTTTTTATTATGATTTGAGTCTATGGTTTTCTTTTGCTGACTGTGTTCTGTGTGTAAAAGCAGCACAAACCTCTGCCTGGCCGGGCCTCATGCAAAGTTGGTGCAAACACTTATTGACAGTGTTCTTTTTTTATCAAATGTCTATTGTTGTCAGTGATGAATGTATTTATTTCTGGTCCTGCCCTCACCTCTGTATAGAATTCTCTCAAGTGTGTGAGGCTGAGGTGATGGCAGGACCCTTTTTTGTTTTTGTTTGAGGATTTCAAGCTGAGAATCAAAAATGAGACGCAAAACATAGCCATTAACCATAATCTGTGAAGTTGACTTTTTGGGTGGGAGAACTGATTTTTCTTTCTCATCACAGAGACTCAAAGAAAAATGGTATATGGCATTTAATATCTTCTTTTCTCAGTTATAACTGACAGTCTGTAGGTATTTTTTTTCTTTCATGTGATTTCACTATGGGTGTTAATGTGCCCATGTGTCCTTGGGTACTCACTGAATGACGGCACACAGGGAGGGATTGATTTTTAACTCCTTTGTGTTTCTTGTGTCTGGAGACAGGCGGGTTACTGACCCGTCCGTGCAGAATAGAGGCTACTGTATCTTCACAAACATGCTCTACCTGGGTGTTGCCACGCCATTTATATAAGAGGAAACAAAACATACTCCAAACACATCTGAAACATACACACAATCAACACCTTGCCTCGCTTCGTCTCTGAATGACGATGTGCTTTTATGTGACTATTGTTAATTATTTTTGTCGTCTTAAACCACTCACCACTACGTCTGTCGTGCTCTTGTTTTTCAGTGTCTCCGAAGTGGAGTTTTTCTTTTTTTTTTTTTTAGAAATGTGGGTTGAGATAGCTTTACTAAGTGCACTTTGTACATTTCTCAAAAGCCTCTGGGAAGAACCCCCAGTCGCTCTCATATCATTTCTCATTAACTGATGGTTTACCCCGCTTCCTCGCTGTCATCTTTATTTGTTTGTTTAATATCATTTATGCAGTGTTACAAAAGCTTTAAAAACCCTCAATGTACAAAGCAGGAAACCCAACTCTGTGAGATTGTACTCAATGTTGGAACTTTCCATATCATTTCTTGGCATTGTTATGGCTGATAGCCAGCTTTTAAACCGCTTTGATACCCTGCATCCTCTCCAGGTTTACCCCACAGTAGAGGGGCTGGTCTGTCCAGTTATTATGGAGATGTACCTCCTTGGCAGACTAAACCAAAGCTAGTTTATAAATGGACTCCGGTACGTTGCCACTCACTCACTCCCAAGTGTGATGAGGCCATGTAAGCTTTACTGTCCCTTGCTTTTCCCTAGTGACACCTGACCTGCCACTTAGCCCTTTGACCCTTCTGCTGTCCCTGTAGCCATGCCAGGTGACTTGAGTCCACCGCATTTTGCATCTTTCCACATCAGTATTCATTTACCTCCTAGTGACATTGTGCAGTAGTGATTACAGAAGAAGAAAAAATACCTCAAAACTTTCAGTGTTTACAGCAATATGCTAACTTGCCATTACATCTCTGCATACATTTGTATGTTCATAGTTTTCCTTTTATTATTTATTTTTGCGTGTGACAGAAATATCGATTAATTTTTTTCCACCGCATACTTTTCTCCATTTTAACTTTTTGTTTGAATTTATAACCCATATAGCACGGTGTAACCTTATTGACACGCTCTGTTGATGGAAGACATCAAGACATTAGCTGCTAAACTCGTACTTGAAAAGTTGATTACATGGAGCTGTCCATGAAGTGGGTGTATCAAGCTTCTCGCTGGTCCGTCTTCTTCATGAACAGCCTCTCAATAATGTATCAGGATCCGGGGCTCAGCGGCCCTGGAATGAACATGTAGGGTCTTTGCCTATGAATAATTGAGGGCTGACAAGCCTTCCCCCTTTGCAGACATACTTCCCGTGGAAAAGGTGTACACACCCAAACACTTTTCCTTGCGCGTGCACACACCACACACACACACACACACACACACTTTTCAGCTCATGCACACATTAATACCACAGTTGCATTCCCTTTTTTTAAGTTGTAAACTTTCAAACTGGTTTTCCTCTACTTACACAGTGGTATTTAAGGTGAGACTGTGTGACCCACCCTGTGGCTAGTGGCAGCACCCGGGCAGGACTCGCTCCTCAGAGCGATGTATTCAGGTCAGAGCCATCACCACTTCACAGAGATGGGGCTCACTAACTCAAAGTGTCATAAAAAGAAAGTGTAATACAGCTGACCTCAGCACTCACAACCTTGCAGTCTTAATGTACAGCAGTGAGGAAAAATAAACTGTTATTTTATGATCTTTTCATTAAAAGCTTGATCGAAAAACCACAATGCTTTGAGACTCTTCCTTGGTTTGGTCAAATCTCAAAAGCCACAGTATTATTGAATGTGATTCTGTATGTATGATTAAAAAAAAGTGTACGATAGATTATAACATGGTTTCCTGTCTATACCTTTTGCTTTTATGGGCATTGTTCTATAGATATGCTATATTGAAATGATATATTTTGTGTGTGAGAGAGGTTCCTGAAACACTTTTAGCTCTAGAAGTGACCTGTTACATCTATAAGTTAAGCTATAGGCCAGGACAGCGTCTATGTCACATAAATGGATGGCAACATAATTTGTTTTTAAAAAGAGTTTTTCAGAAAAGGATTTAGAAGGCATTTTTAGAATCGGCCTCAGGTCTATGGATTGATGAGCCCAACATCCACATGGCTTAGGCTTACAGACTTGGCTGGTAGTTGAGAATGCCTGGCACTCACTCACAAATCAATTTGTTAATGCAGGGCCCATTTTCAGTGTACCTCCCTCCCCCGCCAGTTCTCTTTCTCTTACATGTAGTCCTCCTCAGGCAAGGTGTGGCCATACCTGCATGCAATTAGGTCTATCTCTTACTGTAAACAAAAGCCATTGATCACGCCCCTCGTTGGGTGTAAGAGAGGTATGCTCCCTTTTTCCAATTTCAAGGCCCCTTTGTGCCCTCGTGACGTGTTCTCTAGTCCATCGTGTCATTTTCACCCCACCCAGTTTCACTTTTTGCCTTGTTTCTCATTATCCAGGTTGGGGTCAGAGAGAGAAGGCTGGCACGTTTATGGCTGCTCTGTGCCTTTGGTAATGCACCGTGTGCCCCTGGAGGTGTCACATGCTAAATGACCCCGAATGGGGTCGCTGAGAAACAATGGCTGGTGTCTATAGTCCGACCCAGCGCCCCTCTCTGTGTTCTCTTACATCAACGCCAAGCAAACAACAGTAAACCAGGCGGGTGAGAGGGTACACAATGGCCATAACCCTGAGAGAGAACGCGGAGTACCCTATATGTGCCAGCCATGGAGTTGTTCATGTGTCATACGGTAAACGCAGTGAAAAATAATAAATCGGGGGAAAGACAGAACTGTACAAATTCCTAGAATGGTCGCATGCCCCAAGATTCCCAGTATGAGTCAGTGAGAATGAGTGGAATTCACCAGGGTCTGCCCAGGTGGGTTTGGTCTTGCCTGTGCATGCCTGGGATGGCCCACTACAATCTGGGGAATGTGAATAAGGGATGCCTGGCTTGCCCAGAGTGGGTGAGGAGACATGGACATCTGTTTTTTGCATGGTACACTGTCAGAGTCACAGACCTTTAGCTCAAATGCCAGTTGAGTGTGTGTGTGTGAAGTATGATTTGTAATTATGACATCAAGGAGAGTGGACTGTAGCCTCCTTGGTGATTAGGGTTGGTTGTTTTCAGTTCTGTGCAGCAACTACCGGTAGATACCACCACTGCATCTGCACAATCCCAAAAAGGAAGTTTAGATTTAGAAAACGCATGATGCAAAGTAATCGGACAGGACATTTATTTTTCAAATCTTTGGTGGCCCCTCACAACAAATGATTACATCCGCATTCAGGCCTTCCACTAGCCATACAGACCAGATGGTTGCACTCCCCCAGAGAGAGAGAGAGAGAGAGGGAGACCGAGAGAAAGCATCACCACAAGTAGGATTTATGCATTCTGATCGTGTGTGCATATATCTTCAATGTTGTGCAACACATCAATTATTAACAGTGTGTTGAATTAATGCCTGCAAGCTCCAGTGTGTGTGTGTGTGTGTGTGTGTGTGTGTGTGTGTGTGTGTGTGTGTGTGTGTGTGTGTGTGTGTGTGTGTGTGTGTGTGTGTGTGTGTGTGTGTGTGTGTGTGTGTGTGTGTGTGTGTGTGTGTGTGTGTGTGTGTGTGTGTGTGTGTTATCAGATCCCACTCCTGGCAGAGCACAACACCACTGCCCCTCTGATCCAAACCTCTCTAACCTCTGTTCATCACCCCAGTTCCTTCTCTTCTCTCCTTTCATGGTCCTCATTCTTACTCCTGCTTTCATAGGGCCGGTCCCTCCATCTCTATCTACTACCCCCTCCCCCTTCATCTGTCCTCAGGGAAGAACGCAGTGCATCCTGTCCCGCTGGGAAGACACTTGTCTTGGCACAAAGGTGCAACGCTGCAGGCAATGTATATATCTACATTTGTGTGGGATTTCATTGATTTTATGTGGATGTGTGTCTGCACTATGCTTTACCCTCATCTCAGTATTTCATTACACACACACACACACACACACACACACACACACACACACACACACACACGCACACAGTCTTGTGACTGCATGATACAAGGGTTGACTCACTCACTTCATCAATAACCCAGCAGTATTGATGAGTGCTGAGTAGACTCGCACCATCATTACAGGTTGGGGCCTGCTCCGAATTGCAGTGTGTTTTCAGCAGGAACCTTAAGGGACGATGCCCAAGGTCTTCACTACAAGGCAATGAAGACGAGGCCAAAACCTACGTATACACAAGCGCACATGCTCTGTATCAGTGGCTCCCAAACAGAAGGCACGGTAGTGTGCCACGGCATGACCCGTGGTAGCCGTGAGACCAGTACAGCTGTGCCTTGGGGTTTCTGTGACAACCACACCTGATTATAGCATATAGCCCACAACTATATACAACGTTGTGAATATTTATTAAATGTATACATCAGTATTTATTATTTCCTAATACAGAGGCTAATTCTATACCCTTTTAAGTTTTAATCATTTTCAACCTGACAGTGTCCTTATTTTCAGCTGGGGGGGGGGACAGAGAAGTTTGGGCTGGAAGCATTATGTTTTTTAAAGTTGGGGCGCTGAGGTGATCATGATCAGTAGCATAGTCAGAATCGTGTGTGTGTGTGTGTGTGTGTGTGTGTGTGTGTGTGTGTGTGTGTGTGTGTGTGTGTGTGTGTGTGTGTGTGTGTGTGTGTGTGTGTGTGTGTGTGTGTGTGTGTGTGTGTGTGTGTGTGTGTGTGCTAATAATCCTACTTATAGGCCTTTATTTCTCTCCCTAGGAAGTGCTAATAATCACATACTAACAGTCCATTTCAATGCAAAATCTGATATTTGGAAATCGATGAGATGTTTTCTAAATTATATTAGCACAATACACAATGTAAAGAGAGCATACATTTTAACTGGATGTGGGGGTCTGTAATGGATATTGGATATATACAGTAGTAGGGGGACTGGCCCCCCAAAAAGTTGAGAAACACTGTTGTGGGTGAACATTTCATATTAGGCAAAAATTATAATTTCCACCACAATTTAAAAAGAAATAGTGAAAACAGCTGATCGACAACCTCGCACAGCGTTGCCCTGCAATGTGTTGTTGTGAGCTATACAGCTCCACAACTGTAGATTTTGATTTGCCTGTTGGAGTGTCTTGGGTACAAAAATGTAGAAATTATGCACAAATTAGATGCAGACTCACACTATGAAGAGCAGATAGTCCTGCCTGAAGACCATAGGCCTAGTGGGGGATTCCCCTTTGGATGAGTAGTAAATGTTTGGTTTCCCATGCCAGGTGGTTAGGCTATACATATGCATGTGATTATCATGATTACCACACAAACTGTGTGGTCTTTGCAACTAGGTGTGTGCGTTTTGGGGTGGGTTTAGAGGGCTAGATAAACGCTATTACTCTTTTCAATGCCCATGGAAACCACTTGAGAATCCAGGGCCAGGTGCAGCTGGGATCCCCCTCATGTCGGGCAAAATACAGTACCTATGTATCTGTCTGCCCACACACACACACACACACACACACACACACACACACACACACACACACACACACACACACACACACACACACACACACAACCCCCCCCCCATCCTGGGCTTTCTTTACAGCACTCAAGAAATTAATCTTTTCTGTCTTCTTTTTTCCCTCCATACCCTTCTTTTCACTTCATTTCACAAGGCCTCCGACGTTTGAATTGAACCCGGTCTGCTGAGTCACCCAGCGCTCAACAGTGAAAGGGAGAAAAAGAGCGAGAGGAGAGGGAAAAAGAAGAGACGGACAGAGAAAGGACTCGGCAGGTGGTGGGCACCAGCACGGCTTCAGCCCGCCAAGTCCTTTCAGCTGGCACACAACCGCTAGTCTGCCACGGAGGCCCTGCTTTCCATCAGAATATTCAACATCCCCCCCCCACACACACGCACACACACACACACACACACACACACACACACACACACACACACACACACACACACACACACACACACACACACACACACACACACTCTCTCTTTAAACGATAAACGAGGAGAACAGGCTTGGGCTGGGATAATAGGATCCTTTCTTTCTGCCTCTGCCATGTGTGAGGACGGCAACAATGCCAGAGACCGGGAGGGGAAATGATTCAAAGTGAGATTTTCACCTGCCCCCTTCAACCCCAGCCCCCCTGCTCCTTTCAGAGCATGCTAATACCGCCTCATTTGCAGAGCAGTACTGTAAAGCCAAATTTTATACTTCATCGCATGGCGGTGTCGCGTGCCAAAAATAGCAGATCCATAAGCTTACAATGCATCACGGATACAACGTGCTGTGAGCTTATAGATCTCATGTTTTCGGGCACACAACACCGTTTTACGATGGGGCACAAAGTCTGCATAAGCTGTGACACACACACACACACACACACACACACACACACACACACACACACACACACACACACACACACAATTGTGCAGATCTTTTCTTTTTCTTTGTGATGGACAGTTTAGATTATGGTACTGTAAAACCTCCATTTTTGTAATTATGCTCGTTATCGTCATTAGCGTACCCCATCTCGAAAATAAATAAGAATTAAGGTCTAACTACACAGTCTCCTGGGACAGTATATCTCAGGATTTCCCCCCTCTGCCTCTCTCTCTTTTACCACACAATTGTTTTTTCTTTTTTTTCTTTTCTGTGAAACCATGCAGATTGCTTTTAAATTTAAATGTTCCATGATCAACACTTTGTGATGGTTTCTCCTTGAATCCAAGCCAAGGACATGCAATGATAAGCAAAGCTTGTTATTTCTTCTTATTCTTGTTATAACCTTCCCTCGAATTAAGGAATCAAATCGTCCTTTTTCTATAGAAACTACACGACTCGTCCCTTTTTAATACTGAACTAATAATGGACACACTTTATTGACACACATCTTACAAGTTCAAATAGCTCATACGTATACTGTACATATTGGACAAGGGGTTGGTTTGTTAAAATGCACATTTTAGTAATTTTGTTTCATAAAAATTGCAGAATGTGTCTGAAAATGTCAAACGGTGTAACCACAAAAATGTTAAATATTTTTCTAAATATTTTTCTAAATCTAAAGTGAATGAAAGTGTTCTAATAAAATCTTTAGTATGTCAATAAACAACTAAGACAACTATGTCAAGTCAAACTGGTGCAATTAAAAGGTAAAAAACAGGTTCATATGCCTTGAATAAAAACTAAAACATCCATCAAACTGAATCAAAACAATAATATGAAATGATGGGAGAAATGAAATGAAATGACTGAATCTACAGTCATTTACATTAAACTGGGCCTGTCACAGGCCCTGAATCTACAGTCATTTACATTAAACTGGGCCTGTCACAGACTCACAGGCCCTTGAGAAACACTAGTGTTGATGAAAAAGCTCACTAAGTACCATAGGAAGCACCATAGAAGACAGGAAAGAATCCTTGTATCCTGTTAACATGAAGCTTAGCAGCATCATCTTCTTCTCCAGTTTCTGCAGGCTCCTGCTCTTCATCTTCCTCCTCTTCATCTTCCTCTTCCTCTTACTCCTCACCCTCATCAGCATCAGTTTGTTACTTGTTTGCCCCTCCTAAATACAGGTTTAATGTTTGTCTTTAGTTCAATGTTTGTTTTGTAAACGCCATTGACAATGGTTTCTCTGTCAGTTTTATGTCCCCCCACTCCCCCCCTGGGATAGGCACAATAAGCCATTGGCTTCAGCCTAAACCCTTTTGGTCTAAGTGTAAAAAAACACGATGAAATGAATACATGTAATGTAATGTTTTTTTTGTTTTTGTATTTATGACCAAAATAAAACTGAACAATGAAGGGAACATTTACGTCATAATGTGCCTCATTACGTATTGTCTCTTTATTGTTAATGGCGTTTAATGTTTGTGTTGGCACCGTTACATCACCTAATCAACATGAGTTAGACTTTGCCTAACTTTGAGGTGCCCCTCACTTCACACAGGTGTGATTTTTCTCCTCTTTTCGCTTCTGGTCATCTTGTTCCTGCTCACCACAAAGAAAAGTCTTCTGTTCTGTTACTGTAGTTTATTTCATGTTTGTGTTTTATTTTGAAAAGATGTGAATTCATTGTTTCCTATGGCAGGTAGTATCTCTTTAAGAAGGAAGTAGGCTTCAGTTTTGTCATGTGACCTCTTTCAGGAAGTGCATTCCATTGCAAACATTGGGTGTTGATGGTCGCTGAGGGAGCGCTTGTTTTACAGGTTAGGTTTAGGCATAGTTTTACTGAGGTTAGGTTTAGGCATAGTTTTTGTTAGCCCTGATATGTTCCCTCAGTCCCTACGCTCATTCTGTATCTCTGAGATGAGGTCACGTCCAACCCCCCTCCCACTGTGGTTCAGAAACGGCGCATGGTTTCCAAAAATAAGTTGCTTATGTGGAATCTTTTCCCTCGATGTGTGTAATTTACCACACTTACCCTTTTCTGCACATTGTATCCAAAAAGTGAAGATCCGCTATTGGGCTAAACTAATTTTAATTTAGGAATGGCAAAGAAAATCCAAATTTAAACAGTTAAACGAGCGTTTCAACTTCCTTGAAAAACATGGAAGCGGCTCACTAAAAAAAGCTATTTGCTCATTTAACCGTTTAAACTTGGATATTAGTTGCCTTTCCTAAATTTAAATTAGTTTAGCCCATTAGCGGACCTTCACCTTTTGGATACAATGTGCAGAAAAGTGTAAGCAGCGTTCTTTTTGGAAACCATGCACGGTTTCTGAACCACAGTTGGACATGACCTCATCTCAGAGCTACAGAATGAGCGTAGGGACTGAGGAAACGTATCGGGGGGTACGCTTTTGTGAGGTTACTTATATATAACCTTGCCCTACGAGTAGTAGCCGGCACTGTAAAACAAGCGTCCCATCGAAACCCAGGCTCTGCAACAGGTAGTCCCTTCATGACACATGCAGACTAGAACTTTCTCCTGTGTTTTGTATCTGCAAAGTGCAAACATCTGCTCAAATCTTCTCCTAGTCGTAGCATCATTGGTATGTATTGTCTTATTTTAATCTGGTCTTTCATAGTAGTTCATTATTTTTGTATGAAAGTTTTTTGTGAAGTTGATGTAAAAGGGGCCATATTCACACCTGTCTACGGTAAACTTACCTGTCCATTTCAGATTGAATAACTTGCTGTAAAGTTGTTACGTTTAGCCTACCTGGTTTATTTCAAGTTGATTCTCCTTACTTATCTGAGTTTGTACCGCTGCAAACATACATTTATGGTGTTATGCAACAACTTTTATCCACTCACTCACAGAAGGGTCAGAATGTTTATTATTGGGGGATGACTGGTCTATTTATTTATTTTTCTCGACCAGCGCTGGTCAACACCGTTTCCATTTTGTTGCACAATCGTCTTGTGTATTGGCTGCATGCTTGCCTCTTACCTCTCGACACAATGACCATTCTGGCTATACGTGCAGTATAACTGCAGCAACCCAATGATGGGCCCTCCCATTTACAAATTTCAGATATTATACTGACCGTTTGTCTGCTTCTATTACATTATAATTGACATAAAATAATAGTACATATTACTTTTTCATCTCCATGCACTGATTCTCTTTCGCTAATTCATTTTGTGAAACTTTTGTAAATTCATTCACTTGTTGAGCCCAGTTGAACAGGACGTGATTGTGTGATGACAGCTTCAGTCCATGCCGCCTTCTCTGGATGTAAACATTGGTTTTCCACTCGCGAGGTCGGATGAAAGTTGTATTAAGCTGTAAACATTGTCCTTTATCTGAATCTGAGCCGCTAAAGATGCTTTTGATCGCATGCGTGCGCGTGTACGAGGAGATTTGGATATTCGAAGATGTCACACCACGGGAGCCATCGGAGGCTATGCTAAAAACGTTAAATAAGGTAAATAAAATACTATTAATTCTGGATTAAATTACATTAAAGAAACCCGAGATTTCTCGTTTTGGCAAAGGAGGGTATAAGCAATAATCCTGAGAAATCACGGATCTGGCTCTATACCAGTTAATTCACAACACAAAGGAATGTTAAAATATGAAGTTATCCCCAGTAACCTGATGTCTTCCATTTGTCCTTTTTAATGAGACTTAACATTAATGAAATAAACTGGGAAAGGATGTCGTGAGGAGGAAAGCATTTGTCTAGAAGAGTAATCAGTGTCATGGTGTATGTGTAAACTCATTTGCTCATAATCTCCTCCCTTTGCACTAATTTGTGTGTGTGTGTGTGTGTGTGTGTGTGTGTGTGTGTGTGTGTGTGTGTGTGTGTGTGTGTGTGTGTGTGTGTGTGTGTGTGTGTGTGTGTGTGCGCGCGCATACGTGCGTGCGTACGTGCGTACGCTCGCACATGCATGCGTGCTTGTGTGATTTTCATTTGATGATCATAATTACCTCTGATGGTGAGTTAATTAGAACTTGTTCCTAATTTATCATTGACTGCCTGACATGGTGTTAATCAAAGAACATGCATAAATACTGAGATACTAATCTCAGATGCACACACATTTTCTGGGATGAAGGAGGCAGGCAAGGCACTGAAGGCAGCTGTTGTTGATCCTTGTTTAAATACTCTCAAACATTCATGATCTTTCATAGTTTTAGTGATACATTACGTTTTCTGTTTAGTGAGTTGCTATACATGCAGATCAATGTTCATCTCAAAAACAACATACACAAGAGCTTCATTCCTCAGTGCTATGAGAATACATTTGTGTGCAGCCCATGCTAAAGCCTGCCTGGTTTATATTTGTGTCGAGTGATGAAAATAGCTGAACTACAGGGCTGCCTGTCACATCCCTGTGACATAACTGACCATGATACTGACAACCTCAGTATCATGTCGGTATCATGGTCAGTGTCATTGTCAGTATCATGTTGGTGTCATGGTCAGTATCATGGTCAGTATCATGTCGGTGTCATGGTCAGTATCATGTCGGTGTCATGGTCAGTATCATGGT
The DNA here is from genome assembly GCF_951216825.1 of Electrona antarctica. Classification (NCBI taxonomy): domain Eukaryota; kingdom Metazoa; phylum Chordata; class Actinopteri; order Myctophiformes; family Myctophidae; genus Electrona; species Electrona antarctica. The sequence goes on from NC_136793.1 coordinate 21,656,386, forward strand.
CAGTATCATGGTCAGTATCATGTCGGTGTCATGGTCAGTATCATGGTCAGTATCATGGTCAGTATCATGTCGGTGTCATGGTCAGTATCATGTCGGTGTCATGGTCAGTATCATGTCGGTGTCATGGTCAGTATCATGGTCAGTATCATAGTCAGTATCATGGTCAGTATCATAGTCAGTATCATGTCGGTGTCATGGTCAGTATCATGTCGGTGTCATGGTCAGTATCATGTCGGTGTCATGGTCAGTATCATGGTCAGTATCATGGTCAGTATCATAGTCAGTATCATGTCGGTGTCATGGTCAGTATCATGTCGGTGTCATGGTCAGTATCATGGTCAGTATCATGTTGGTGTCATGGTCAGTATCATGGTTAGTATCATGTCAGTGTCATGGCCAGTATCATGGTCAGTATCATGTCGGTGTCATGGTCAGTATCATGTCGGTGTCATGGTCAGAATCATGGTCAGTATCATGTCGGTGTCATGGTCAGTATCATGGTCAGTATCATGGTCAGTAGCATGTCGGTGTCATGGTCAGTATCATGGTCAGTATCATGGTCAGTATCATGTCGATGTCATGGTCAGTATCATGGTCAGTATCATGTCGGTGTCATGGTCAGTGTAATGGTCAGTATCATGTCGGTGTCATGGTCAGTATCATGGTCAGTATGTCATGGTCAGTATCATGGTCAGTGTCATGGTCAGTATACATGGTCAGTATCATGGTCAGTGTCATGGTCAGTAATAGAACCGGCGAGAAGATACCAATGGATAAAAATAATCAAGGATCGAAGGACCAATTGATGGAAATAAAATCCATACTTTTATGAATATTGTAATAGTTTTAAAGGACTGTAAATAGATACCTTCAATAACCCAGCAGGGAGACCCAAAAGCCGTGGCTGTCATTCAAGATTTAAAGGGCTACTCACTCATTTTTAAGGTAAACACAGCACAGCTTTTGGGTCTCCCTGCTGGGTTATTGAAGGTATCTATTTACAGTCCTTTAAAACTATTACAATATTCATAAAAGTATGGATTTTATTTCCATCAGTCAGTATCATGGTCAGTGTAATGGTCAGTATGTCATGGTCAGTATCATGTCGGTGTCATGGTCGGTCAGTTTAAAACAGGTAGGTTGTGCACAGTCAGTATCACGTCATATGATACTGACATGATACTGAGAAGAAGACTGCACATACTGTAGTTTAATTTACCTCACCCAGGCAGAACCAGAACAAGACAACAGGTGAACAGGATGTGAACTTGCTTGATGCACTCATATTCAAATGAATACAGTTGCAAACTGTTATCACCTTGAAAGCTACCAATGACGACTCAATTATTCACAAGGTACCAGGAAAGGATTGTGTGAATTTAAATTAAATTAGTTGAAAAGTGAGTCAACTATATCCATTGGTGGAAAGTAACTAAGTATATTTACTCAAGTACTGTACTTCTAAGAGGCAAATATTGTACTTTTACTCCACTACAATTTGAAAACGTAGTTACTTAGTGGATGTTTGATTATTATTACAATAAAATGGTATCTTTGAAAAACAAAGAAAAAGACCCACACTGTCAGAAACGTACAAAAAATGTTGCTGAGGTCCCTGTCCCCACCTCTCTTTAAAGGACTGCCTCTAGCCCTTGAAACCTCGGAGTGCAGACATCATGATGGCCCACAGCATTGAAATGCCTGGTCACTGATGACTTCTCATCATTGTTTCGGATAGAGCTTTTATGTTCAGAGTCAGAGAAATGCGTTTTCACCGACATGATACTGACCATGATACTGACCATGATACTGATGTCACAAGCCCCCTGGCAGGGCCTAACATCCCTGGTAACAACATGGTACCATGGTAACATGACATGGTAATATGACATAAGACGGCCCTGCCATTCAATGCTGTGTGAGGTATTGGATAGGGGGCATTGGCCCAAACAATTTTGAGAAACACTGGGCTGCAGTGTACTGCAGTGCACACACACGCTTACACATACATATTAAAGAAGTTAAAAGACAACATTTTTGTTGCATGGTTGACAATGACAATAAAAGGAATAATGAATGTGCCATTGCAGATTTTATACATTTAAAAGATCCAGCAATGGCATATTGTGCAGAGGCATTCATGGCATCTTGACATCTCCTCTCCTCTCCTCCTCTTCTCTGTCTACTTATATTAGGTTAGCGAGAGTGGCTCCTCCTTTCCCAAGCCACTCCGCTTCACGCCTCAGCTGCTACTGTAATTGGACACAATTTGATCTGCCTCTCTCTCTCTCTCTCTCTCTCTCTCTCTCTCTCTCTCTCTCTCTCTCTCTTCCAATTGCTATTGGAAGCCCTCACAACCAATCTCTCCCTTTTCCTTTATATTGCTTCCTTTTTCCCTCCCATGGCTGTTGCTATTATTATTATTATTATTATTATTATTATTATTATTATCATTATTATTATTATTATTATCAATGTCTTGTTTAGTCTTTCTTCCCTTTGCCCTTTCCTTTCCCCTCAGTCTATCCCTTTGGCTCTATGGCTCTCTGTGCCAAGAAGATGTATAGGGATGGGGGAGAGGGAGAAAGCGAAATAAAATGAAGGTATGAGCAGTGGGTAAAAGGGCAGCGAAAGCTCCCTTGTGGCGCAGAGCTCCACCCTATGTCCTGAGGCCCATCAGAGAGCATTGTGGGGGGCGCCTGCTGGCCAAGTGGTCCAGGTGCATGCCACTGCCACATATAGGCTTTTGCCTGACAGCGCGTCACGTGTTCGAGTCCCGTTCACGACGACCTTTGCTGCATGTCTCTCCCCTTCTCTCTCTCTCCCTCTTTCCTGTCAATCTCCACTTGATACTATCAATAAATGCAGAAAAGCAAAAAAGAAAAATAATAAAAAAGAGCATTGTGGGAAGAAGGTCAGTATGTTTGGATCCACACACCAATGTGCTCCACTCTTCCACTGGCCACACTTCAAAAAGAATGTTAATACTGTATCCCAGGAATATGCAATGGGTTAAAGGAGGTCACGTGAACATGGAGAGAGCTGCAGAAGTGGGGACTAATAACCTAAGAGCTCGACGCGGCCTAGTACTCAACACACCATTACCATGCTAATGCTTACACAGCATTTCCAGCCGCTCATTCAGTGTGTGTGTGTGTGTGTGTGTGTGTGTGTGTGTGTGTGTGTGTGTGTGTGTGTGTGTGTGTGTGTGTGTGTGTGTGTGTGTGTGTGTGTGTGTGTGTGTGTGTGTGTGCGTGTGTGTGTGCGTGCGTGATGATTGTCAGATCAAGTCGGAAATATTTCTTGCATCGCAGAGCCATTTGCAACGTCATAAAAAAGCGAAACAAAAATTAGGAGACATACATTTAATAACATTACAACAGATCAAGGCCCTTCGACTTAATCTGCCATTGAGCTCCGCCTACAATTTTAGTATTGACTGGTCCACAAAAGAGTGTCAGTCTAACTCTGGTAAATCGTGGAACCCTGTATATCCAGGTGATAATACATTTTGTATTCACTATTCAGCAAATTGTGTGCGTGTGTGTGTGTGTGTGTGTGTGTGTGTGTGTGTGTGTGTGTGTGTGTGTGTGTGTGTGTGTGTGTGTGTGTGTGTGTGCGTGCGTGCGTGCGTGCGTGCGTGCGTGCGTGCGTGCGTGCGTGCGTGCGTGCGTGCGTGCGTGCGTGCGTGCGTGCGTGCGTGCGTGCGTGCGTGCGTGCGTGCGTGCGTGCGTGCGTGCGTGCGTGCGTGCGTGCGTGCGTGCGTGTGTGTGTGTGTGTGTGTGTGTGTGTGTACGTGCAAGTGTGTACACTGCGTGCAATGAGTGTACACGTGTACACACTTGCATGTGCACCATCTACAGCATGCAACCCGTGCAATCAGATACTTCCGTATCTGATACCATTACCTCCGCCAGATAATGGAGCCCCCAGTGGGTGAGGGGCTTCTTTTCTGAGAGTCCTCCGATGCATCAGCTTTTCCTTAACTCCCAAGCCACCCCAAGCCACCCCCCACCCCCCCAAGGCCTCCCACTCCCCACTGTCGGCTCATGCCTATTGGTCGGTGGAAGGAGAGGATGTTACAGTGTATGAATAATTGAAGAGTCGGAGGGGGAGAGCGAGATGTGTAAACTGACCCTTAAAGCCTGATCTGTGCTTAGCTGCACGCTGGTGTCGTGCGCCGAAAATATCAGATCTACAAGCTCACAATGCACCAATCTGCTGTGACGAGATAGATGTCCTCACCTAAAGGCCTGCACAGGAATCCACCACCAAACCCTACACCACCAAGACCTGATACACCAAACCCTGACGACCTAACACACCAAACCCTGCACCACGACCTAACACCACCAAACCCTGCACCACGACCTAACACCACCAAACCCTGCACCACGACCTGATGCACCAAACCCTGCACCATGACCTAACACCACCAAACCCTGCACCATCTCTTTACTTTAGTGAGTGTGCACGTGTGCGCGTGTGTGTGCCGTTGTGCTTTAGCTCAAGCAAGGGGTCTGTCAGATGTTGTACTGCATTTACCCTGTTAATGCCATGAGACATGCCATGAGTTCTCCAGCTGAGTGTGTTTGTGCGTGCATGGCTTTCTCTGTGAGTGCATCTGCATGTGCTTGTGCACATGTGCATGTGTGTTTGTACAATGTACATGTGTGTGTGTGCATGTGTTTTTCTGTGTCCAGGTGTGAGTGTATGCGTGCGTGCAGGCATGTGCATGCCTTTTCTGTGTGTTAGTTTTCTGTGTGTGTGTGTGTGTGTGTGTGTGTGTGTGTGTGTGTGTGTGTGTGTGTGTGTGTGTGTGTGTGTGTGTGTGTGTGTGTGTGTGTGTGTGTGTGTGTGTGTGTGAGCGCGTGAGCGCGTGCGCGTGCGTGCGCTTGTGTGTGTGGGTGTGTGTGTGAGCCAGTGAATGGGATCTATGCCCTCCTGGTTTCTTAGAAGGATTCCAGGGCTCTACAAAGGGAGAGGAGATTGTTGCCATGCAGGACTGACCCTATTCAGCTCCTGAAAGATGTTGAGTGGCTCTACTGAAGGCCAATGTAGTCCGTCGGTGCCATTGGTGGGCACTGGAGACTCTTAAAAGACAAGTAAACACACCACGCACTCTGGATATACCCAGAATGGTTGCCATGGCTTCTGGGGAATGTGACCAGGCTAGTTGTAGCATGCCTCTGGTAATTCCACCCTGCCTGGCAGTGTGTGTGTGTGTGTGTGTGTGTGTGTGTGTGTGTGTGTGTGTGTGTGTGTGTGTGTGTGTGTGTGTGTGTGTGTGTGTGCGCGCGTGCGTGCTTTTGCATGTTGTATATGTTGTTGGTGTGTATGTATGTCTGGCAGGTATTTGGGTGCACAGTAAAATCCTCCATGTTAAATTAACTATATGAGAGTGGACCCTTATGGGTCCATTTGGTTCCATTTGTACACTCACTTTGTGAGCGTTTAGTCATTTGGGATCGAGAGGTCTACAGTGATGTTGGTTGGAAATAAAGCATATGTATTTAATGTTAATTATTATGTATGTGCTTCTGCAGCGATATCAATTCTCCCCAGATAACTACAAAAGAAGTGTGGCTGATACATTCCACATAAAGAGACTCAGCACAATGACTCATACGAACTGCCGCGTGGCATCGATTAGAACAAAGAAAAAAACATACCCCAGCTCGTGCTATGTGCAGTTCGGTGTAACAGCTTTCAAAATGCCATAACTGTAATTGGCATTACATAGCTCGAGCATTAATGATTATTGATTTTAGTGTGGCAGGGAGGCTGTTTGTCACAAGACCCTGTGTTGTGTGGTGGCACGGTCACTGAATGCTTTCCGATGGCTGTTAGTCAGAGAATCAGCTACTCTAGGTTTTAATGACCCTGCTCCTTTCAACCAATTACTTTGCACTGATTCGATTCCGTTTCACTGTGTCATTCTGCATGTCTTCAGCATTCCTATGGGCCTTTGATGTCCTCCTAGTTTGTGATGCATGTTTGCCTCTTCTTTATACATGTCTATAAAAAAATGTATCCAAAAATACAAATTCACAATTTCCTCCATCTCTGTCTTTGTCTTTTAACCTGCCACATGCTGTGTCCGGAGCTGAAAAGTGGCTTCTTGACATTGACCATAAGCCAATAAACGGGAACTTCATTATCGTTTCACCTCTATCCATTATGGACAGTTACATGGTGGTAATAAGTCAGCAGGCCATAAAACCAAGAGGTATCCAAGGGGGCAGATGGACACACATGCATATGCACATGTACATGAAAACATACATATGGACTGATGCACATGCAGAAGCATACATGGAGGATAATACACATGCACAAACCTTAACTTCACGCAAGTCTCTCTTTACATACACATCTTAAACCCAGGAATATTAACACTGCAGTTTTTTTGTTGCCCGTTTCCACCATGTAAGCACATTTTCCCTTCGTTCTGTAGCCATCTCTCAAACCTCTTCCCCTGACGAGCAGACATTATAACCTTACACAAATTAACAGGTTTTGCTACTAAAAGTCTATATTATTATTATTATTATTAATAACATTAATATTAATATTAATATTAATATTAATATTAATATTAATATTAATATTAATATTAATATTAATATTAATATTAATATTAATATTACCAGTACGCCCTAAAGGGCGAAGTCGCACTGAAACAACAGAGCTTCTTAATACAGCACAGTTGAGGTCAGATGTAGACAGATTGACATATGGAGCGTGTCACGAGGTGTGACAACAATCTAAGGGTCTCCATGATGTCACGTGATGTCACGAGATGTCACAAGGTCAGATCCATATATGGAGAAGTGGGTGAATGAACGGATGGGAGATGCAGGTTTTCATACAGAAACTAATACGCACATCACTTAGTGGAGGTGCTGGGTTCAAAAGTGACATCAGAAAAAGAGAAGGGAACCTGCACACTCATATGCTCCAAACGTTTATTATTGACAACGTTTCGAGCCAAGGCTCTTCCTCTGGTCAAAAACAGCCGCAATTGTTATTATTACTACCAGTAAGATGCCTGACTACCAGTAAGACGCATCCGCCTGGAAATCCAAAAGATACGACCGCCGCGTCGGTCGGCAGATTGGACGGTCGGTCGGCTTTTGGAATTCGCCCTTGCTGTCCGCCTGGGTGACAGCAGACTGCTGGGCGAGCGCTGGTGCTTTGGCATGGGGGGTCAGATCAACATATGGAATGAATTCTGTACTGGCCATATATGGAGTGTGTCTTGAGTGTACAGGGTTTGATGAGGTCAGATCAACATATGGAATGTCAGAACAGGTCAGCTCCATATATGGAGATCTAAGGGTGGCAGCGGGGGCAGTGTATTGAGTGTACAGGGTTTGATGAGGGCCCAGGTAGGGCCCTCATCCAGGGTTTGATTTACATTTAACTCTAGACAAATATACAGAATTTGTGATTGATATGTTCACCAATAGTGCCAGATACAGTACATCCAAACGTTCCTTCATAAAGTGACATACTGTAATTTGTTCCCATGGAACACCCGGCCTTTTGCAATGGACAACCTTTCAGTGAGTGCACCAGTAAGGACAGTGTATAGCCTACTAGTAATAAAAAGAGGGAAAGATGATTTGGCCTGTAAGGGCTTTGCATGGCCCAGCTCAGCATTATTTGCTCCCGCTGGGGTCTCAGTGCGCTGTCCCCTCCTTCTCTCTCCTTCTTTGGCCCCCTATCCCACCCCACCCCATCCCATTCCCACCCTAATCATAGTGACCCAGCCCACCTTGAGCCTGGCTGCTTTAGCATACTCAGCAGTACTGTAGTAATCAGTAATCAGCCTATGAGGTATAAGCCTCTATCCACAGCACCAGGCCGGGCTCTCCAGTCATCTCATTCCAGTCAGTGGGCCCCAAGATCTGGGCCCCCACAGGGAGACTGTCATGTCATCGCTGTCAGGTGTAAACCTTGTATGTCCAAAACCGGGCCTTTTCAGGAAATGGGGAAAAATAACCTTTGTTCCAGTGAAGCCAATATAGTTATTATTTAGTCACAAGCTCTTGTTAATACTTTTCATGGGTTAAATATGAATTGAACCCACAGACACCTTCAATCTGGCGTCTCTTTTGCTATGTCAAATAGGTGATATTCCCAAAATAGCAAACATAGTAGCTCTACAAGCTCACGATGTTTCGCGATGTGACTCGTGTGACAAGTTGTCACACAATAAAGTACCAGTAAGACGCCCTGAGGGCGAGAATGCATCCGCCTGGATGACGGCAGACTGCTGGGCGAGCGCTGGCGCTTTGGCATGGGCGGTCAGATCAACATATGGAATTAATTCTGTATACTGGCCATATATGGAGCGTGTCTTGAGTGTACAAGGTTTGATGAGGTCAGATCAACATATGGAGATATGGGTGGCAGCGGGGGCAGTGTATTGAGTGTACGGGGTTTGATGAGGGCCTAGTTAGGGCCGGACCTTAATTTTCGGTCCTGTTGAGAACATTAGTTTTCGCTGGCTGCCGGGAGTGGCTGTGCTAATATCTTTGGGGCGGGCCCGTCTAGAGTTTGAATGGACAGGTATCAGTCAAAAGGGAGACATTGAAGAGGAAGGACGGGTGGAGTAGGATCAACACATGGAATGTCAGAACAGGTCAGCTCCATATACCGGGAGCAACAGCCCCGCCCCCCGCTATTTGTTTCAATGAATACCTACCCTCCCCCCCCCCACTATTCATTTCAATGGAAGTTGCTCAGTGGCGTTTTGAAGCACCCGGAAGAACACAATACTTCCGCATTTGACTACCAAATGCGGAAGTGCTACCGAGCGTGTGCTACAGGCCCACCTGCAGTTCCAGCTTTTACCACTACATCTCTGCGGCGTCAACGTTGGCCAGCCATTCTGGGGGCTTATGGCTATTCAGGGTTTCATGAGGTCAGTGTCGTGATCTTCATATATGGAGACGGCCATATATGGACCGTGTCACAAGGAGTGACAGACTGACGGACATATATGGTGGTGTGATGTGTCACGAGGCGTCAAGGACTGACGGCATATACTGTATGGAGGTGTGACGGACGGATCGACTGACAGTTTTTGCAGGTTTTAATAGTAATCTGCGGCCTACGGTCGCAATAAAACAGGACATTCATGTATGGGAAAAAAAAAGATGAAATATGGAGATACAAGTTTTCTGCATGGCAGTGACAATGTGTAGAGAAAATAAAATACCGGTATGCCCTGTAAGATACTAGAAACAGGAGCTCACTGTTTCAACTGACAGCTGAATCTGGAGCTAATAATCTCTGTGGGTTCAACCAACTACAGGTATGAAAGAAATATGGCCATCCGTTATTTTAGACTTACGGATGGGCCATCCGTAAGTCTAAAATCACCAAACTTACCCTTTAAGCATTATTCTTTACTAGAGTGTCATTATATCATCAGAGAGACTCTCTTTATCAGCATATCATTCACACAGCAAGAGGAGAAATCTGCAATGAGGTTGTACAACAATAGCTCACACACAAATGCTAAAAGAAACTCAGGCTAGGTGTGACTGGAAACACATAGGTTGTGCTAAATTATTAATACATTTTTACTATAGATTGTCCCTTCTGAGTGAACTGAAGAACATGCATGCAAACCTGTTGTACATGCAAACCTAATTACAGAAACAGGGTTAGAAATCAATAATGCTAGCTAATGTTAGCTAATGTTAGCCTTTTCTCCATATAAGATGCATGCTGTGGAATTTAACTCTGCTGTCAAAGGTTAGGAAAAAACTTGGTTATATAAAAAAAAGTACATTTGTCTTTTATTTTTTTTTATTGTTTTTTTTATTGTTTTTTTATTGTTTTTTTTATTTGGAAAAAGCGGTGCAGACCAGTATAAAATACATATTTCTTAAACATAGAAAAGTCATTGGTGCATTTCCCAGGGTTTTTTTACACCCCCCCCCAACCCCCCGTCCCCCGTCCCCCATCCCCCGGTCCCATGCCATCCCCTCTCCAAGTGACTCCATCTCCAATGTCTCTGTATAGTCCTCACTTTCTTCAGTCATTACGGTATTAAGACAACACATAACAGGGGCAACAGGGCAACATTACTTCATCATCATCATCATCATCATCATCATCATCATCACCTTTATTTAATACTCGGAGATACAGTTGAGGGCAAGCCCTCATTTTCAATGCAGCCGAGGTTACAGTACACAGAATACAGTAAAAAAAATCACACCCGTGTGAACTGAGTGGTGTAAGGTTTTATATAGCATGATCAGCTGTGGTCTGACGTAAGATTCAGAGATGATCAGCTCTGATCAGCTCTGAAAATGACCACGGTTGCTACGGTCATCCAGTTCACCCGGGTGTGATTTAATTACGTCAGAAATTATTTTGAACATAGCAACCATGCTCATTTTTTTCTGCACACAAAAGCCAGTTGTAGGAGTGGTTTACACCACTCAAAAACAATACATCAAACATTATAAATCAGGATAAATTTAAACTTCAGAATGGACACTTCAAGAAGTGAGTGGTGCAACTCTGCGTGGGGGTTCCCGGGGGGGGGGGGGTTCCAGACCCACAGTAACGCACCGGTTCTGGCCAGCCGCCCCGCGTCCGAAACGGTTGAGAAATGACAGAGTTACCGTGTGCCGGTCCCTCTACTGTACCCTCTACTGTACTGTACTGTACTGTCACTGTACTGTACTGTACTGGCACACCCGAAATATATCATATATACAGTTAATATGTGCGTGTGTGTTTGTGTGTGTGTTAGGTTGCGCACAGGTGGTGAAAAACAACCATGCTGTTTTCGTGCTCATACCCAGCCAGGCAGGCACCCACCCACCCAGCCAGCCACCCACACACACACATAACTCCGTAAGGGAGTGGTTGCACCACTCAAAAAAGGGCCAGAAAGAAAAAATAAAAATAAACAACAAAAACCAGGAACGAAAATATTTACAATATAGCTGAGGGGAACAAAAACAAAACAGCTTTGGACTTCGACCATGGGAGGAGGAAGGGTGTCTTAAACATGTTTTACAAAGATCATAAAGCAGGCATTAGGACCAGTGAGACACACAAAGTCTGCAATATGTCCAGTTGTTCCAAATTTGGTAGAATTTGTCTAGTCTAGTTCTTAGGATGTATGTTCATTTTTCCATTTTGCAGCTCATAGCAGGTGGCATGATGACTAATTGGTGTTTAATTACTGACATTGTTATTTACTTATCATTAGGAGCCATTAGCAGAAACTCACTTGAAGGAGGTGACTTAACTATACACTAAACCTTAATTTTGTCACAACATCACTATTTCTCCTTTGGTGTGACACACGTATAGGCTACCTTCTATGATGTCACTGAGCATCATGAAGGTACCCACGTACCTCAAACAGCAACATTATGAAAATCACATAAACATAATTGTCTGGGTGAAAATCGTCCGGGTTTAAACTCTTCTTGAAACACTTTTGAAACACTCTTCTAAAAGAATGATACGTCTTAAAACGGAATGTAAGTTGCACTTGTTCTGTTGGTCTGTGGTCGGCCAGTCAATAATCAGTCTGCTGTGGTGTTGCTGCTATATTGCGTTACTGTTGTCTGATCCTATCTTATCCTTTATCCTTACATGATGACATCAAAGATTACATGCAGGATGTATCACGCCAGAAGTTGATGTTGCGCGCTCTACGGAGATATGTTCATAGATGTTTGTGCTACCAAGCCTGGTAGCCAAGCCATTCCGCAATTACCTACTGGGGGGGGGGGGGGGGGGGGGGGGGGGGCATGGGCAGAGTGGGTGGGTGTCATTAGTGTTGCCATAGAAACCTCCATCCTCCAATCCCTCCACCCCTTACGCCCCATCCTATGAATTTCCCCCGCTAATCTCGCCCAGAGACCGAGAGGAGCGTCAGTAAATGATTTATAAACGAGCTGGTGGACTTATTACTGATCATCATTCATGAGCATTAATTCTCCAAGTGTTCAAATATGACGTTACACAGGCATCCATTTTGCTGTACAAATAGGCATTTACCGGTGCAGCATTTACTGGGGTTCATTGTCTCCATCTTTCATTGGTTCTCTCTCATTAAACACAGAATACAGAATCACATAGCCTCTGCAGTGGCATTAAATTTAATCATTGTGTCACCCAGACCCACTTAATCCATTCAGGCCTGACGTCGAAATTTAAAAAAATAAGTTTTCTAAATCATGACAATTTTCGGAAAGATTTGAGGCACATTTTAACGATTTTTCAAAAATAGCAGACCTACAAGTTCATAGCGCGCCACTCGGTGGCGCGCTATGAGCTTGTAGATCTGCTATTTTTCAATAGCTAAATTATAACATAATGTTTAAAACACCAAAAGGGGTTCCCGGTTTAATGGTTAATGTGGTTAAACGCTAACGTGACATGGATGCGTTCCAGGTCTCAATGGATTAAATAGGTGACTGCGGCTACAGCTCTGTGTGGAGCTGATAGGGTGGAGGGAACGTTGACGGAGGGAACATTTTAATTTAATTTAATATTTGATTTGTTTAACCTTTATTTAATCAGGCAGATTATTAAGAACTAATTCTTATTTACATATTCATAATTATGATATGCAATTAAGACAAAACAACTGTACTGTATAAGTTCACCATACATATTAAATGTCTGAGATGTTACTTGCAGAATATGTGGCATTTTAACCTCTAATTACTGTATAGGCTTACAATATGCGTACAATTAAGTCTCTATTACCGTATCAGGAACTGAAGAAATTTAACAAATGTTAATTTGACATGATTTGCCGAACATTAATAGCCATGTTGCTGTTTCCCCTTTAGATCTTTCTCTCTTCCCTTCACCTTTCCTGCATCTCATTAATGTGTCCAGGCTTGTGGACTAATACCCCCGGCCACCCCCCAGCCCCCCCCCCCCCCCAATCATCAGAGACGAATGTGACCATAGAATTTCCGACTGACCGTAGACAGAGACAACTAATGGTAACTAATGGTCTTATGTGTAGCCAACAATTATTCCACAATCTCCGAATGCTATAGAGATTTACGTTCACAAAAATATATTTAAAAATATCTTCACATTTTATTTTATTTCCATTTCTGCTAAGCAGCAAGCTCTTATGCTTAGATGATTTCGATTTAATATTAGAATACCTTCAAAAAGAAAAAAACAAAGTTAAAAAAAAAAGAATACCTTTGCGCAACTGTAAAGACGAAACTGAAGTGGGGAGGAGGCTTCACCTCCGCTTTATATTACTCATGATCAGAGCTTCCGGGCTCCAGACTGTATGACGGAAGCGTTTGAAAATGGTGAGAGGCAACTCGCCTGGCCACGTGAAACTAACTGTCAATAGACAGAGGCAACTGACCGTAGACACAGCCGATTGACAGTAGACACAGCCTAATAACTGTGCCAGGGGGGGCATAGACACAGCCAACTAACTGTGCCAGGGGGGGCATAGACACAGCCAACTAACTGTGCCAGGGGAGGCATATGCAGGGAGTACATTGTCATCACTGCTGGACATATGATGTCCCCTCCTGCCAATAATTATACTGATGGAAAAAAAGTTACTGTAGACTTTCATTCTACAGTATTAATACTGTAGTGTAGACCCCCTCCCTGGAAAAAGTGGTAATTGTCATTACCATATCATGTATCATTCTTGCTAGTCTTCTGTTCTGTAATGGACAAAAGCAAGTTTGTCTTTGTGATCTTCATTAAACACATTTTTAATTAATGTGTTTAATGATGATACCATGTTTGTAATACCCGAAACAGGCTCTGGTGATCAATTAACTTTTATAATACAATATTGGGGCAGGCGGGGTGGCGGGGCTGGGTGGCAAATGTGTCGTCGCCGTCGGCTGGTGAAGACAATGATGGTAGGCCTACATACCCAGCCAAGTGCAACTGACGGTAGGCTACTGTAGACATAGTCGACTGCTGACATTCTCTCCATTCATTCCCTTTTCTATATCCTCTCTGCCATCACTCCCACTCACACACTCTCCTATACTCACTTCATTTCCTCATTAATGCAACTCTATCTATTCTCTCCATCGCTCTCTCTCATTTGGCCTCTTTCATGAACTCGTTTTCATTCAGTCTTTTCTCTCTCTTTCAGTGGCTTTTTTGCCTGTCTGTCCCTCTGTATTTTCTCTCTTCTCTGTCGCGCTCTCTCTCTCTGCTGTATTCATTAGTTTGACAGGCCAGTGTTGTTAATCGCAGCGAGTGGAGGGAGGCAGCGAGTGTGTGGTGTGGAGGAAGACTCAGCGAGTGGAGGGAGGCAGCGAGTGTGTGGTGTGGAGGAAGACTCAGCGAGTGCTGTTGTGGGGCCATAATGGGAACCAGCGTGGGGCATGTGGCATACATAAACAAACCAGTGCAACCACCCCGCCATGAAGACCACATGAGTGTGTGTTTGTGTCACACACACACACACACACACACACACACACACACACACACACACACACACACACACACACACACACACACACACACACACACACACACACATGCACTATATGCATGATGCATTTACACATATATGCATACATGGTTACACCATAGAGATCATGTGTGCGTAATTGCGTTGCTCCAGTGCTTCACTGCAAGCTACACACATCCTACTGACTAATCAGTTCAAATGGTTGCCAGGGCCAACTGTGGCTGGTAACGTGATAGCACTTCCTTCACTGTATAAAGAACAGACACTGCAGGCCTATTTCTCCGATCGGGGGCGAGGCTGAAACAGTCCACCTGTCATTTGCCTAAAAACCTACCTTAATCAAAAGTGCCTTCCACGGCGGTGTCGCTCGCAGACAATAACTGATTTTTGAAACTTTAAAGTCAGTTGAAAATCTGTATGTCCACAAGATTAACATACAAATTAACAGATCTCAAGGGGACTTAATCAGTTGATGGGCCTCAGCTTTTCTAAAGCTTGTACCTAGTCCTGTACTGTTCTCTGTTAATTTAAATTAACAATCAGGATTTTAATTGTATGCTCCCTGTTCCATGTTGTACATGATGGCAAACATGCTATAGCTCTCTCCAGCTATAATCACATTTTGAAAGGAAGCAGTGTCCACACACAGGCCACCCTTTATGGGATCAAGTGTTCTACAGTCCTCCCAGCCTCCAGAGATATAACCAGCCCTGGCAGTTTGACTAATCTCATTATCCATATCTCTAGTTTTCTATAATAAAAAAAAGGAAAGAAAAAAATCAAATCTGTTTTATAACAAAGATCACAGGAAAAAGCATTATTTTGGGAACCAGATGAAGGAGGAGAGGAGGGCTGGTTCCTTATAGCACCTCACACTGATGATGGATGCTTTAAAGAAACACCGTCTTCTCACTCTTCTGTAGTTGTGTGGTCATGAATAATCCTACTTCTAGAATCTGTCAGTGCTGTTTGAGTAACATTAATGGGGACCAACCACCTTCTTCTACACGTTCTCCTCTCTGTTCAAACCACTCTTGTTCCCAAGCCTATTTGATTTGTCACCCCCCCCTTTTTTCTGTGTTATCTCTTCCTCACGTATACTTCACCTCGCCTCTCCCAGCTGTGTGAATCGCTCATCATCCTTTCGCCATCGACCCCCACCTCTCATATATATCTCTATCGCACAACGCCAGTGTAGACCGTACAGCCACTGCTACTCTTCTCTCTCCCACCGGCAACGTTATTATAGTTATTAGTTTTGAAATTTTCATTATTTTGGAAGACTAAAACCAAGATTTATAGTTAGTTTTGCAAACACACAATACAGTTTCAGTTAGTTAATACATTTTGTAAATCCTAGTTTTTATGAACTAAAATGTTTTTCCAATTCTAGTTTTAGTTATTTTGTTAACCCTGCTCTCAAGCCCCCAAAACCACGGCAGTTCATGCATGCATCCCCCTCCCGGTCTCTTTACACCTTCCCTACATCCCCAAGTTGGGTTTACATGTTTGTTTTTCACTCTCTCGTCGCAGTTGACTTGTCTTTGCGCTCAGCCTCCTCAGGCTCTTATGATTAATTTATAGTTTGTAGTACGACAGTGTCTAAAATAGCATATCTACATGTGTGCCTGTAGATCAGTACCCTGTGTAGTTTGACACCATTGCACAGGGAAGTATAATCAGGCTTTACTTGCCTATCGTCCACCTCCTGTTCCCTCCTTACTTGCCATCACCACTCCATTTCTCCCTAGTCGCACCATCCCTCACGCTTGTTTCTTCCCTTTTCCTGTAATACGTTCACTTGCTCTTCACTCTGCCATCTCTCTCTTTCTCCCCACATCTCTTTCTCCCCTTTTTATGCAGATGACTACCTCCTTGGATATATGCTCTGCAGACCCCTCATTGCTGAAACCGTGTGGTCCAGCACCATTCATCTCTGTCAGACTGCATTAGTGCCATGAGGAGTACGTACATGTGCACGCACGCACAAAAGCATGTATGCACACACACACACACACACACACACACACACACACACACACACACACACACACACACACACACACACACACACACACACACACACACACACACACACACACACACACAGGTTCCCTGATCTGGTCTGCTGTGGGGGGTAGGTAGGCCATGACAGCAGGCCTCTCCAAAGCTGGCCAATGAATATAGATCACCTTGCTATTCTGCACCACTGGGGCCCTGAGACCCTCACTAGCCCTCTGGGACCGCACAGACCCTTAAACTGGACCAGACCCACTCTATCTGGACATGCAGATAGAGGCTCAGCAAACACAGCAATTGTGACTAGTGTGTGTATGAGAAAGACAGAGAGACTAGCATGAATATTTTAGCAGTATTTAAACAGACCTTTTTTGCAAGATACAAGTGGGAAGAAATGGTCTACTATACAGTGTGTATAGGGCTAGTCACTGTAGTCAGCCAATAGCAGCAGACCCTGGTTGCTTTTATAAGCGGATGCAGTAATGATAACTCAGCATTAGTCCTTCTGCCAGCATAAAACAAGTGTCTTATGAAAATGCAGGATAGCAGGAGTGCTGATCCTCTTCACAGCAGGACAGACCAGGATACATCTGTGAGCCTACCTAAGGAAACGCAGGGTGTCACGTTCCATATTGTTTACCTGAATGTCAGCTTCATCCCACAGCGTGATGAGCAGATCATTTGCAAGCTGGGGGTTTGCCTGCACCATAATAATTGGCAAACTCGTTATGTAGCCGCGGCGACGCGGATCAGCAGCAGCAAGCACGCTGTTGATGTTAATGCGTGTTAGTCACCGAAGAGGTTCCTGTTCCATTGTGCTCTCGTGGCATGATGTGCCACCGACTTCTGGGAGTGTCTGTTTACACAGAGTGCGCTGCTTACTGTACACAGGGGTGGCAGTGGAAGACGTTCCATCTTGAAATGACAGACAGGCCTGCTTCATTGCTGAAGAGGAGCTGTTTGGAATTTGGCATTTTATGCTGTGTATACATTATACCAGTGGTTCCCAAAAGAGAGATTAGACGTTTGCCCGGGACCCACACTAGTGAAAATACCTAGTCTATAAGCTTCTTCTTCTTTTTTTTAATAAAGTATATTTATTGATTTTTAACTAAATTAAAGACAATAGACACACAAACACAACAAGAACATGATAACAAAGAAAAGAAAAGAAAAGAAAAGAAAAGAAAAGAAAAGAAAAGAAAAGAAAAGAAAAGAAAAGAAAAGAAAAGAAAAGAAAAGAAAAGAAAAACAGCTCAGGGACAACACTGTAAATTAAAAAGAAGAATACAAAGACATGGCAAGAACAATGAGCAATAATGACAATAAATGACTATCAATAGACTCCCATTAAAGAAAGAATTGAATAATACATATAAAAAAACCTGAAATGATGAAATTAAAATATATGAAAAGACAACACAGTCACCATAGGCACCAAAACATTACAGTGAAGAGTAGACATATATGCATACTCCACTCCAAGGCGGCAACCACCACCCAAGAAGCGGCCCCGACGCAGAGCATCAGGACCCCATCCCAGGCGACCCCCCCCCCCCCCATAGTGCTTCTTAATTGTCTCCACCAGGCCGAAGGCATGGGGAGAGAGTATGTTTTGCACTCCGTCCGTGTGTGTGTGTGTCCGTCCGTCCGTCCGTCCGTCCGTCCTTCCTTCCTTCCTTCCTTCCGTCCGTCCGTTACCAGCTAATCTCCGGCACCGTTAACCCGGTCGATGCCAAACTTTGCACACACACTCCCTGGATGCCAACGATGAACCTCTGCCCCACATTTTCCAGAACGGCCTGTTATAGCATGAGGCAGCTTTTCACATTTTTACCTAAAACTGCACCGATCTGCGTGAAACGTTGCATGCACACTCCCTAGAGGCCAAGGACAAACCTTTGACCTGCATTTTCCGCATCTGCCTTTTATAGCGCCACCAGGAGGCCGACTTTTGTAAAACACATTTTTTGATATTACTCTTCCAGATTCTGTCCAAAGATTTCACAAATCGTTACACAGTATCTCTATGGTCATGTGCTCAAGTCGGATCTGTCCGATATTTCATATTCCATCCTAATTGGCTATAATTGGGTTTCCCTTTTTGCAAGATTGCCCCGTTTTGAACAAAAGCCTCAAATCATGAATGCAGCATGCAATTTACGTGAAATCTTTCACACATGTTCTTACTAGGCTGAGGAATATATCCCACCCTTTTCACATTGGCCTGTTATAGCGCCACCAACAGGTTAATTTTTGCAAAACACATTTTTGGAACAAAATGCCTCAAATCATCCAATTGCCATCAAAGGTATGAAGAAATGTCACCCTTTTCACATTGGCCTATTATAGCGCCACCAGGAGGCCACAACCTGACCTGCCCTGGTGGAGACATGTGCCCCGAGGGGCACTTTTTCTAGTTATATATTTTATCAATGGAATTTCTTAGATTTGTTTGTTTGTTATTATTATTATAAAACTATTTAACGTTTTTATTTTGTGAAAAGTTCATAAATAAAAATCTTTCACTCCACACTGCTCTCAGACATAGACAAATATGGTTTAATTTATTTTAAAGAAAATGTATTCAAATTACAGTTTGTGTGAAAGTAAAAAACAAATTGCATGTAAGGAATATAAAGTCAGATCCTGTGTGATCAGTAAACATGAGGTTTGAATGTGCACATACTCGACATATTAGATATTGCTCATGTAGATATTGCACTTGGTAGGCACATGAGTGCACCTATTAAGAACGTTATGTGATGTCTGCACCGGATACCATCAATGTATCTCACAGTCCAGTTTATGTGAGGACAACCAATCATTTAAGCACGAGCACAGATTACATCTAGGTTAATGCATGCATATGCATGTGAGCATGCCTGTGTTTATGATCGTGTTTAGTATGCATTGTATGTAT